>NC_134471.1:26537398-26654376 GCF_964194025.1 Convolutriloba macropyga
ATATATATATATATATGTGTGTGTGTGTGTGTGTCAACAACATTGATGACCAGTTGATTATTTGCCTTATATGCACCATCACTGCTCTATGCTGATTTGACATGGTTAACAAGAGTTCAATCAAGTATGCAGAAAAAAGTAGCATCAGAAATCATCACGAACTGTCAACCTCACAGAAACTGAAAAATCGAAACTGATTAATTTATAATAAACCAGTGTACTTTGGGCTTTGTTGTTACAAATTGAAGCTCATTTTTTGATGCTAACTTCATTTTTGTCAACTGTTTTGAAAGTAGTTGTCCTAATAAGCTCTCAGCTCTGAAATGTTTAATTCTTATAGCAAGAAACGAGTTAATTTTTCTTATAGGAAGAAATGAGTTAATTTTTCTCGTTTGCTTGCAGTAAAAACTCTTTATACTCATTGTTTTCACCTCAGTTTTTAGCGCGTTTGCGTTTAGGAAGTTTTATTCAAGGAGTTTAGTGCGCTCAGTTTGAAAAGAAAGTTTTTGCAAAATTTTTTGAACAAATAATTTGTTCACCTGTGCCTCTGGCATTCTCTTGAGAAAATTGGTTAGGATTCTTGATTTTCATTTCAGCAAATCATCGGATAAGATTTAGCGGATCTTTTCCGTTCCCCCCCCCCCCTCAACTACGTTTTGCGCCCCCAGTTACAGAGCATGGATCATTACATAGAAATTCATTTTGAAAAAATATGGCACGTGCGTCGGGGGAATGCAAATAATATGCGCCCACTAAAGGGAAGGGGTTTTAGAATTAAAAAAATGCGTGAATTATGAGATGTTAAAATGCAAAAAAGTACTTAGTTACAGTCATCAATATCTGTTATAGCGCATAATTGTATGTATTTATAATGTGAGGAGATAATCTAAGCATTAGCTCTTGCTGCTCGAGCTGAATCGCTGAGCATTTAGCCGCTGCGCTCAGCTGAGCTCGTTGTTGTTTGCGGCTGTTCTTCTGCTTCTGGATTTGAGTCGCCATCCAGTTGATTGAATCCTTGCAAAGTTGGAAAAAGTGCTTCTAGTACAAATTCACTGCTTTTTATAGTGATGGTTTATCCTTTCTGCCAGCTGGCATAATGTGATTGGTTGATTCACTATGTCGACATATACTACAGCAATAGCACAGTAGGAGTGAATCAGATAGCACTAAAAATGATTGAGTTTCTGTATTGCATGTAGCACTGCTACATCTCACCCCACTTTTGAGAAAATTGAAAGTTTTTTCAGTTTATGAATATGACTTCTTCTTTGGTTGATACAGATCTCCTTGTCTTCTTGTACCGCTTTGTTGCATCCAGTTATTGTGTTTTATTGACACATCTGTTACGGCAATACTTCAATAGTCTTCAGGTACCAATGTATCGGTAATATTATCTGCCTCACCAAGAAGCCATTATAGGCAAACAAATAAAATTAACGCTCTTTTTGGCGTTTTCAATAATAATTGAATGTATCTGACTGATCAATTGAACATCGCAGTCGTCCGCAATCAGATTAATAACTATTGGTAACAAGAAAAACAATGCAAAAAATTCATCCCTCCGGGGACAAAAAAAAGAAGAGAAAAAATCGGTAATAATTAACAAAGAGAATAAAGTCTCACATTCTTAAGGTGTGAATTTTTTGCTGCTCGGCGCACCAGATTTTAGAGCAAAAAATATGCGTGGATAATGAGACGGTGAATTTGAAACAAGTACTTAGTTACAGTCATCACTATCTGTTATAGCGCATATATGTATGTATTTATAATGTGAGGAAATAAGTTAAGCATTAGCTCTTACTGCTCGAGCCAAATCGCTAAGCATTTAGCCGCTGCGCTCAGCTGAGCTTGTTGTTGTTTGCGGCTATTCCTCTGCTACTGGGCTTGAATCGCCATCCAGTGGATTGAATCCTCGCAGAGTTGTAAAAAGTGCTTCTAGTACAAATTCACTGCTTTTTATAGTGATGGTTTATCCTTTCTGCCAGCTGGCATAATATGATTGTTTGATTCACTATGTCGACATAGACTACAGCAATAGCTCAGTAGGATTGCATCAGATAGCACTAAAATTGATTGAGTTTTGTACTGTATGTAGCACTGCTACAGGGGGGGGGGGGGGTTGGAGGGAGGGCACAAACGGAAAAGATCCGATTCAGATTGTGTAAAACTTTTTGATCGCAAATACCTTGTAGGTTATCCTCAAAAGTCATTCGCTAGTTTTGAAAAATTTCATTTCATCCAAATTTTTTCCACATTTTGATAATATGCTCAGCTACTTATAAAGAGCAAGATAATTGTTGTCGATTTTCGCTGGTTTTGCAACTGTTTTGTATTTTAATCGTTGTTCTTTTGACCTGAAATGACTTGAATCGGCATAAATACGTTGTGAACAAATTTGTGTTCAACGTTACTATATTTTATAAAACCAAGTTTACTGCGTTGATTTGACTAAGTAATAAATTATATAACAGGTACTGCACTACTATTGCATCTTTCTTACTATAGCCGTCTCTTAACGTAAAACAGAAGACAACAAAAGTATTCTGTTGAATTTATCACTGAATTTGGAATGTTCTGAGATGTCCGGAACTGTGCATGCATCACCAACTGATTCTCATTATTCTCATAATTAGTCTGCTAGAACTTTACGGAGGTCATCTTCCTTTATAGCTTATTTGTAGACCCAGAATAACGTTTCTGTTATCAATCTAGAAAGGTAGTACTTTGATTATATATAGCTAAAGGAGTTTCACGTCAGCTCGACAAATTTTACTCCTGAATCACATTGGAACTGAGACACTTAATATCCAGGTCTAAAAATTCTACCCAAAAATATAGATCAACAATCGCTGTTACCAAACCGCAAAGGATAAAACTCACAACGCATGATATATTACTATTATTCGTAACTAGACCATAAAATGAGCTTCTACGTCCTGTATGGATGCCGACCATAATATGGTCCGTTTAATCTTTAATAATTTTATTCCATCCTGGTACGAGATGCCATTATTAAGCAAATATGTGGCTTGAAAATAAGTCCAAAATTTTCAATAGCCCATTTATATTGAATTTTATTCCCATTTATAGCAATTCAATATTTAGCGGCACGATTTTGTTATTACGATACTCCAAATATTATAGACATTGACAATTAATGAAATGCGTTTCATATTTCAAGGACATTGGAGTCAAATATCAATTAAAGAAAACGTGTCTCAAACTGTGTCGCTCAAGTTGAGACCAAAAATAGTTTACTTTGGTTTAGCCAACGTGATCGGCATAATTATGAACAATTACGACGCCCAACTTTAATTGTTGCTTCAAAAGACCAGTCCAAAATCCACCCAATATCAATGAGACACTCAAATATCTTTGGTAATTGATATTAAATTGCGATATGGACAATTTCACAATTTTGAGATATTTCATTGCGTCAATTTGACTGAAAATTGCGTCCGCGTGACCAAATTTGCGTCGAAATTTGTTAGATCAATTGTTCAAACGTACAAACTACATGAGGAAGAAATTACCTAATTAAAAGCGTCGTAGAAATTGTTTGGATATATTTATTTACCAAATTTTGAACTATTAACCATAACAGCAATAAAGGTATTTCGCAAAAGCAAATACGAGAGATGTTTTGAGTGATTCAAAAGTCGATCGAGAGCAATCAAATAGATACCGTTCTTTACGAAGAGAAAGATGCCCATTTACAATTGGAACAGGTTCGCTTTCAAACTTTACTTATAAATTTCCTTTTAAATTTGAATTTGTTTATCATTTTATTATTGCTAAGAAGTAGATTTCCATAATTTTGAGAGGTTTATGAGTTTAAGTTTATAACCTGCATCATATACTGCTTAGTTATAAAATTAATAATTTCTGGGCATTTAATTATACTTACTTTTTATTGTTTTTGTTTATAACTATTTAT
This sequence comes from Convolutriloba macropyga, assembly GCF_964194025.1. Lineage (NCBI taxonomy): Eukaryota > Metazoa > Xenacoelomorpha > Acoela > Convolutidae > Convolutriloba > Convolutriloba macropyga. The sequence goes on from NC_134471.1 coordinate 26,541,336, forward strand.
AGCTTCCAAGCATCTACTGATTCATTAGAAATTATTGATTAGTTATAAAAGAATTAGTTTATCATCATGTCCTTTCTTGTAATGGACTATGAGCGGAAGCCGACGACAGCCTTTGCTGGGGTCTTTATAATCTCCAATGCTGCCCTTGGTGCTGGAACCCTTGCTTTTCCTCAGGCCTTTGCTAAATCCGGTCTTTACCTCAGCTTGCCAATCTTGGCGGTGAGTACTTCTTGGTAACTTCATAAACAAGAAATTAGATAGAATTTTCCAACAATGAAATTCACAAAACGTGAATGATTTTGTTTTACAACACAGCATTTCTTAGAGCTCAAGTCATTGATTGCATCTTGACAGCAATACGCTCAGTTTTTTTGGTTTTTAATTTGAAAACCTAATTGTATAGATGTGACGAAATCGTATAGCGAAAGCGTTCGAATAGAATTTTAGATGAATTTTATTTTTCAACAAACACGTTTTTGGTAGCTGATCCTGTTCATTCGTTCAGAAAACTTCTACTAATATTTTCTTTCAACTCCAACCAAAAAATTCACGAGTGGAGTAACTAAAGTTCATATTATAACAATTTTAAGTAATGTAAAAAAAAACGAAAAGAAATTTAAGATCAGCGCAGAATTAATTTTGTTTTTCACTATATCTTGAATCATAAGAAGGCTGCAGAGCTGACCCAAACAGTTTTTTTTCTGCAAAAAAATTACAAATTCAACCTGCAAAATAACAATCTGCAATATCACAATTAAAACGCCAAATATTGTGTTTTTTTGTTAATTTGTCAAATTTTCAAAGCCTCTGACTACAAGGTTTTGAAAAAAAACGTTATTAGAAAATGTCTCACCCAAATTGTAGGACACGACAGAATTTAACAAAAAAATCTGCATATTTTTTGACGAAGTCAGTGATCGCACAAAGAGAAGATTACTAGAAGACTGACATAATAAAAACAGAAGAGCAATCGGAAAAGTTGAAACCTGGTCAAAATATCAAAAAGTCGGGTTTCAACAACAATAGCATAAATCACTAAATTTTTTTTCGAACTGGCATATTAGACTACCTGATCGGATTTTAGCTGGTTTTTGTCGTGGTGTAATTCGGTTAGGTTCAGTATCACTAGCATAGCTTTGAATATAGCCCAATTCCGCAAAGTTCTTGTAAGTCCCACTTTTTAAGATAGCAAAACGGAATTAAGTTTCACGCTCGGTCAAATTTGATCAACGCAATTCAAGTCTGCATTTGCGTTGTAATGAAATGATAAATTAGAGCTGTTTTATCATCTCTTAAAAAATGTTGACTGCCAACCATTTTTAGAGAACTCGTGAAAAGGGATTGATCTGCTTAGTTTGACCAGTAGCCCATTAGTTACATGTTATTGCCGAGTTAATGCAGTTGTGAAAGAATTTATTGCTGTCAAAAACATTGAATTACAGATCTTACAGATTTTGTATCTGGCAGTGATCAAATACTCTTTAATAAAATTCTTAAAAATCATAATACTATAAATGTTGTACTTTTTCAAATTTTACATCAACTCATTTTGGTGCGTTCCCAACAGATATTAATTTTGAAGTTATACTGTGTTCAGTTTTTGTAAAATGGAATAAATACGGACTTTTAACGTTGTGTCGAAAACTTAGGAAACTTCTCTCTGAGAGCAACTATAATGGAAAGAATTATGCGTACAAATATGTACCTTTTTTTGATTTCGCGTTGTTTTTTAGTCCTAACTTTCTACCTCCTTTTTTGTTTTCATTTATTTCCTTAAAAGTATTTTGGGAACCTTTTCTGTATAATAATTTCTTCATGTGTAAATAGTTTCAGGCATAAATGAAAGGCACATTCCTGGTAAGGGTAAACCTCTATGCTTTGATTTCTTCATGTACTGGGACAATTTTTAAAGAAATGGTTGTTTCTGATTTTGGGATTTCCGAATACGTTTGGGATCGTCTTCTGATTGCAGTGAAAAACAGGCCCCGACCGCTAGAGTTTAGAAGCAGAAAAAAAACTGATTCCTTGTTTTTTTTACAATGATCACAATGAAATTATAAGAATAATTTTCGGAATAAAAAACTTTCAATTTTCGATCTTCATTTTTTCTCAACTCATTTGCGCTTATTGCATTCACCTTTCCATTTTAATGGTAACGAGGGTTCAATTCTTTCAAGAGAAGAAAGCGCTTGTTTTAGCCAAACGGTTTTTCTGTTGGGTTTTCTCGGGTTTCTAACGCAGAAGCACTCTCCTTAACGTACTAGGTAGTTTTAGTTGTTAATGATTTTGTTAAACAAAGTCCAATTATTTTCGTACAGTATTTAAATAATTTTCTACTCTCCTTTTTGTTGTACTTGGATCTGTTCTTTGCATTAAGCCTGTACTTAAAAAGTAGACAAACATTGGTTTTTTGCTAGCTTTCCTCCCAGTTTGACCAACCAGGCTGGATTTTCGTTCTGTGATTTTTTAAAAATTTTATTGCGAATTTTGTATTTGATGTTTTTCAAGCAAATGGCTATTTCTGATTGGTTTTTCTGGAAATTTTTAGAATTAGCTTCCGAAAAAAATAATTTAATTGATTTCATTTTATTCTCATTTGATGTGCGCTGTTTGCATTAACGGTTTCATTTTATTTATAGCCAGGGTTCAGGCTATTTTTAATTCGTGATGATTTTTCATAACTTAAAACATTTTCAGTTTTGGCCGTAATTTTTGTTGTTAGGTTTCATCAACCCTCTGATATAAACATGCGTTATTTGTTTAATTAAATATTTTTTTTTAGTTTTGAGGGGTCTTCGTTTTTTCAAGACAGAAGAGGAACAATATGTAAATATTTGATATTTTTCGAGCTCCTCTTCATCTGGCAGACAATTATGTCAAAAATCTGACTGAACAGAGTCCAATTTTTATTTGGGGAAGACAAGTATCGAGCCTATTTGTTGAAAACAATGTTGTGTATGTGTTAATATTGTTAGGCTAAATCGCATTAAGCCTGTACTTAAAGAATAAAAACCAGTAGATTTCTTTGTTAATACTACTCAAGAAAGTTGGTCAATGAGGGTAGATTTGTGCCGTTTATGGACATTTTTGAGTATTGTTATGAATTGTTTGCTATTGATAGTTTTTATAGGGAAATGGTTGTATCTGATTGGTTTTTGGATAGTTTTCTGATCATTAAAAAGCAAGCCACGACAGCTACCGTTTGAAACCGGAACAAAATGTAGGCTCCCTGTTTTTTCAAGATCACAATGAAATTATAGGATTAGTTACTGGAAAAAAAATCTTTATGCTTTTGGATTGTTCTTCTTTCTCACTTCAATTATGCTGTTAGTATTAACGATTCCATTTTATTATGTATACTTAAGGTCAAAATATCAGAGCTAAAAATTAATCTTTGCCGCTGCAAACCTTAAATTTTTGAAGCAATACCTTTAAAATGTAAGGAATGAAGTTAATGCAAATTATTAACTATAAACTGGGTTTGTAGCGATAAATGCGGTGAAGAAAGATTTCACCGCTAGATTTAACGCATTCACCTCTAAAAAGTGGGCATTTTTTCGCAGAAACTTTTTTATTCATATCAATTTACCTCATTTATTTTTGGGTTGAACCCGGACCATGGTAATGGATAGATATGTTTAGATTACTTTTTTATACTGTCCTTTAATACCATATGATTCAAGAGAAATCAAGTCAAAAACCAAAATGCTTTTACTATGTTCGCTCTTTTCTCAATTAGAAGAGTGCAAATGAAAACATGATTGATTAAGTTTAATTAATTATGAGTTTTTTTTCTTACCTGACCAAAGTGGGGAGAATAGAAACATGTATTTCATATCTGGAAAACCGAAATGAACTGTTGAAAATTGATTTGTTAAACTGGTGATCTGCTGTTTTATAAACCTAGTCATGGTAACCAAGTTAATAGTTATTTCAAATTAGAAGTTTTTTGTTTACTGTCTAGGTGTGTGCAATGTTGTGTGCGTTATCACTTGGAGTGTGTGCCTTTGCCAATCACGAGACCAGGACAGTCGAGTATTACCAGGCCATGAGGTTCTACTGTGGTCCATTAATGGAGACACTCTTCCACTTAGCCATGGTCACTTCTAATGTAGGAACATGTACCCTGTACATGATCACTATCGGAGACCAATCCGATCAAAGTTAGCTTGCCACCCATTTTGAAGCATGCTTGATACATTTCCGGCTTTTATATATTTATAGGGTTTTCATTTGATCACCATTTCTTTTTACAAGAGCTTTGAAAGGTCTTGCACGATTACCTTAGCCTATTTGTTGAGACTATTGTCACTGAAAAAAAAACATTTATTGTCCATCACCTAATTTATTCAAAAAAGTCCTTCACGGTGTAACAGGAAAGAAATCCAAATTGAGATAATCATCTTGATGATGTAATCTTCTTTTTCAGTCGTGGACCGTATCTGGAGTGACCCGGACGAGAGAGCAGATTTGTGGTACCTAGACAGAAGATTCATCATCACATTACTATGCACAGTGGTGATTCTCCCTCTCTGTCTGGCAAAGAACATCGACTTCCTCAAGTGGCCCAGTAGTCTAGGAGTCTTCGCAATGGTCTACTTGATGATCGTCATCGTCATCGACTACTTCGACTCAGATGCAAAAGACAACGCGACTGTCGATAAATTGTAAGTTCTCTAAAAAGATGAATTTTTCTTGAACTTTCTTTCACTTACGTTAATTTAACTCGCATCAAAAATTAAGGCCATGCACCCAGAAGAGTTTTTAAAGTATATTTTTTTATTGGTATCGGATTTTCATTTATTTATTCCAAATCTTTTCATCGTCCAGAAAATAATTAGTGCTTTTGATGGAAAACAAATCAGTTGAGATTTCAAATCTTCCAAAAATCAAGATTCCTTCATTTTTGTCTGATTCGCTATTTTTAGAGCGTTTCGTTTGACTAATAAAGAAAAGAAGATCAGAAAATTTTGACTAAAAATTTACTCAAATTTTGAAATTTTTGCAATTTTTACCAACCATACCTTCTCTTGAGCACATGAAAAAACATTTCGGATTTCATGACTGCTGTTCACGCTGAACGTCACTGTTGTCCACAAAGACACTTGCGAATGGTCATATTAAAGTATTTCTATGATAGTTACCAACGTGTTAATAAGTCAAAAATGCACCTAATTGAAGATTTATTGCAGTCGTTGTATGACAAAATACTCAATGCCAAAAGACCCATTGTGTCAAAATACCCAATGCCATTATACCCAATTTATTCCCTTTGAATTTATTGTTGAATAATCCGATAACAAAATATCACTCGATATTGCAAGCATGTTTTCTCACAGTTAAGTTCATAGTTTAATCCCATGTTAAATTAAGAGAGTTGCATATTAAATACCAGCGGCCAATGAGGAATGGCTATGGGCCAAGAGGCATGGCCAAAAGCACTAAATGTTTAATCGTTCTAGTAGTTTTAAAGTTAGGATAAAATATTGGGTATATTTTCGGCATTTCGTCACATTGGGTGTATTGGCATCCGGTATTATGTCCTTAAACAGATTGCAGAAAGGTCGCTCGAAATATTAATACCGGTATAGGAAAAGAATTGCCTGATTCGCTCGAACTTCAAAACCAAAACTATTTGAAAATGGTTATTGAGTATTATGATAGAAGTTTTTGGCTAGTTGAAAGTATTTGTTGACAATTTGCGTTACGCAATCCCTTAATTTCAGGGGAAAATTCCGTTTTTGCTTTCCAAGGTAAACGTATCTCTTTTCCCGCTAAAAATACTGACGTGATTTGTCCAAATATACCAATTTATTTCACTGTTGACTGTAAAAAGCCACAAAAAATTGCCAATTAAAAAACACTGTTTGCGATGTAAAGAAAGAGTATTATGAAAACATTAATATTTTTTCTTTCGTAAATATTTTTTACAAAAAATTGAAATTGAAAAAGTTTTTTTTTCATATCAAAATCTTGAATTTCATTTAATATTGAATATTTTCTTAAAGTTTACAGCAAAAAATTATTGAAAAATTCTGCATATTTTTTATATCGTTTTGACTACTCGCCATAAATGGATATAAAAAGTTTGCAAACATATATTTAATGGAAAAATAGATATTGACTATGACTCAATACGTTAACCAATGAGCTCAAAGTTTTTTGTTTCTGAATTAATTTCATTCCTCTCTCATTGCCCGATCTTCAGTTCACATTGGTTGCGTTGTCGATGTCAAACAAATACATGCAAAGTGCAACTGTACAAAATCACATTTATGCTCCAATTTACTTTTTTGGCAATGAAGTTCAGATGGAAATGATTAGGCAATTTCCGTTTAAAAACCGTAAATGTACAAATTGTTGCAGAAGGGAAAACTTGCCAACTATTTTAGAACAGGAAAAAATCATGAGTTGAGTGTCCTGCTTGATCAGTTCTGCTGCATTGGTTTTGTTTCTCAATTTATACAACTATTTATTTTTTCAAGCATTGCAGAAAATCGGATTGTGAATTCTTAACAAATCGTTTATATCTTGAGAGTTCAATGCAAGATCAACTTGAGTGTTAAATTTTAATACCATGAAGAGATTAATTGAATAGGCAGATTCCATGTACAAAGAAAATCTAAATTTTTCTGATTTTTCTTCATCTCAAATGTAAGGGTTTTTGCTGTAATGTTTTTTTAGGAATGTTTCTTGACTATAGCGTATTTGAAAAAAAATTGATTTGGTTTCTTAGTAATTCTTGCTACACATATCAATTCTGGTTACCTAAATCAATTAAAAAAGAATTGGTGGATTGCTTTGTTTTAGTCCAGCAGACTTCGCAGATGTGTTTGACTCTTTCCCCACTATTCTACTCGCATATCAGGTATGAACTAAAAATATTCATCAGAAAATTTCCCTTGTCTGTTGCTTTTTCTTAAATACTGTTTATATTTTCATAGAGTTGTTTCTGAATCATAATATCACAAACAGAAAGATCTTTAGAGCTGTATTTGCATGAACTGAAAATATTTTCTGGTGACTTTTTACGCTGATCAGCCAAAAACTTGCTGATCAGACAGGAAGACTGATAATACCATAAACAGTGTCAAATCCAGCACTGAAGTAACTTATGCATCGTGTATTTCAGTGCATGTCGAATGCATACCCAGTGTTTGGTGGACTGAAACAGCCTTCAGTGAAAGACTATTTGATCACAATCAGTGGAAGTGTCCTTATCTGCAGTGTAATTTATTTACCTGTCGGACTGTTTGGATATCTACGCAATGGAGCAGATGTAAGTTGTACTTTTCACTCGCTTGCCTTGAGGTATGACATTTTTCACATGGTTTGACATTTTCTCCATTGCTCAATTTATTATGACTAATAATAACTAGCAAAAAAAAGCGGAGAATTTGCGAAAACTTTCAAAATATCAAGGAACGCAAAGTTTTTCCAGCAAGCGCAATTCAAAATGATTTTTGAGTGTTCAAAGTGTGTTATTATTACAAAACACTTTTACTTTAAATTACCTGTTCTATTACCTCTGGTAGCTCGATTTTTTGGGTGGAGGGGGTTCATTTTGTGATTACTTTATAATAACCCCGCCCTTCATACCCATCTTACAAATCATTTCCCTACTCTTCTTTCAAGACTCAAGACACTGGGTAATGGGGTGACATAATGAGAGTGTTTGTTTGTTTGTTTGTTTGTCAGGTGAAGAGCAACGTGCTTCTGTCTTACAAATCAGATGACAACAAGATACTGGTGGCACAGGCAGCTGTCCTCCTGTCAGTCCTCATGTCCTATCCTACCATGTTCTGGGTATCAAAGTTAGTATTGGTTTGAGCAATTTAGAAAGAGACAGCAAAAAATTGTGTATTTATTGCCCGTAATTATTAGTTTTTCTTCTTATTTCACTCGATAGTTTCTGCATTGTAAGAGTTGGATTTTTAAAATGACATTTTTCCTCAGAATGCTTTTAGGAACTTTATTTTATTTTTTTCTTAAGTATCAGTATGAGAGGCTCGTTTTAAGCGGAGATTAGTTATTGAACATCTGTGATAACTTGGTTTTTCTCGTTCTCGGGTGGCGATAGTTTAATTTAGACCTCTGAACAAATGATTAGAAAATATAAGAAAATATATAAGAAACATGATAGCAAATGTTTTCTGCAACAGGGAAAGTCTGATAAAAATGTGGAAATCTGGGAAAGAATTCTATGTGAACACAATTAGCCAGCGCCATGAGGACTACGAGGCCAGGACACACACCCCACTGCAGAGATACACAATTGCAATTGTCTTCTTCGTATTAACTCTTGGCATGGCATTGGGATTGCCGGATATCAGCGTGGCTGTCGCATTCACTGGATCATTCGCCGCTTACTTCTACCTCATTTGCCCAGGTAAGTAATTGATCTGAAGTCCAGGACTCACTAAAACATTCGAAAGAAAATAAAACAGTGATTTCTCAACATTTTTTGGAAGCCTAAATCTGACGGCAAATTGATCCGTATTCCTTGTAGATAGCAAACTAATCAAAGCTTGCGTGAAAAAAAAAACGCGCGTTTTTTGTTATGGCAGCAGTTTTGATGAAAAATTCTGAATATATATGAGCATGTTTAACAAGAGGAAAAAAATGAAGAGTTGCCAAAATTTAACAACTAATCACCTTTTTTCTTTCAGGTCTCATTTTAATCCAAACTACATACGTGAACGAACACGGTCGTTTTCTCTATTCGAAAAGGAGGAAGAAAAGAAGCGACGAAGAAAGAGGGGATCGAGACGCAGAAGAGAACATCGAAGGTTCAGCTGAGGGGTCTCAAGTATTCGTTGTGAAACAACCTAGAATCACTTCTGACAGTTACGAAGAGGCATTAGAAGAGCATCAAATTACAGACACAGACCTGCTAGACATGAATAGATCTAGGTTCCTCGTGAACAAGTACAGGAATGGCACAACATCTTGGGTGCTTCGCATAACTGGGTTGTTCCTATGCGCTTTGGGAATGTTTGTGACGGGACTAGGTCTAGTAGAAGCTGTTTATGGACTCCTTGATGTTTTGTAATGACATTTTTGCTGTTTTAAACGATACATTTTATTTCTGTTCAACAATTTTTTTTAATAAAAGTATTAGATCAAGCCCCTTTTTGCGTTATTTGATTTTTTATTACTTTGAATAAAGTAATCAATGTGACAATTACTATAATTAGAGGAAATTTTGTCTGATTAAAAAGCAAATATCTCGATGGTTCAAAAATGTAGGTTTGTACGTTACGTTTTCTACCTCTACTTTAGCTAAACAAAATTTTAGCAAATTTTGCTTTCATTTTCTCGAAAAATTTCAAAGTAAGTTTCAACAAACTTGTTATACATGCTAGTGAATATAGAACCAAATCGAAGAAAAAACAGCTGCCTAAGTTCCGTTTTGCGCTATGAGTCTCAATTTGAAATCAAGTGGGGGGGGGGGGGGGGGGGTTAAATATTTAAATCACAAATAATAATAATCAACAAGAGCGCGTATTAGTTACCGATTGGATAACTTTGAGCTATTTTAGCAAGAAAAGAACTGCACTCGTCTATCACAGGCTCTCCTATAATCTTGACGCAGGTGTTGTGTCCCAAAAAAATAGAGTGATCAGTTGAGAATTTTTGCTGTATATTTGTTCAAAATATATCAGATGTTTAATTTACATTAAAGAGCGTTACTTTAAATTTTTTGAGGAAGAAGGTATCCGGTTGCTAAGATAAGTAAATTTATTTTGTTCTACTTTGCTCTCAAAAATTTCCTGATCATTATCTGGTTGGGCCAACAGGGAAAGTTTTCGCAAGATCTCGTTAATAGTGTCCTAAAAACAATAAAATTCTTGAGAACGAAATTTTGATCCTGAAGACAATTTCTGCTTTCCCCAGCGGCAGCTTATGGTCTTGTAAGGGCCAAATCTGAGTCTTAACATCCCCTGAAGAAATAGGCTTCCTCTTTTTTGAAATTTTTTACTTTCCGCTCTGCAACTGTCAGTTGCAAACACCAAGCAGATCAAGTGATATTAAATAATATCATGGCTGTGTCTTCGTATATTTTTTCTTGATTCCACTTTTGCTGTTGAACTGTGGCCATCCTTAAGTTATCGAGGTTTTGATTTGGAAGTGCAAAGTGTAATTACATATACGTTCTTAGTGTAAATGCGCAGTATTCTGAACTTTTTTGTAGTGGTGTTTCAATTCGTTCAGAACGCAAAAAAAAAACTATCGTTATGAATTCAGACTTCTTAAAGCTACAAATTCGTGTAAAAATCTTAAGTAGAACAAGCAAGTAATTTTTGATACTGTGCAATGTTTTCAGACATCTTTTTTGCTTCCAGAGCTCCACTGAACTGGTTTTGATTATTTTTATATTTAATATTGTGAAACGCTAGTAACCCGAGCTTTTATGATTAAAAATAGAAACTAAACCCTCAAACAGTCAAATTGCTTTGCAAACAAATATGAAGCTGTTTGCATTTATATGACGTATATTTTTTGTTCGCATCGTCATCTCACTTGCTATTTATATCATCTGATTGGTTTTCAACAAACTTAACGCTAAAAGCGCTGAACAACGAAAATTGTGAGTTGTTGGCGTATGCTCAAAACTTTAGAAGGGCTCAATAGCAGCATCTATGAAATCTAAATAATGTATTTACAATTCACGAAAATAGAGTTTTCTAATTAATTAAGGAAAAACCTTAAACAAGAGATCAAAGCTGCAAGAATTTGAATCAATTCAAAGGTCTCAAATAAGGAGTGCAATCTTAATTGGCTTGTTTTAAGTCTATTTTGACCTATTGATAATTTTACGTCGGAATTTTTCAGATTCTATTTTAGAAAGTAAATCGAGAACAACAAACAGCGGATTTGTTTTGAATTCGTTTTCTTTATTGAGTTACAGAGCTTTAACATTTTGTGATTTCAAGGTTTCGGCCATATTTTTGTTCTCCTTGTTGTTGTTTGTTATTTCCCTGATATGTTCTATTAATGTTCGCTCTCTGACATTATAAGATTTGGTGCTCTATGCCAGCTCCTTTTTAAGACTTCAAATATTATGTTTCGTTAGACTTTTGATGCTAGGTGCTTTTTATCATGTGTTAGTTTTCAAATTAGTGCCTTTAGTGACAAATCTCGTTCATTTTCTTTTCAAAAACACTTTAGTTCATTTGTGTTTTTTTTAATTTTAACCATAGGTTGTTTTTTGTTTTGGTACAATTATTTTATGGAACATTTATTATCATTCTTGTCACTATTTTTCTCAAACACAAAAGAAACAAGATGCTTTACAGGATATTTTTCTCTATATTTTTGTGTGTTTCGTTATATGCTTTGCTGGCTGCCTAACACTGTTAATAAATTGAGACTTACAACGAAATCTTCATGCTTTTTTTTATTTTTCATGTTTGTTGGTTTTTGTTACCGCCATCTGACAACACGCCAAAAAGTCAGAAAGTAACTATTTACTTCTTCAGCTCAGCAGCTTCAAACATGTGCTGCAATTTTTACTTGCAAAATCAGATTTTTTTCTAAAAAGTACAATTTTTTGAACAAAGATATGCATTAGATTTAATTATTTTTATTTTGTTCGCTTCAGTTTATCCAAGTGAATAAAAAATACTGTTTTTAACATTACAGGTAAAATGTCAATATATTAGAGTCGGTCAAGTTATATATTACAAAGCATCAATTACCCTTTATTATTATAAAAAAATTCCTCTCTCTGTTTATTTTTGTACACAATTAAGCCAAACGTTAGGATGTGTGGGGTCATGGCATTATGTGCCAACATTCATTAGCGATTCTATTCGTGAAAAGCATATTTCAGACTCAGATAAGCCTTGGCTCTAAAAACTTATGGATGACAAAATTAAAGTCCAAAAAGAAATGTAATAGTCTAAATCGCTGAAATCTGTTTATATCGTTGTTGATTTAACAAACTTGAATGCCTTTTGATCACACTTTGAAGTTAAAGATTGATAATTTTTTTACACTAAAAGTTCTGGAAATTTTTCAAGCTATTTGATAGGAGCAGAAAAAACCTATCAAAAAATTAATAATAAACTCATGGCACGATGCATTACTAATTTTAATAATTTTTAACGTATTTGTTGCCAACATTAGAACACCGCATGCAATGTTTACTATCAGTCTTAAGCATCCCTGAGAGTTGCATAATAATTGAGTAAAAAAAGTGAATTTTGTGAAAATCAAAGTTTTCATGCCAAAATATATTTGATTCGGTTATAGAATTGCAGCTCTTGTCCACACCTACCATGACCGCAGAGAATAATCCCTTAATTAGAACCACTGAGTTCGACTATTAACAATGTGGTCACTCGCAAAAAAAATTCAATTTTGGGAGATACAATTGACAAAATTTTATTTACAACCCGTTCAAACCCACATTAGAAGTCCTTATTCGCCGGTATGTTTTAGATGGAGAGCCAGACATAAAGAATAATGACAAAAAGGCCATCGCTGATTTTGCAATTGAGCCAAAAGCCTCAAAAAATATATTGGCGGATACTTGAATACAATTAATTGAACTTGCCACAAATCAAACACATCAATCATTTCTTTAATTTTGTTATTAGCTATGAGCCTGTTTTGGGACCTATTCAACAGCTGTGTAGGTGCTGCAGCCAGTTTATTGTGCAAAACAGTGCAAAAAGTAATTTCATCCATTTGATCCTTGAAGTCTTTCATTTTTTTCAGGATATAGTTTCATCCATTTGGTTCGGAATAGAGAGGTCCCAAGTCTTGGGTTCATGGAATCTATCGGCCAAAACTTGGCCTCTTGAATATCTATGAGTCAGGCTCTAAGAATTCGGTACCGGCGTGAATTTAACAAAACTTGACAGACATGCAAGTATTGTGTCTAGACATTCCAAGTACTGGAAAACAAAAAATATCTGCATTTAGACTTGCCCTGTAATGATAGATTTGGATATCACCAAACAATACATATTATTAGATATCATTTCCAGTCGTAGTGCTAGCTTTAATCTACTTTAATTATGATAGTTCGTTCATGTATAAAGATGATCATTTCTCCTGATGACAAAGTTCAGAAGCAATTAAGCTGTTGCATTGAGTACCACTTCAAATGATGCCTTTAAATAAAATGTTTGTTTTCGTAAAATCTCCCTAACTATTGTGAAGACAGATTGAGGAAGGGAAATTAGGAAGCCATTAGATAACAAATTTTTCAGAGCAGTTTAGACAAAGAGTAAGTGACACAAAAAGAATGCGAGATTTTAATTTTGGGCTTTGAATGACTAGACGATTATGGTTCTGGTAGGACTATTTCTTTCACGCTTGACACAAATCCCTCTCAGTCAACTAATCACTAATTACATATGCCGACATATACTTATATCCATCCTTATTGGAAATCCTGTAGTGGTTTTGCGGGAATAATATGATGAGGGTAATGGGGGGGGGGGACGTAGGCTCTTGCAGGGCTGAACAAATAGACGAGTTCATTTGTCTAATTTGCATACATTAGTGTTTTGCAAAGGATTTCCCCTCAATTTCCGTCCAATAATACGCAAAAATAGAACCCTCTTTCTGTTTACCCGTGCTGGTGAGCGCGCAAACACAACGTTCTTTTCCAACGAAATTCAAAATCATGCTTAATTGTCATAAAACAATAATGTTTATCTATCAAAACTGTAGTGACTCAGTTTCAACCAAAATTGCAGAAGAACGAAACGCATTAACTATTTAGGTTTATTCAGGATTATTTGGTTGTTGTTTATTGTTTTAATCCAAATAAAACACATTACTTTTTTGAGGTATGGTTCGACGCGGCGACAATTGTTTTACATGACCATTTTTACATGAATATAAGCTCCCTCACGAAGCGTTGGGTTTAAATTTGCACCTTTAACTTTAACGGTGCACTAGTTACGGGAAGTTTTATTGGGCAAGATCTTAGAAGATTCCTTATCAAAATTTTAAACATAAAAGATCTTTTCGGCTCCTACACGGTAAAAATGCGGTCTTTAGGTATAAGATTTATCGTGGTGTAATTCTTATGGCGCGAGAACTGATAAGACTATAAAACAATATTTCAGTTTTCTGAATTTTTATCGGACAAGTTTTTATCAGAGAGAAGTTTTACTTTTTGTATCAGAACATGTAAGATCCTATAAGAAGGCATCAGATGAACTCAGAGCCAGAAAAATCTTTTTTTAAATGTTATAGCAAAGCAGAATTTCTATCGGGTAATTTTGTACATTTTATAGTGGAAATTCTACAACGCTAGAACGCTTGGCTGGTTTAAGACCTGACAGAGCTGAAAAGACGATTTTATCAGAAATTTGTCACAATGAAAATTCCAGAATCACAGGGGTGATGTGAAACATTGTCTGAGCCCCCAACCCCTGATCTCTTCCCCAGAGTCTGATATGAAAAGCTAAAAACCAGTCCCGCTGAATAGGACATTTCAAAGTGTTAACACTTTGAAATGTCTGAGCAGTAATGCCACAGTCTGATTTCGTCATGTAGTTCAGAACAAATTCAGAGAAACTAGGTTGTCCTGATTTTTTAATCTGATCAGCGTAATTTTTGACATGATCATGATACTTCCAAAAATCAGAACAAAAGTTATCATGATTCAGCGCTGAAGAAATAATTTAGAGCAGTCCGGGATAGTGCTTATGCTATCGTACAGCAAAATTGTTGCTGGTTAATGTTATTGTAAGTAGGGCTAAAACTAAAAAGGCGCATGTGCAACAAAGCAAGTCGCAGTTTGCAGGGCAACGCACGGAAAGTGTTCTAACTCAAACGTTTTTCCCTAATATCAACCGGTAGACTACTGGAAAATAGCCACTGTTGATTCCATGATACGATCTTGTAAGGGAAGTTGCTAATAGAATAAACAGGCACCGTGTCACGGGTTGACCACCATATGAGAATCTTGCCAATCATGATACGCCATATACGAATTTTATGAAAATTTACTAAACATACAACAATCATAAAAACTTTTGATTTCGGCTAATAAACAGTACAAGGACCACCTAGAGTTCCAAAACTACGTTTATGTGCATAGTCAAAATTCTGAAAAATACCTTTATGGTGCCTTACTTGTCAAAAAACGCCAAAAAAAATTTTTATAGACAACTTTATAGTTACAAATCTTTCATAGAAAAATCTGTTCAAAAGCGCATCTTTGGATTTAAAAAGAGAGTTTAAGAGGGCGGTTTTACTTCTACTCAGTTTCACTGCTTCTACAATTTTTTCAGTAACTTTGCTACTAACGAAGAGTCACATTTAACAGTACTTAAGAGATTTTTGCTACATGTTCATTTTTGTTTTACCAAAAAGCTGGCCATATGAAAAACATACCTGACATTAAACGAACCATAGCTGGTATTTTATTGACCACAAAACGGAAAATATATGACAGCTTACTCACAATAAAATGACCATATATGGTACCTTAGTAACCATGGGACGATTCATAAAAGTTATCATAAAAAACATCATTGCAAGATCATAGAACGAAAAAAAAGTATGGCTTCTTTGGGCCATAATGGTTCGTCTCATGGTAAGTCAGGTACAATATATGCATCGTTTTTTGGTAAGTTGGTTTAATCAACTCTGGACTTTTGCTGTTACAATCTAACGTGTTCTAATTTAAAAATTTAACGATTCGTTCATTCAATAGGTTTAACAAATATGTCGACTATTCATTTACTATTTTTATTTGACAGTCAGCAACAGGTCAAACTAAATTTGGAAACAATAATCTCATTTTTAGGACAAAAAAACAATGCCAAAATGACAAACAGCAAAATACTTCAATAATTATATAGATTTCTCATGGACAAAGAGTCCGCAAGTTTTTGAAAAAAACTATTGTAAAATATGACAAAAAGAACAAAAGTCTATCTTTATAGGAAATGGAAGCTACAGCTGATCAGATTAAAACCACAGAAAAAACCTACGTCAATGAGAGCAGAAAGACAAAACTAACTAAAAACTGACGGATTTTCAATCAGGATGAAGCTAAAAAGATGTTTTTGTCGTAAAAGCGTCCGCTAGCAAAAATTTCAGCTCTGAAAGTTATCCTGTTGAATCTAAAAAAATACATACCGGAAAATACATACCGGAAAAATACCGGAAAAGATAAAAAACAGATAAAGACTTACAAAACGTCAAATTTCAACTTAACAAATGAACTATTCCATTACCCCATGTGCTTGACTATTTTTCAATTTTAATTTTTTTTTGAAAATCAATCATTATTAACATTGAATTTTAACAGAACTCGGCACGTTTTTATTAAAAGAACGTAAGTTAATTAACGCGGTAAGGAAAAAAAGCCACAAATATACAAAGTAGAAGATATGGAATGTGAAAATTAATCCATTCGACTAAAACAGACCAAATTGATAGTGACTGAACAGCGGACTGTTTAAACGACAAATGAGAGAGAGAGAGAACGAAAATGATTGAAAAACACTATGAGGAAGAAATAGATAAGGAACAATGAGAAAACAAATGAGAGTTTTGGAAACAACGCATTTTTCTAAAATTTTTTAATGTCTCTCTGTAAAAATAGTACTGTCAAAATCAACTAAGAAGTGAAATACTGACTCTACATGGAGTTAAACGAATGTTAACTATAGCCCTTTCACGCTTCAAGACAGAGATTTTGAAAACACAATAAAATTAGACATATTCCTATTTTTCTGCCTTTCCCAATTTCATTCTTTTGCCCATAATCACAATAGGACAAGTATACCTTAATATTATTAATCTAGCATTTGCAAACGGACAACTTTCATAGTAATGGTAATCTCCTTCACCTAATTCATTAATTCATTTGATCTTCTCCAAATACTTAGATTTTATAGACTACATTACCCTTAGTTTACTTAAATTTATTGACGTGAATGCGACCACTTAGTTTTTTGTGTATTGATATGTTATCCTGCCTCCAAGAACTGGTGCATTTTTGTCAGATATCTTGTTTCATATAACTGTGCATCAAAGAAGCTAAAAAAGTAAACTGGAGAATAGTTTTACAATCATACATGTATCTAGTTTATCGCAGACCCCAATGTGTACTTAGAGGTGATGAGAACGCAGTCTCACCTCAACTGGAAAAATGCCACAAATATTCAAACGTAGAGGGGAAGGAATGTGAAAATTAATCAATTCAACTAAAATAGACCAAACTGATTAAAATTGAACATGGGATTTTTGAAAAGACTATTGAGCGAGAAAAATAAGGAAAAATCAGAAAAACACTAGAAGGAGGATTTAGATTAGGAAAAATTACAAAACAAAGGAGAGCCGTCGAATTCAGAGGATTTATCTCTGAAATTTCTAAATGTCTTTCTCAGATATTGGAACTATCAAAATTAACCAGGTAGTGAAATACTAAGCCATCATGAAGCGAAACGAATGTTAATTTTAGTTCCTCTTTCAAAATAAAAAGTAGGTTTTGATACAATTAAATTTGACTTTCCTTATTCTAATAGAAATTTTAAATCCGATTTTTTTTCTTTTTGACATTGATTTTTCAAAACAAAACAACAATAGATATACTCCTATGGTTCTCTCTATATGCAGAAAGTTTCTTCCTTAACACGAACAGACACACAGACCCACACATTTAATTTTCCTGGCTTTCTTAATTTTTTGAATTGATTGCAATCACTGAGTTCATAATAATAATGATATGTTATCCCGCCTCTAATTATTGGTGCAATTTTTTGGCAGTTACTTTGTTTTCATATTACTGTGTGTCAACGAGGCTAAAATTAGTAAACTGGAGAATATCTTTACAAGTATACATGTATTTAGTTTCTTGCAGACCTCAAAGTATAATTAGAATGATTGAGAGCGTCGTCTCACGTCAACTGGAAAAATGCGTTAAATTTTTAAAAAGAAAGGAAAGAATGTGAAAATTATTTAATTGAACTAAAATAGACCAAATTGATTTTGATTGAACATGGGATTGTTAAAAAGACAATTGAGAGAGAAAAAGACTGATAAATCAGAAAAACACAAGGAGGGGTACTTAGATGAGGAATAATTAGAAAACAAAGGAGAGGATTTTTTTCTAAAATTCTTAAATGTATTGCTCAGAAAACGGAACGTCAAAATTAACCAAGAAGTGAGGTGCTGAGCTTTCATGGAGTTAAACTAATGTTAATTATGGTTCCATTTTAAAAATAAAGAGTAAGTTTTTATACAGTTAGATTTGAATTTTCTTATACTAATAAAATTTTCTGAACTTAAGAGTGTTTCTTTTTTCTTGAAATTGACTTTTCAATGCACAACAAAATTAGATATATCCCTATGGTTCTCCCTCAAGGAAGAAACAGACAAACGAACACATACACACACACAAACACACACACACAAACTTATACGCACACAACGCACACATACATACTTAGTTGACATACATTTTTCTGCCATTCGCAGAGTTTTTTCATTTACCCGTATTTACAGTAGAAAAATAAACCTATAAATAGGAAAATATACCTGAATATAAGCATAGTTTTTTCAAGCGGACCAATTTCATACGAATGTGAAAAGTCTTCACTTGGGCCATTTGAGCTTCTGCAAAAATTTAGAATTAAAAGACCACTTTAGTCATAGATAACTTAATTTTATTGACGTGATTGCAATCACTGAGTTCTCTGTGTTTTTATATGTTATTCTGCCTCTAAGAATTCTGACATTTTTTACTTCAGGTACTTTGCTTTCTTATTACTGTACGTCAAAGACGCTAAAAATAGTAAACTGCAGAATAGCCTCACAGGTATAGCTGTACACAGTTTCTTGCACACCAAAAAGTTTATTCAGAAAGAGTAAGGGCAACTTACGAGATTTAAAAGAACTGCAAGAAATGAAACACAGGTCTGTCCAAATCTTCAGATTTAGCGGATTTGACACTCAACAGTAAGCCAATATTACACAAAAACATAATATTACACAAAAGCAAAAACTAGGAAAAGAGGATTGGAAAAATAGTCACTAATTTTATTCTTGAGTTTTTTCATCTGTGCCTTTTGACCAGTCTTGATCTTTAAAATTTTTCAGTGCTGATTAGGTAACCCAACGCAACTGGTCATTATAGACAGAGTTCTGACTTTTTCATAACCAATTTTTTCTGCTTGCCTGTTACTTGCGTAATCAATATAGGAATAATTTTTTGTTTGTGTCCGCAGTACGTTGTGCAACCCCGGTAACAAAGCAGGTGCTTTTACATATTAAACCTTGATCAGCTGTAGAAAAAACAAAAGAAAATGCTTAAAATTTTTTTTCTAAATCAATTCAACGCGGTCTAGTTCTTCAGGATAAATCACTAAAAAGACAAATAATTGAAACGTTTTGCTTTTTAAAAAGTCCGATAGTAGAATTGACAAATGATATTTTGCATGAGAATAATTTTTTGCTGACTTTTTGAATAGAATGTGACGTTTAACAAATATCTGGCATCGCAATCGTGATCGACTGACGTTATCTCAGTTAGTCAGAATTTCAATATTATAAAAAGAATGCTGCACTCCAGGAATTTGTTTTTTGTTCGAAATTGGTATTACAATCATGGGCTGATGAAAAATGTTGCTATGCCTAAATATCATAAACTAGGCATATGCAACAATTCATTAATAGGCATATGTTCATTAAAATAGGCATATGCAACAATTCCAAGAGATTACAACAGTGAGACTATTCGTTACTAACAAAGAAGCTTGCTTGTGGACGGATTAATTTGAGAATTTTAATTGAAAATTGATATAGGATTTAGAAATTTGTCGTAATGATGATTAGCATACAAGAACTACCTTACAAGAGAAGAGTACCAAAAATTTGAATTGGTCCGAGTATACTGCTGCTCCGTACATTAGATACTTAAACGACGGGGTTAATCGCGGGACCACATGTATAACTTGAGAGTTCAACCCCTAGTTCTACTCTTGGTATATAGTTAAGTATTAAAGAAGTTAAATGCAAACATGAATTAATAAGTTATGTTAAACAGCATCAATTATGAACCGAGCATGAAGGTATAGAATAGTTAAGGTTATTAAGACTGAGATAGCACAAGTTAGCACAGGTTGGAATATTCTAAGTTAGCTTGTAACTTAGATAGAATTTAAGAGATGTTAATTTATGACTTAGAGAAGTTAAGTTGAACTTACCTGATTTCCAAATTTGTGCTAAGTTAATATTTTATGACTTAGAGAGTCCTTAGTTAAGAACAAGTCACAAAATATTCTAAGTTAGAAAAATGGCCCAAGTAAGTTGAGATTGAGCAAGGGAGCAATAAGCGAGTATGATTTTAAATCAGAAGTTATCAGGGACCAAAAAGTGCTGGTAGTTGAGCGTGCAAGCTCCTTTTATACTTGCGGACACGTGGTTCTCTAGTATCCTATTGGATAGAGATAACAGTGTCGACAGAGTTACCAAGGTTAAGTTGGTGTTATCTGTGTGGCGTGATAATATCACGTCATAGTATTCTCAGTTTTAGTTAGTGATCTTAAAATAGTAGCTTATTCAAAACTACTTAGTGATTTGTTCACACGTTAAAATGGACTTTGTCCAAATCAAGTTTGTGCTTCACGCACTATAAAGTAAATTCTCAAAATAGAACTAAGATTATCAAATAGTGTTACTGAGTGTAGCACACTTCAGTACATCCCATCCCGGTCCATAGGTATTAAATCAAAACATCAAATTTTACATAATCGAATAAATTATTTAGCTTAATTTTATAATAATTAAGCATTTATAGTTTGTGAGGTAGATTACTTGGTTAAAGTTCTAAAGTTCATCGTAGCTTCTTGTTTCTGAGTTCTCTCTTGAAGAAGGGTTCACGATGTCCTAAGATACAAGGCTGTACAAAATAATAGATCCAATTTTTTTGGCTGGCCGTTATAATAGACCTTTTGAAGTTTTTCTATAAAATTGTGCTGCTAATACATCTGACGTTGAAAAATAGAATAATATAAGTTGAAGAATATACTGGTTAAGTTAATGGTCTATAATGACAAGCGAGGTAAATGAATAGGGAAATTAAAATGACTGCGCACAACACCATAAGGGCTAGTGTTGTTGAAATAACTCCCCAAATAAAGAATTCCGTTTTGTAATTCATCTTTATTTGAGTATTGTTGAAGAATAAATCAATTGAATTTAGCTTTGTAGCTATAGTTTAAGGAGTTAATATTTAGACTTGGTTGATCATTACGAATTAGCTTCATGAAATAATTATTCTTGCTTTTTTTCATTGATTGAAAATAAATGACAATTTCTTTTTGTTCAAAGTCTTCAAGAAATAAAATGACTTCGCATTGGAATTCAGAATAATATAATTCGGAGATTCTGAAAACTTTATCGTTAAAAATAATCTGTTTACAAAAGTTAACCCATGCGAATTCAACATGATCAGAGAGTTGACAATAATCTTTAAACCATTCGATATCAACACCTCCTTCAAAATATGTGTTCATAATGTAGTAGTTCAATTTTTGTGTCAATGGGGAGAATGGAAGACCAATTAATCTTTGAAAGGAATTGACAGGAAGATCCAAATAGTACTTAAACTATAAATGGCGGATGGCGATGAATGAAAACCTGTTAAAGAAAGGTTGTAACATTTCTATATCCGTGATCACCAAAATCTTGAAGACTAACATATTAATTGAAATAAGTGAGCGGTCGAAAGTTTAGATTATTGATGTTAAGAATTTCTTCTGTATGAATAAGCTTTAGAATTTCAAATTAATCGTACTCAGGAATTTGACGAAAATAAACTACAATTTCATTGGAATTGTTATCTTGTAAGAATAAGATAATCTCTTGTAACTCAAATGTCCAATGAACTGACAATGATGTATAGAATTTATTTCCAACTAAGAATGTTTTCGAAGTTTTAATAACTTGCGATTGAATAAATTCAACGAGATCACAATATGTTTTGAAATATTTAACGTCTACTGAAAGACTGTAAGACATTAATTAAATTATGAAATTCGATGGAACAATTGAATTATGTTATAAGCAAGATAAATAGGTGAAGATAAAGAATAGATTTTTTTAGAGAAGCGAGAAACAATCAAATCTGAAATCTAAAGATAAGAATGGACTCATTGTTTACCATAAACTGCGCTGAATGTAATCATTGAAGATAGTTTCAATGAAGATAGAAGAAATGCGGATTACTTTACTTGATGTAAGTAATGGAATCAAAGAGAGTAAGGTTATCAAAATGACTAATAATTAGGCGTTTAAACTTACGAATAATTTTTCTCACCGCGGGAGAAAGAAGGAGAAGTAATGAAGGAAGTACTGAACATCAACAACCACAAATTTATCTATTCCATTCCGTGATTGCTCAACGTGATGAGCTGAGGATGTGGAGTTGATGCTTCAGATTTGCGATCTCCAGTCGGAGCTCAGTAATCCGTTGTGCGAGCTGTTGAGAGCGTTGTCTTTCTGTCAGAAAATTTTGCTGTACCTGATAAGTGAAGGTATCAAGCTGAGGAGTGAGGTTTGCTGTAATATTATCAAATGGGACTTGTATTGTTTGTCATTGTAGGTTGTGATTAGTTAGCAGATAAGAATTTTTGTTTGACAAATAACCAATGAGATTGAATCTATTCATGTTGGGTTGCAACTGGTAGATTAAATTTGTATCGTAGTTCGGGTGTCCACTAAAACCGGGGGTTTTAGCTTGTATCTCAGCTTGGTGTTGTTTTTGTCTTGCAGGGGGTAGTTGTGTATTGATGAAGATTAAGAAAGTTTGGTCGTGACGATTGAGTAGTTGTAGTGTTTGCTAAGACGTTGGGTACCGTACTGTTTGTCTTGGGTATATTTAGTTCTAGCGGTGTCGTTGGGCTGAATGTCTCTCTAATGAATTGTTTACGTGGTTGTTTTTTTGCAATTGTATCTGCAGTTTTAGTTCTATTCTTGGATGATGTAACCGTCGTTGATGAATTTGCACTAGTTGCTTGAGTTTGTACTGCTGAAATCTTGATAGCTGAGAGAAAAGTTGTAGATGGGGTAACGTGAGTTGTGGTTTGTACTAGTCTGTCAAGTTGTTTTCAAACTCCAGATTGAGGTTTAGAAGTTGATTGTGTATTGTATTCGGGCCAACCACTTGAAGGTTCCTTCTGAAAGACTGGTATCAGTTCGTTAGGAATTGTAAAAAGTTCCTGAAATATCAAGTATTCTCTACTCTTATTCTATTCTAAGAGTATATTTTTTAAAGTTATTTTGCGAGTATTTTCTTTTTCTTATTTTTTTGTATTCTCTTTAAAGTAAATCAGTAGTAAATATAAAGTCAGTCTGAATTATATTATCATCATATAGTTTGATGATATTAAGGTAATAGAGGAATTAATCCTATACTGGAGACGTAGGAACGTTGTGATCGTTTCTATTTTCGTCTTTTTTATTCTCATCATGTAGGTTTGGTTAACCACTTTTTTTCTCATGAGTTAGTGTTTGCATTCTATTCTTATAATAAAGTGGGCTTTGAGTAACTCTGGTTGTATCTTCAGATTTTGAAACTTGCACCGTCCTTTCTCTATTTTTATCAGTGTTATAATTCTCTGAATTAGTTGCTAGATAGATAGAAGTCAGAATTGGAGGTGACATTAAATCACATGTGGCAGCAAAGAGTGCTTCACCAAAAAGAATAGATGCATCTGTAATTTTGTTAATTTGCATTACTCGAATTAAGCATAAGATTATGTCGATGAGTAGCTTAATGAATAAGAAAGCGGCAAAGAATACTCCGCATCGCTCAATTATATATTGTATTTTACCAAAGGTTTCAACAAATTGATTATTAAAGAAGTCCGGTGAAATGAATGAATCTAGATAAATAGTTCTAGAGTTATAATAATTGGTGCCTGAAATATTTGAAAATGATTCTCTGCTATCTAATAATGACTTAGTAAAGTGTTTGAGAACTCCTTTCATATTGGAGTTGAAAGTTATTGAATTCCAGAATGGCATCATTTCTTTATCTGTGTAGATAGAAGCCTGAGTGCTTGCAGTAATTATATTTGCAATTTGCTGAATGACTATGTGTTGTTTAAAGAGTGCAGTTCCTCTTACTTTTGTTATTTGTGGGGTTAGCTCAACCCATGGATTGTCATCGTCAACATCTAGTTGAAAAAAGTTTGAATGTTTATCAGAAAACAATTGTTCTTCGGCTTCAGTGAAAGTTTGTCTAGAAATCGGATCAACGAAATCTATTTCATCTTCATAGAGAATTGGTATTCGATTATAGCACTTACCAAGAATTTGTAAAGGTGAATGAAACTCAGGACAATTATATAGCCAGGCGACATTGCCGTTTGTTTTGATAAACATAGATCTGTTTCTTGTTAAGGTATATCCGGCTAGACGCGGATTTTCATGAGAAATCATTAAAGGGTTGAGAATAGTTGAGCGCTCTGATTCACAGTCATTTTTTAATAGCTCTAGGGTGGAAGTTTGAAGTTGCCGAAGATTATTAAAGTGCAAATAGTCAACTTTTTTTCCAAAATGGGCTTCGAAATCAATATTTTCATAGATTTGAAATTGCTTTGTATCAACTGTTTTTTTGTCACTGGAATAATATTTGTTTTTAAGCGTGGTAGCACCGGTATCACAGTTATATTTGTGAATGGGTTCTCCAGTATTTATATCGAAACCGTCACGAAGACTAAAATATAGAGAATGATATGGCGTAGGATATACTATTTGTGGATGACTACATAAAGACTGTGGTTCATTATAAACTTGGAACATAAAGCTTTGTAAGTCGAAAACTGAGCTGAAGTAAGTTTAGGATACTTTACTATGTAGTATTTGTCATTAGTTTTAACCATTTGAGTGTCAAAAGTGCGAATTATAGTGAAAAGACAATTATTGGGTTCATCCCAATTGTATGCAAATGGATCAGTAGATGTAGAATCGCAGCCTTCTGCTGATAAAGGACAAGGTAGAGGTATATTTTGCCAGTTATTATCTGTGCCGTCTCTAAGATTTACATTCAAGCTAACTTTTTGCATATATGTTTCATAAGTGTAGTGTGTAATCCAACCTCGGGATTTACATTCATTGTTTCCAGTTCCAACATCGCCTGAGTTAAAGTTTGAGAACAAAGATTTGTCAAAGCCGAATTCTACTGAACTAGAAGAAGGGGAAAGCTTTACTTTTTTCTTTCCTTTGCAAGTTTGCAGTTCTGAGCATCAAGCTTAACTGAAGTGGTAATAGTATTATGTCTGGCATCTATGCCGCTGGAGTCAAAAGAATCGCAAAACCAACGTAATTGCTGTCGGATTGCTTTACACATAGTTGCTTCTAGCTTAACTTTATAATTTCATTGGTAGAGAGTAACTCGTGCTTTATTAGTGCTAATTTTATCAGGGTGAATTTGCAAGGTGCTACTTTGTTGAGAGATTACATCTGGTTTGAGATCATTTTTGAGCAGTCAAAGCGGTTAACATGAAGGTTAGCTGTGTTTTCATAGATACTCATCTTTTCAATTGGTCTGGCGTCAGTGAAAGACGTTAAGATTAATAATGCAAGAAATATAATAAAGATCATATATTTTGCATAGCAAGCAGTTATAACACAGAGAAGTGCAAGAGGTATTATAGCAATAAGTTTAAGAAACTGAGGAGAACGAATTTGGTTTCCTATGTAGGTTATAAAATATTCTACTTTTGAAAAAAACGCTTTCTTATCAGTAAGTTTTTCTTTAAAATCTGGT
Organism: Convolutriloba macropyga; assembly: GCF_964194025.1. Lineage (NCBI taxonomy): Eukaryota > Metazoa > Xenacoelomorpha > Acoela > Convolutidae > Convolutriloba > Convolutriloba macropyga. The sequence goes on from NC_134471.1 coordinate 26,567,095, forward strand.
CTTTATTCAGTGATAGTGGCATATGGACGTTGCGTTTTGACCAAATTATTATATTTTCAGGACGCTCTAGTAATTTAAGGTACGGAATTTCTTCAGGTAGACAATTATTTCTGTTTACGACACATTCTATGAAGTGTGGGTGAGAATCGTTATATTCAACTAGGAGTTTTAATTCTGCAATACGCTGAGCAATTTCAGATTCAATATCAGTTGCTACAGGTAGGAACAGAGTTAAGCAAAGTAATATGAAAAGAAACATTTTGTAACTTACGTTTATCACTTCGTCTATTGCTGGTGACTTTTTGATTTCTCCGTCTTCCATTTAATAAACGAAGACAGTATAAGGTGAGTCTAACAAATTCAAGTTAATATTATCCGTAAACGTAATCCGATATTTTAGCTCATGAACGTGAGCGGGATTATATGGTACCCAAAATATGACAAATTTTGCGTTATTTCCTAATGTTACGAAGAATGCAACTGTTCTCTGTTGATTAGAAACAAAACACTTGTCAAGTGTTACAGTTTTATTTCCAAATTTCAATATTTTCTGTAGGAGGAATATTCTAATATACGATAGCGGGTCGACTGCAAGAGCAGTAAGAACTTGTGTCTCAAGGGAAAGTGGTAACATAGATTAAGGGTCTACAGTAAAGGGAGCTTCGATGATATCAAGATCTATTTCGTCTCTGTTGTTCAATTGGAAATGAAAGCGTTCAATATGTTCTGGTTTGTTAGGAGTCCAACAAACATTTATTTCTAAGTTTACAAACTGGTCTTTAACGAAGAAAATAACAATGCTTTCTTTATATGAAATATACGATCGGTCAATTGTGGTTGATTTGTTATTACATTTCAAGATTTTATGCGGGATGTTATAAGGACTGTAAGAAGTAGAGAAGGTTTAGCGGAATATTCATTGATCACTTGGTGGTTCTAAAACCAAACAAGGGACATTTAAAATGTCTAAGTCAACTAGACTTGAAGAATGAATTTGAATTAATAAACTGTTAAGTTGTTGAGGGTTATACTTTCCCCAGAAGACAGCAATAGGGTTTTCGTTAGAGTTAGTAGCAAAGAATACCACAGTTCTTTTTTCGTTAGAAATTTGACAACTAGTTAAGGTGTTAAGTTCCCTATTGAATTTCAACTTTTGATTTGCCTTAATAGAACAAGTGTATGAGGGTTGATAGAAAGAGAAATAAGAAAACCGCTTTGGTCGAATGAGACTTTGGTCATTAATTAGGACTGATTATCTTTACGGTGGTGGTGTACTATGGTGTGCTTAACTGGTGATGAAAATGTTTAGTGTAGGTAGTGTGTTGGAATTTAGAAGATTAGAATTTTTCTGAGTTGTCAGTCTTGTACTATGTTCGATCTGCAGGATTATGGACTCCTTTTATAGTTACTGACTGAGAACTGAATTGAGAATTAATATTGAACTGAGATACCTGATATATGTGTTGTGGCGATGTGTTGTGACAAGTATTTGCTGGTCACAAATTGAAATGATTGAAAAAACTTTGCTAAATTCTCTAAGTTTATTAGTTGAAAGGGGCAAAATGTGAAAGATAGAAAATGGGACAGAGAGAAAGAGAGAGAGAGAGAGAGAGAGAGAGAGAGAGAGAGATGGTTAAGTTAGAACTGAATCTAAGAGCGAAAGAAGTAATTGATTTCAGAAGGTAACTGAGAAAAGTGATTTTGAGTTGGGGTAAGGTTCTTAAATAGTAGCTGTCAGGGCTAAGTTACCAAAATGGTGTTGTTTTTGTCTTGCAGGGGGTAGTTGTGTAATGATGAAGATTAAGAAAGTTTGGTCGTGACGATTGAGTAGTTGTAGTGATTGCTAAGACGTTGGGTACCGTACTGTTTGTCTTGGGTATATTTACTTCTAGCGGTGTCGTTGGGCTGAATGTCTCTCTAATGAATTGTTTACGTGGTTGTTTCTTTGCAATTGTATCTGCAGTTTTAGTTCTATTCTTCGATGATGTAACCGTCGTTGATGAATTTGCACTAGTTGCTTGAGTTTGTACTGCTGAAATCTTGATAGCTGAGAGAAAAGTTGTAGATGGGGTAACGTGAGTTGTGGTTTGTACTAGTCTGTCAAGTTGTTTTCAAACTCCAGATTGAGGTTTAGAAGTTGATTGTGTATTGTATTCGGGCCAACCACTTGAAGGTTCCTTCTGAAAGACTGGTATCAGTTCGTTAGGAATTGAAAAAAGTTCCTGAAATATCAAGTATTCTCTACTCTTATTCTATTCTAAGAGTATATTTTTTAAAGTTATTTTGCGAGTATTTTCTTTTTCTTATTTTTTTGTATTCTCTTTAAAGTAAATCAGTAGTAAATATGAAGTCAGTCTGTATTATATTATCATCATATAGTTTGATGATATTAAGGTATTAGAGGAATTAATCCTATACTGGAGACGTAGGAACGTTGTGATCGTTTCTATTTTCGTCTTTATTTTTGTCATGATGTAGGTTTGGATAACCAATTTTGTTCTCATGAGTTAGTGTTTGCATTCTATTCTTATAATAAGGTGGGCTTTGAGTAACTCTGGTTGTATCTTCAGATTTTGGAACTTGCATCGTCCTTTCTCTATTTTAATCAGTGTTATCATTCTCTGAATTAGTTGCTAGATAGAAGAAGTCAGAAATGGAGCTGACATTAAATCAAATGTGGCAGCAAAGAGTGCTTCACCAAAAAGAATAGACGCATCTGTAATTTTGTTAATTTGCATTACTCGAATTAAGCATGAGATTATGTCGATGAGTAGCTTAATGAATAAGAAAGCGGCAAAGAATACTCCGCATCGCTCAATTATATATTGTATTTTACCAAAAGTTTCAACAAATTGATTATTAAAGAAGTCCGGTGAAATGAATGAATCTAGATAAATAGTTCTAGAGTTATAATAATTGGTGCCTGAAATATTTGAAAATGATTCTCTGCTATCTAATAATGACTTAGTAAAGTGTTTGAGAACTCCTTTCATATTGGAGTTGAAAGTTATTGAATTCCAGAATGGCATCAATTCTTTATCTGTGTAGATAGAAGCCTGAGTGCTTGCAGTAATTATATTTGCAATTTGCTGAATGACTATGTGTTGTTTAAAGAGTGCAGGTCCTCTTACTTTTGTTATTTGTGGGGTTAGCTCAACCCATGAATTGTCATCGTCAACATCTAGTTGAAAAAAGTTTGAATGTTTATCAGAGCACAATTGTTCTTCGGCTTCAGTGAAAGTTTGTCTAGAAATCGGATCAACGAAATGTATTTCATCTTCATAGAGAATTGGTATTCGATTATAGCACTTACCAAGAATTTGTAAGGGTGAATGAAAATCAGGACAATTATATAGCCAGGCGACATTGCCGTTTGTTTTGATAAACATAGATCTGTTTCTTGTTAAGGTATATCCGGCTAAACGCGGATTTTTATGAGAAATCATTAAAGTGTTGAGAATAGTTGAGCGCTCTAATTCACAGTCATTTCTTAATAGCTCTAAGGTGGAAGTTTGAAGTTGCCAAAGATTATTAAAGTGCAAATAGTCAATTTATTTTTCCAAGATGGGCTTCGAAATCAATATTTTCATAGATTTGAAAATGCTTTGTATCAACTGTTTTATTGTCACTGGAATAATAATTGTTTTTAAGCGTGGTAGCACCGGTATCACAGTTATATTTGTGAATGGGTTCTCCAGTATTTATATCGAAACCGTCACGAAGACTAATATATAGAGAATGGTATGGCGTAGGATATACTATTTGTGGATGACTACATAAAGACTGTGGTTCAATATAAACTTGGAACATAAAGCTTTGTAAGTCGAAATCTGACTGAGCTGAAGTAAGTTTAGGATCCTTTACTATGTAGTATTTGTCATTAGCTTTAACCATTTGAGTGTCAAAAATGCGAATTATAGTGAAAAGACAATTTTTGGGTTCATCCCAATTGTTTGCAAATGGGTCAGCAGATGTAGAATCGCAGCCTTCTGCTGATAAAGGACAAAGTAGAGGTATTTTTTGCCAGTTATTAACTGTGCCGTCTCTAAGATTTACATTCAGGCTAACTTTTTGCATATATGTTTCATAAGTGTAGTGTGTAATCCAACCTCGGGATTTACATTCATTGTTTCCAGTTCCAACATCGCCTGAGTTAAAGTTTGAGAACAAAGATTTGTCAAAGTCGAATTCTACTGAACTAGAAGAAGGGGAAAGCTTTACTTTTTTCTTTCCTTTGCAAGTTTGCAGTTCTGAGCATCAAGCTTAACTGAAGTGGTAATAGTATTATGTCTGGCATCTATGCCGCTAGAGTCAAAAGAATCGCAAAACCAACGTAATTGCTGTTGGGTTGCTTTACACATAGTTGCTTCTAGCTTAATTTTATAATTTCAATGGTAGAGAGTAACTCGTGCTTGATTAGTGCTAATTTTCTCAGGGCGAATTTCGCAAGGTGCTACTTTGTTGAGAGATTACATCTGGTTTGAGATCATTTTTGAGCAGTCAAAGTGGTTAACATGAAGGTTAGCTGTGTTTTCATAGATACTCATCTTTTCAATTGGTCTGGCGTCAGTGAAAGACGTTAAGATTAATAATGCAAGAAATATAATAAAGATCATATATTTTGCATAGCAAGCAGTTATAACACAGAGAAGTGCAAGAGGTATTATAGCAATAAGTTTAAAAAACTGAAGAGAACGAATTTGGTTTCCTATGTAGGTTATAAAATATTCTACTTTTGAAAAAACCGCTTTCTTATCAGTAAGTTTTTCTTTAAAGATCTGGTCTTTATTCAGTGATAGTGGCATATGGACGTTGCGTTTTGACCAAATTATTAGATTTTCAGGACGCTCTAGTAATTTAAGGTACGGAATTTCTTCAGGTAGACAATTATTTCTGTTTACGACACATTCTATGAAATGTGGGTGAGAATCGTTATATTCAACTAGGAGTTTTAATTCTGCAATACGCTGAGCAATTTCAGATTCAATATCAGTTGCTACAGGTAGGAACAGAGTCAAGCAAAGTAATATGAAAAGAAACATTTTGTAACTTACGTTTATCACTTCGTCTATTGCTGGTGACTTTTTGATTTCTCCGTCTTCCATTTAATAAACGAAGACAGTATAAGGTGAGTCTAACAAATTCAAGCTAATATTATCCGTAAAAGTAATCTGATATTTTAGCTCATGAACGTGAGCGGGATTATATGGTACCCAAAATATGACAAATTTTGCGTTATTTTCTGATGTTACGAAGAATGCAACTGTTCTCTGTTGATTAGAAACAAAACACTTGTCAAGCGTTACAGTTTTATTTCCAAATTTCAATATTTTCTGTAGGAGGAATATTCTAATATACGATAGCGGGTCGACTGCAAGAGCAGTAAGAACTTGTGTCTCAAGGGAAAGTGGTAACATAGATTAAGGGTCTACAGTAAAGGGAGCTTCGATGATATCAAGATCTATTTCGTCTCTGTTGTTCAATTGGAAATGAAAGCGTTCAATATGTTCTGGTTTGTTAGGAGTCCAACAAACATTTATTTCTAAGTTTACAAACTGGTCTTTAACGAAGAAAATAACAATGCTTTCTTTATATGAAATATACGATCGGTCAATTGTGGTTGATTTGTTATTACATTTCAAGACTTTATGCGGGATGTTATAAGGACTGTAAGAAGTAGAGAAGGTTTAGCGGAATATTCATTGATCACTTGGTGGTTCTAAAACCAAACAAGGGACATTTAAAATGTCTAAGTCAACTAGACTTGAAGAATGAATTTGAATTAATAAACTGTTAAGTTGTTGAGGGTTATACTTTCCCCAGAAGACAGCAATAGGGTTTTCGTTAGAGTTAGTAGCAAAGAATACTACAGTTCTTACTTCGTTAGAAATTTGACAACTAGTTAAGGTGTTAAGTTCCCTATTGAATTTCAACTTTTGATTTGCCTTAATAGAACAAGTGTATGAGGGTTGATAGAAAGAGAAATAAGAAAACCGCTTTGGTCGAATGAGACTTTGTTCATTAATTAGGATTGATTATCTTTACGGTGGTGGTGTACTATGGTGTGTTTAACTGGTGATGAAAGTGTTTAGTGTAGGTAGTGTGTTGGAATTTAGAAGATTAGAAACTTTCTGAGTTGTCAGTCTTGTACTATGTTCGATCTGCAGGATTATGGACTCCTTTTAGAGTTACTGACTGAGAACTGAATTGAGAATTAATATTGAACTGAGATACCTGATATATGTGTTGTGGCGATGTGTTGTGACAAGTATTTGCTGGTCACAAATTGAAATGATTGAAAAAACTTTGCTAAATTCTCTAAATTTATTAGTTGAAAGGGGCAAAATGTGAAAGATAGAATTTGGGACAGAGAGAAAGAGAGAGAGAGAGAGAGAGAGAGAGAGAGAGAGATGGTTAAGTTAGAACTGAATCTAAGAGCGAAAGAAGTAATTAATTTCAGAAGGTAACTGAGAAAAGTGATTTTGAGTTGGGGTAAGGTTCTTAAATAGTGGCTGTCAGGGCTAAGTTACCAAAATATGTGTGCTCATTTCTGATTGGTCAATAGCTAGCCTTGATTAGTGTCATGTAGCAAAGTGATAAACTAATCATATGACAAAAATCATACGATAAAAACTCGAAATTTAATTCTCATGTTTCAGTGCTATAGGATCGATCTTTATTATCTAAAAAGAATATATTTTTAGGCCGAATTCACAAAATTTGCTTCCAAGAAGTTGTGGACTATATCTTTGTGTATTCATGTTAAGCTTTTCAAGTGCTTATCGCAAGTTGCTTTAAAACAGTATGTGTTAGAATATGAAAAATTTGATCTTTTTAGAACTTAACGGTGTTATATCTAATTTGTGCGTTGTATATGTACTTTCTGGGTTGAACTTTCAAATTTCGTTCCCTAGAATTTGTAGGCTATATCTTTGTGCATTTGTTTTTTAGCGTTTCAAGTGTTCATCACAAGTTGTCTCGAAACAGTATGTGTTAGAATATGAAAAATTGAAGTTTTTGAATATAATTGTGTTATTTCTGATTTATGTGTTTTAAATGTACTCTTGAGCTGTATTTTCAGATTCCGTTTCCTAGAAGTTGTAGGCTATATCTTTGTGAATTAATTGATGTTTAAGTTTTCAGGTGTTAATCATAAGTTGTCTAGAAACGGTATGTGTTATAGCATGAAAAAATTGAAATTTATGAAATTCAACTGAGATGTTTTTAATCCGTGTGTTGTACACTTTTGTGAACTATTAGAGAAAGCATGTGTTTATGCAAATATGTAGTCTTGAGTTGTGGAGCGGGTACAGCTATCGAGTTATTACCCTTTCTGAGATTTGAGTAAGGTTTGCACTTAGGTGACATAATTCTTACTTGGAGAATTTAAAATTGCGGTTAGCTGTTTGTACATAAGTGCTCTAATGTTTATTTTAAACATTCCTTGGGTCCTTAAGCTAGTAAAATTAGCTCTATTTGTTGACTATGTAGGTTGCTTAAAGTGTGTGTGCCTGACTAAATGCGATTTAGCGTGGACTAAATAGTATGCAAGGGGCAAATTTCTGTAATTAAGGTATTTATATTAGATAAGGTAATTGCTCATGGAGAACTTGTTTCTACTTAGCTTTGCTTTGGGTAACATTTGTTTCCAGCGCTGTTTGCAATAAAAAGTATGCGTAAATGTTGAAAGTGTATGAGTGTTGAACATGTAGAGGAGTTATGTGTGTGTAACAGCTTGCAATGGTGATTAATTGCGTACTTTGTGTAAGATTTGTGTTGAGTGGGCTATTTGCTTTTTGCCTTGAACGTTCAAACTATACAGTTGGTCTCTTACTCAAATCTTTAAACTTTCTCTGATTTCTTTAACCTTCTGATTCTTCATTTCTAATTTTATTTCTTTAATCTTTTTGATTTTTCTTTGATTCCATTTCTGTTTATATTTTTAATTTTCTAAATTTCTTTTTTCTTTCTACTTCATTCAATCTTAGTATTTATCATGAATTGATACACGGTGAATTATTTACGAGAATCGGAGTTGGCGAATGAGCACTTAGAAAATGCTAGGTGGCGGCTGAAGACGGACGGGGTTAGCTTAGAACCTCTCAGCTTACTCCAGAATCGAAAGCAGAGAAGCCAGTATTTAAACTTTATATATCAAGACACCGCAGGACTATCTGCGATTCAATTTCGTTTTTTCTTCTCCGGACGCCATAAGTTCGTTCACCTCGCCCTATATGACGACGAGATTGAAGGTATCATTCGAGCCATAGGGAGCAATCGCCCGTGTGAACGGCGGGGAACTCAATGTGTCTCTGGAGAAACTGTTGAAATAATCAAATTCTTTCTGGGGAGAGATGTGAGTAAAATTTTCTGCCTTTGACAAGGCTTCCAACAGGGAAATAGGATGAAGGACATAAATTTGTTTTAAGTGAAATTGACAGGGGGTGCTAAGTAAGGGTTATATTTCGGCATTTAGTATTAAGAACTTTCAGTTCTTCGAGAAACTGTATATGAAGCCTGAAGAGAGGACTGAGGAGTACTGGAACATGCTGATTGGTGTAAAGGATGATCTCTACAATCTTGGGGCAATTGGTGGAACCCCAAGAAAGGGCCAGTATTCCAAGAGTGTTATTTGCAGCTTTTGGCGTGGAATCATCAGGACTGCCTTATGTTCAAAAAATCCAATCTGATGTGTGCAGTGATGAGGGGACTAGTACTGAGGTTAGCTTAACAAAATTTTAATGCCTTAATTCAGTTAAGAGGGGCTCTAATATTTGTATTTTTATTTCGTTTTTCATATTGTATGTAGTTGGTTTTATCATTTTTATTGCGTTTTGTGTGTGGTTGCGCTTTTATTATAAAGGAATTATTGAAAGAAGATTTTTTGTCTCTTACTTTTTTTTGAATTTATGTATCAAGTCAGAAGGAATAGGTTCACCAAATAATGTAGGTGCTTTTCTATTACGCTGAGGTCTACTCATTACTTCATTTGCGTCAGGTAAATTAGATATATTAGGTGATGCTGTAGGTGTAGGATTATAAGATGATGATGTGGGGCTATTAGGCGTTGCTTGGGGGAATAATTTGCGTGTAGCTTTATATTTACTAGTGTTATTAGGTGGGTGTAGAAAAATTTTTTTGCTGTGGGCTATTAGGTGAATACATATTTCGCATAGGGTAGGGGGTTGAAATGCGTGGGGGTAGAAAATTAGAAGAGCTTGTGCCTTGAATGTGTGTAGTGTCATCTACTCGTGTTTGTAGCGATTCTCGTGTTTGTAGTGTAGGTATTCGAGTATATTCTTTTAAATGTATTCTCTCGCTTTAACATTTCGTTAGATAATCTGTTTTGTAACAATTTCTCTATCTTTTTGTTATGACAAGTTTTTTCACTAGGTGGTAGATTACTACAATACTCTGAAGTCCATTTCTTTTGATTATCTCGTAGTAGTCCTAACTTTAGTGATAAGGGTATTTGCGGTTTAGTTCCGAATAGTATTTCATAAGGGGTATATCCCGTACTGTAGTTTTGTAAGTATTGTGTGAAAATGCAAATCTACTAGTGTACTCGGACCAATTAGTTCCACTTTTACTAATAAAATGTCTTAGGTAATTAGTCAAATGTTTATTTTGTACTTCTACTTTGCCGTTAGACCACGGTGAATATGCAGTTCGGGGGCATAGTGTAATTCCCATTTCGTTTGTGTAGTGAACGAAATCATTACTAATAAAAGCATTGCCGTTATCATGTACTATTTGTTGCGGTATTCCAAATGTAGTTATAAATTTCTCTAGTTGAGTTACTGTTTCAAGAGCTTCAGCATTCTTGCTATGGTTTACTTGTATAAATCTAGAGAAAGCGTCTACTATTACAAGACAAAATCTTTTTCCTTTACTAAGTGGTCGTAGTGGACCTTTATGATCAATAAGAAGTGTATGTAGGGGTATAGCTTCTAATTGTCCCCATGGTTCTGAGGGTGCTTCGTTCAAATCTTTGCGTGCTGACTTATTAGTTTGGCAACTTAAGCAATCTAATATTAACATTTCAATCCATTTAAACATACCGGGCCAATAGAAATATCTCTTAACCCTATTGTAAGTTGTGCTTTCTGCTCTATGACCACTAGTTCATGCGTATGTGCGACTTCGAATATCTTTATAAATAGCAAAAGTGGTGCACATATCCTAACGTCAAAAGAACCGTCTTCACAAGGTTCGGCCGTCTTCACAAGGTTCGGAGTAACAGAGTAAATCATATTGACTCTCTAAAAACAACAAGTTGAAATTATTTCTATAGGTTTGTAGTGCTCTAGATTGTTTAATAATATAGTCTTTTTCTGGAGCTTTGCCTAATTTTAATCAATCTCTAATTTTATCTATCACGGAGTCGTTTACTTGCTCTTCAAGAATATTATCAGTGTCAAGATTAGCGTTTTTTGCAAAATCTGTAACTTTAGCTATTAAATCTAATGTATCTGTGTTGACATCTTTTTCTGAGATGTTTTGAAAAGTTTCTGGTTCAATAAGTTTCTTAAATTTTGTCCGTCTAATATAGTCGGCTTTAGCAGGTTCTAATTGTTCAATAAGTGAATTTTCAATATTTCCTTCTACTAGATCTAACCAATCTTGGTCATCATAACTTTCTCGGTCATCACTTAATTCAGCTATTTCTTCTATCTCGGAATAGTAATGATTATTATACTCGCTAGTTAGTACTGAAGTTAATTTTTTTTATTTGATTTATTTGTGTGCCGTAGCAAAACTAATCAGAGAAACTGTGTATAGCATTACAGTGTTCATCTATGTAGTCTGGTGCATCATCTACGCTAAAGTCAACTTCATCATTTATATTAATAAGTTTCTTTATTTCGCCTTTGACTTGAGCAATAATTGGATAACAGTCGTTAGCTGATGCGTCCTTATCATCTTGATGCAATACAGAGTAGTTAACTTCTTTTCCGTTAATATGAAACTTTATATCTTTAGGTATTACTTTGTGCTCTAGTTGATAAAGTTTAGCATCTGCTAAAGAAACGTTTCGGCTAAGAATGTCAGGGAACGCTAAGTTTTTGCCTTCAGTGTATATAATTTACAAGTTTTGGAACTTAGTTATTACAACTTGATACTTAAAGAAACGATGTGACATTTGTCCTCGTCGTGACCAAAGGAATAGAATTGGTCTGTGATCACAATATAGGTAAATTGGAAAAGGGGATCCAATAACATAAAATTCATAAGTTTGTAATGCAGATATTATTCCGCATAGTTCTCTATGTTGAGGTGGCATTTTTTGTTCAGTTTTATCAAATACTCTCGAGTTTGCTGAAATCATACGTTTTCTATCAGGAAAATCTTGTATAAGAAGACAACCTGTTCCTAAATTAGATGAATCAGCATGTATATGAAAGGGATAGTCATTAGAGGGCAATGCGTTAGTCGTGACAAAATCTTTGTTTAAGGTCGGTGAATAACTTTTCGTGTTCTGGTAACCACTTGAATAATGTTGTATCTTTAGTTAAGTCATATAGAGGTTTTGCATCTATGTGAAAGTTTAAAATATAGGTGTGATAGAAACCCATCATTCCTAAAACTCTTCAAACTTCTGTTTTCGATTCTGGCGTTTTTAAGTTTCTAATATCATCTATGCGCGAAGCAATAGGCGATAGTCCGTCTTTAGATATAACATGTCCTAGAAATCTCACTTTCCGTAAGAAAAACATTGTTTTATCGGGGGCTGCTTTAAGGTTTGCTTTTCGAAGCAAAGAGTGATACTCTTTTACTATTGTGAACATTTCTCGCTTATATTTAGCTTGTAAAAAAGTATCGTCTATGTATGTTATGGCTTGTTTTCGTTTTATAAGAGGTCCAAATGCATAACGCATTATTTTGCTAAAGAAACTGGGTAATGGTTTAAGACCATAAAATCCTACTTGATAGGTGTACTGTCTGCCTCCTACAATAAAACTTGTAATCTTCTGTGTATCGTCAGTTAGTGGTACTTGATTATAAGCCGATGACAAATCACTACTTGTAAATATAGTTCCAGTTATTCTTGTCATTAGAACGTTTAGTGGTTCGAGTGGCCAACTAGAATTATTTGTATCAGTTATAGAGTTTAGGTATCTAGCATCAATGACTAGTTTTACATAATCCTTCTTAGGTAATATGATAACGGGGTTGACAAACCAACTATTCATATCATCGTTCTCATTGAGCTCTCTGATTATCCCTGCTTGAATTCATTCATCCATTAGTTTTTCTAATTTATCTCTGAGATGAATGGGTATTTTGTTTGGTCTTTGCTTTTTAAAGGTTGCGTCCTTCTTTAGGGGTAAATGGAACTTATGCTTAGTTTTGCCAATATCATATTTATGATGTGAATAGACATCATTATCCTGAAGTATTATTTCTATCAATTCAAACAATTCATCATCAGTCAAATCACTTTGCGTGAAATCAAAATTATCTAAGAACCTTTCTAGATACTCTATGTCTTGAACTGTATTTCTAATTTGCTTAATTACAAAATCACTAACTGCTTTATTTATGATTCAGTTGCTTTGTAGTTTATCTCTAAACTTAGGAAACTGGTCGTTGTCTTTAGGTCTACATAACTCTTTTGCTTCGGCCCATAAGTCTGTGGCTAGTTCTCTCTCATCTTCTTTGCTTTTTTCTATTAACTCACTCTCAATGATTTCGATCCCCTCTTCCTGGTCTGGTGTATTGGTTTCTACTTTTTGTAGTTTATCAATATCATTTTTGCTTGTATACACATATATAGTTATTCCTGAATTCTTAATTGTTTGTTCAATTAGAGAAGATATATCTCTCCAATCCATTCCGTCTAAACCACAAGCTGTTTTTGGCATCGCTATACAGCGTAAATTTAGTCCTAGTCCATGATCTCTCATAGCAAGTAGCGTTGTTTTGATTGTATCAATTGTTGGCTTTTCGTAATGATTAGCCTTAGTGATGAGATTATATACTAAGTTATTATCTGCTCTGAAAGTTATTATGTCACCTAGATCACAGTTTCTACTTTTACAGTAGTCTTTTGATAAGGATATTCTTCTCGTGATTGTGTTAGCAAAACGTTTTCTCATTTCTGCATCTGAGGATATCGTGTGCGCTGTAGGCATGTTAGAGTCAAATATAGATTGGGTACGAAAATCTACATATCTAATGCAAGAATTAGTTTGGATTTGCTGTCCTTCTTGTTAATTGTTTACTACTGTGTTCAATATGAAGCAACTGTTATAGTCCTCACTTTCGTTTAGTATTGTACTTGTAAATTCGGTACAGTTTCTGATATTGTTTCTTTGTATAGGTTTGTCGGTTATATCACACATAGAATAACCTAATATTCCTCTATTTATCTGTATTGGGTGATTTTTTTGATTCTCCATGAATATGGGTAGAAATTCTTTAGGTTGTGGACAGAGTGTATTCACAAAGACTAGGTCAGTTTTTGCAACATTAATATGAGGCATGAAATATGTTCCTGGTGGAAATAAGGCTTGACTGGGGTGCTTTTGCTTGTACAGTTGTGTACTTTTCTGCTGCAGAAAGATCGGTTGAGCTATGTTTAAAGCAGTCATTTTAGTTATGTATGGATAATCTTTCTCATTGTTGAGTGAGCCTTAGCAAATTAAATTCCTTTCAGTTTTTAATTCTACTGCGGGGATATCGAAGTGAAGTGCTTTTAAAAACAGATGACAAAAATCAATACCTATTATGTTCTGTCTCTGTTCTTTAGTAACGAATACTTTATGGGGGGACTGAATATTTACCGTCAGTTTCGAAGCTAGATTGAATAGTTGTGTTGCCAAGCATTCTGATTGATGAACCAGTATATGTCTTTGAATCACAATTTGTATTTTGTAAATGCAAATTTTGTCCAAAGTTTACTAGAGCAAGGTATGTAGGATGATTGATGATAGTGCAAGTTGATCCTGGGTCAATCATGAACTCTACTTCTAAGCCACTATTATTTTTAATGTCTCCGGTGGCAAAGTGATATAAGTTGAGGTAAATTCTTGACTTAGCACTACTTTCTTTAGTAGCGTTCGGAGACTTCAAAAGTTTAAAGGAAAGAAGTCTGTTATAGCATTTACGTAGTCATCGTCACCTTCAACGAAACTTATTTGATTTGGTTGTTGCTGAATATTGTTGGGTTTTGATTGTCTTTGTTGTAGATTGTTATTTCTAATTGGTGTATAGAAGCTAGCACTTTGTTGTGGCTGTTGCCGTTGTTGTGGTGATGGTGATTGTTGTTCAAGATTTGGTTCATTATTTCTAAAAGTGTTTTGCTGAGGAAAGGTTTTTTCGTATGGTTGAGTGAATCTATTGCCATAACTGCTAAAAGATGTATTTTGTTGTTGATAGTTAGTCTTGTTGAACCTAGGATTATAGTTTGAGTAGCCACCTCTTGGTTGATAGCCTTGGTTTCTAGGACCATTGAATCTTGTATTGCCTCGGTTATTCTTTTTATAATCATTAGAGAATGTTATATTTGGCCTTCTTGGTTCAACTAGTTCCTTTCTCAATTTGTTAACATTATCATCTATCTGTTTCTTTGTGCATCTAGAGATGGAATGACCATTGCTTCTGCAATAATCACCTAGTACTGTTAGGTCTGCCCTTTATGTTTGGGTCTCTAGGCCTAGATGTATCTATAGCATTCACTTCGTTGCTTTTGAAAAGAATGGTTTAATCATTAATTTTGCTCTCAAGTGTTTTAAGTTTATCTATTCCTGTAGCTCCACTAGACTCTGTTGTTCCGGAAAATGTTAAGTCTTTTACGACTAAGTGATCAACAAACTGTGTCCAAGTTATTGAAGGATTCTCAATAAGTTTCTCGTGCGCTTTGCGTTTTAAACCTTGTGGTCTTAGTCCTCTTATAGCAAAATCTATGTATTTCTGACTTCGTTGTCTTTGTTGGATTTCTTTCTCCTCTCTTATATTGTCATCACCTTCAATACTTGTTGGTATTTTTTCTGGCCAACCTTTATCAACTCCACTCTTTTTACTATGTAGATAGTTCTTTATTAATTCTCCTTCTTGCCTGAATGTGTTCTCAACCTCAAGTCTAAATCTAAGTTGGTCGCTACCGCCTGTGAATCTTTTTATAAATTCATCTTTTAAATTATTCCAATCTGTAGCATCTGTGACTTCACTTTCAAACCATTCTAGTGCTGTATCAGTTAAAAGTGAGCCGAATAAGGATTTTTGCCTCTTATCATAGCTAGTTTGTGCAGCGGGTGCTGTAGGCCTAGTTGCTAGTGAAAAGAGTATTTTGTTTTCTACAGAGTTCCAAAAAGATGTTGCATCCTGATTAGGATCATTGCCTGAAAAAGATACACGTGAAAGATTTGGATGTCTTATGGGAGTTTCAGCTGGGGGATGAACGGCAGGTGGAGGAGTACTACCACCAGGACTGGTCATTGTTTAAAGGACTGAAGTTATGGTATTAAAAGTATTTAGGACAGAAGAAGAGTCTAATTCAAATTCAAATAAGAATTTAAGTGAGAAGCCCTTTGAATAGTTAAATTACACAAGTTAATTTAATGGTTTCTCTATAATAGGTGAACAAGTTAAATTTAGGCAGGCTTCTCTGTATTATATGAACAAGTTAAATTGAAGCTGCCTCTCTGGGACCAACATTTATACTGCTGGTCCGTACATTAGATACTTAAACGACGGGGTTAATCGCGGGACCACATGTATAACTTGAGAGTTCAACCCCTAGTTCTACTCTTGGTATTCAGTTAAGTATTAAAGAAGTTAAATGCAAATATGAATTAATAAGTTATGTTAAACAGCATCAAATATGAACCGAGCATGAAGGGATAGAATAGTTAAGGTTATTAAGACTGAGATAGCACAAGTTAGCACAGGTTGAAATATTCTAAGTTCGCTTGTAACTTAGATAGAATTTAAGAGATGTTAATTTATGACTTAGAGAAGTTAAGCTGAACTTACCTGATTTCCAAATTTGTGCTAAGTTAATATTTTATGACTTAGAGAGTCCTTATTTAAGAACAAGTCACAAAATATTCTAAGTTAGAAAAATGTCTCAGGTAAGTCGAGATTGAGCAAGGGAGCAATACGGGAGTATGATTTTAAATCAGAAGTTATCAGGGACCAAAAAGTGCTGGTAGTTGAGCGTGCAAGCTCCTTTTATACTTGCGGACATGTGGTTCTCTAGTATCCTATTGCATAGAGATAACAGTGTTGACAGAGTTACCAAGGTTAACTTGGTGTTATCTGTGTGGCGTGATAATATCACGTCATAGTATTCTCAGTTTTAGTTAGTGATCTTAAAATAGTAGCTTATTCAAAACTACTTAGTGATTTGTTCACACGTTAAAATGGACTTTGTCCAAATCAAGTTTGTGCTTCACGCACTATAACGTAAATTCTCAAAATAGCACTAAGATTATCAATTAGTGTTACTGAGTGTAGCACACTTCAGTACACGAGTACCAAAAATAATTGTCAAAATAGGGGAAAACGGTGTCCAGGGAAAACGTGAGGCTGACCCTAAAAAACTTCTCGTCTGAAAAGCTAATTACTTGCTGAAATTCAACGAACTTCACTCATAACAAAAAAGGCAAGAACGTAAGCTCAACATAATATTCATCTCCAATTAACGTGTTTTGGTGACATTCCGATTATTTTTTCAATAGTAATTGGTTATGAGGCAAAAAACAGCTGAAGTTTATTTTAGCGTACTAAAAGGTTTCAGGCTAGATGTGTTATTTGCTTTGACCCAAAACAAAATTGAGGTTGTTGACAAACTTAGAAACGATGTCAGCACGAGTCGGACTTGCAATTAGTAGGATAGAGGAAAAGTTCAACAAACATGCAAAGATTTTGTTTGCTAACTCTATCAAATAGTTAGAGTTCCCGTACCGAACTCCATGTACGATTCAGTGCTGGGCAGTCATAAATGCAAGTCTTTCTATTAAAATCAGCACTGAATCATTACAAAATCAATTGTATTAGTCATATCAGACCTGAACCGCGCTTGGCAAATTAATTCTTAAATGAAACTAACTTTTCAAAAAATTTCGAGTGAAAATTTTGAATTCCCAAAAATATTGTAACGTGCCACGATTGCGGGTTTAGTTTTTAGCCACTTTCCCAGCATACTTTGTCGGGTGATTGCTGATCAAGCTCTTACCTCTAAAAGTGCTCAATACCGTCTCAATACTAAGGAGATTGGTATAAATGATTTTCTCAAGAGTTGAAGGTAGCAATTTTAAGTGAGCAAAAGTAGGTTGACACCATCAGCCGATCGGATGGTTTTTTTTAAAAAAGATTGCTCGAAAATAGATTGCACATTAGTACATAATTGTATTGAGTGATTTTAATGCTTAACGCTTTTGCTGGCGAACGAAACGAATTATATAAAGAAACAAAAGTTCTTAGCATTCACCTGAATTTTAGGCTGTCCACAAATTTATTCCAAACAATTATTAGAATTTCAAGATTTGATAGAAATAAAAATTCCAAATTGGCTGCTAATTTTTTGGCAACAGTCAAAGAAAGAGAGAAAGAAAGAATATGTTTCTCCGGGAAAGATATTTACTCTATATTTACTCTATATGAAAACGAGTTAATGCTGGCCAAAATAATTTAAGATTTTTTTTAAAAAACCATGCCGAAAACAACTCCTTGATGACCATGCTTAAATTCAAGATCATTATGAACAAGAATTTGCTTGAACATCTTTTAAATGTTAAAATTAAACTGGGAAAATGAGCCATCTAATAGATAATAATACAGTTTCCCAAACAGTAGCTACATAAACAAACAATATGTTTTTGAAATGAATTTGCAGGATTTTTGTTGATTTTATTTTTTGTCACCTTGCATAGATCCAATTGTAGTCTCTAAAAATGGCACCTCATATTCGAAACAAACTCTACTCAATATTCCTTGCCAGATATTGTTCATCTTATTTCATGAAACTGTTTTATTTTATTGATCAAGAATTTTCATCAACGATTTCAACGCCGTTCAGTTTCTCAAAACGCAGATTGGTCTCTTCCACGTTCAAACAACCATGCTACGGGGGAAAAGCTGATGCGTTTGAGCTCTTGCTAAATACTTTTTCTCTGTGCGGAGCACTTCATTGCTGAGACCAACAATCTAATATTTAGCGAAAAGAGTGCAAAACAAGAAGTGATGGATGCCATCAAAAACGACCTGGTATAAAAATTGAAAAATGAATTGAATAAAAAGTTTTTTCTGGTACTAAAATATTGAAGGAAATGTTGCGCGAACATCTGCTATTGCTATCGTTGATATGTGATCATGAATACTGCACTCCAAGATGGCGTGTACGTTGAATTTGCAAAAACGACGTTGATTTTGCAAAATTTCCCTAATTATTCACTAACCATCCTTGAGGTACGATACTATTAACCAACCCACTTTCGATTTTTTTACCCCAAAAAGATGTAAGATTAGGGGGGTAATCGGGGAATTTTTTGCCGATTCACCTCAAAACACCAAAACTCTTACATGGTTTTTGGGGGTACTGGGGGTTAATTCAATGTAAGCGTGGGGGTAATGGAAGTAATTTTGGGGCGTAAACGGTGCAACATTGGGCAGTTAGTTTTTGGGAGGGGAATGGTAAAACAATGTAAGAGCAGGGGTAATTGGGGGTAAAACAAATAATACCCACATGTCTTCATTCATAAAAATGATAACAGAAATTATTTCCCTCAACAGATGGTAAGCCGAGTGTTATCATGTGCTATTTGTCATCAACATTGATGCCCAGTGGATTATTTGCCATATGTGCACTATTTACCATCTGTGCCCGATACTGATTCGACATGGTTAAGAAAAGTCATGCAAGTATTCAGCCATAACAACATCAGAAATCGTGAAGAACAGTCAATTTAACAAAAACTAGAAACTGGAAACTGACTAATTTATACTAAAGCAATGTAATCCTTTATTAATTCAATAATCAAATAAATCTCACAAAGTTCCTAAGGCGGCCAACGTAAAATTCTGGCGCCCAACGAAAGAATGGACAGCTAAAATTTCCTTCTCGAGAATTTTTTTTCTCGTGATCAGGGTAGAGAAGGAAATTTTAGACAAAGACCCATCCCAACCAACCCAACCCGAGGCAACCCATCATCGCCCAACCCAACAGAGAGTTTATATCTGGGACTCCCTTGATTACCTTATTCTTATTTCCTTTGACTCTAGTGATTCCCCAGTAATTTCCCCAGCGTTGTTTTTTTTCTCGCACCTAGAGAATTTTTCCGGACGTGTTAACAATTTGCAATAAATTTCAGCCATTTGTTTTATTGCTCCGATACCGCCATTAAAATTTTATTTCGCTATTGGCAAAACCAACGTTTCCTACCGTGTGTTTTGGCATAAACCTCGGTTTGTGTCCGGATTTTACTGTGGTTATTTGGTAGATTTTGAGTTTATCATTCTGGTATTGGTATTTGATGGCATCCGGTAAGGTTCGGTAGGCTTGGTAAGGTTCGTTAAGTATTGGTAAGGTTCGGTAAGGCTTGGTAAAGTTCGGTAGATATTGGTAAGGTTCGGTAAGGCTTGGTAAGGTTCGGTAAGGCTTGGTAAGGTTCGGTAAGGCTTCGTAAGGTTCGGTAAGGCTTGGTAAGGTTCGGTAAGGCTTGGTAAGGTTTGATCAGACTCGGTAAGGATTGGTAAGGTTCGGTAAGGCTTGGTAAAGTTCGGTAAGGCTTGGTAAGGTTCGGTAAGGCTTGGTAATGTTTGATCAGGTTCGGTAAGGTTTGGTAAGGTTCGGTAGTTTTGGTAAAGTACTGTATCAACGTTTTGGCAGGGTTTAGTACACTTTGGTAGGTAATTGTTAACCGGTAGTTAAATAAACAGGTTTCGGTCTTGAGATTTGGTTAACAATGCTACTAAAAGTGGCTAAATTAAATTCAAAGCTCTAGACCCACTCAACAAAACAGAGTTAATGGTTCTTACTCGAACCAGAAAATCAACAAGAGTTAAACATCAGGTAAGTTCTACGAGTTCAAAAACACCAGCAATGGGTGAAAACGAAGAATCCTCTGTTGATCCTCATTTGAAACACATTAAAAACCAAAAGCTAATGTTTGAAAGCGAAATTGAATCCTGCATCGAATTTGTTGTTTCAGGAATCGATTCCGGGGAGGACACGGAAACTCTAGAAGAAACATTGAGCGAAATTAAAGAGCTGCAAGAGAAACTCCACAACTCCGTTCAAGAGCTTTTGGACATCTCACCATCAGAAGACGCAGATACGCTCTGTTTTCAACTTAGCAAACTAAAATTCAAGATTCGAAAAACAACCGCTGCCCTCCGCAAACACAAAAAAGAAACTCAAAACGCAGAAGTAAGCAATGTTTCATCAGGCAACTTAAGGGTAACATTTGATAGTAGCAGCAGTAACCCAACCATTCTTAACACTAACAGGACCTCTACAAATTTCTCAGCATCCGCTGGGAACGAAGTGTCAGGTCAACTTTTTTCGTCGGACTCTGCAGCGCCCGCTAGCTCAGTTCACTCCAATTCCATTTCGCCGCCGGCTAAAATGGAATCCAATATTGGTTTCTCAACGGCTACTTCATCTGGAAATCCTGTTCACAGTGCCTTGTCTTCGGAACCGTTTCTTGCTAATTCAAACAGTAGTTCAGTCAACCAGGACACATCATTTCATGTTTCGAACAGCAATCCATCATGGAGATTCCTTTCCAATCAACAATTCTCAGATCCGTCGGCGTCCGCTACACTTGGCTCTGCTTCATATCAGAACCCCATCTCCATGTCCACTTGTTTCCAGAAATCTGTACCCAAGTTGCAGGCAACAAAATTTGATGGCAACCCACTCGACTGGATGAAGTGTTTCAG
The DNA here is from genome assembly GCF_964194025.1 of Convolutriloba macropyga. Classification (NCBI taxonomy): domain Eukaryota; kingdom Metazoa; phylum Xenacoelomorpha; order Acoela; family Convolutidae; genus Convolutriloba; species Convolutriloba macropyga. The sequence goes on from NC_134471.1 coordinate 26,587,984, forward strand.
CATTTTTCAAGCCACAATAGATCGATCGCCTATGTCATTATCAGAAAAGATGATACATCTTCAATCGCTATTAACTGGAGAGGCAAAGCATTTAATAGATGGATACGGCTGCAACGGTAGTCTGTATGTCCCAGCGTTGAATCGTCTTGAGGAACACTTCGGAAACCCAAACCGGATAGTAAATGTCTTTCTTGATAAACTCTCGCAGTTCAAACCACCTAATCTGACTGTCCCTGAAAGTTATACCCAATTTTCAGCCTTTCTCTTGACCCTAGTGGATACATTTCAACAACTTGGATTCAATCACGACATCCATTCTACTACAAATCTCAATCAGGCATTAAATAAACTTCCGACACCAGTCCGCCTGGACTGGAACAAGTATGCCCTCGAAAAGTTTTCACTCCAGCCGTCTCTTAAAGACCTTTCTGATTGGTTATCAATCTACGCAAAGGCTTGTAGAGATTTGCCAGCGCCAATTTCCATAACACGACCCAGCCATGGAAGATCAAACTTTGCCCATAAACCATGGATTCAGAAAACTCAAAGTCCCTTGCCCTCATCTACGAGAACGACAAGCAATGGTCAACAAGGTGGCTCCTTTTCAGACGGTAACAAACAAGGCCCCTCCAGAACTGTTGTTTGCCCCAGTAATGAGACCTGTCAATATCTCTACAAATGTTCTCATTTCCAAACCCTCTCTCCTTTCGATCGGAGAGAACATGTCAAAAACTTAAAACTTTGCTTCAACTGCTTTGGCAGTCATCATGTTCAACATTGCAATTCAAAAAATGTTTGTCGAACTGGCAATTGTGGCCGAAAGCATCATACTCTGCTCCATGAGAGCTTTGGAGACAATAATCAGAGAGTGAAGCCGTCATCGGCCGTTAAATCCGTTCAATTACATGGAACAGGACAAGTAGCCCTTGTTCCGGTTGAACTTTCCAATGGTGTAAAAACTCTTGATACTTATGCGTATCTAGACAACGGAAGTTGTCAAAGCTTGCTGCTTACATCTGCAGCATCATAATTGGAGATTGACATGAACACAGTCGCTAAAATGCCTATCAGTGGCTACCATACAACTAGAGAAATAGACTGTTCTCAAGTTTCTGTCCAAATCAAGCCATACAGATCTCAGAATAGCTCAGTAGTTTCAATCGATGTGCTAGCAGTACAAGATCTCAATATGACACCAGTTAAAACCAGTGAGCTGAACAAACTTTGTAGTAAGTTTGATCACCTTAAACACATCATGTTTCCAAATGTCAAACAAAATCAAGTGTGTATAATCATTGGAATTGATAACCTTGAGCTAATCCACTACAATGAGATTGTTAAAGGCCCGAAAAACACACCTTGGGCTGTCAAGACACCATTAGGTTGGACTTGTGCCGGAAAGACCAACATAATTGCAGATGAGCAAAATCCAGTTCTCAAAACCCAAATTTGTTCCCATGGCCAATTGGACAACGAACTTTTCACTAAAGTTCAGGATTGGATGAAGATCGAAAATTATGGCATTGCATCCAAGAAAAAAGCACTGTCCAAGAACGATGAAAAGGCTTTGGAAATTTTACAATCCACAACCAGATTCAAGGATGGTCATTACGAAGTTGGTCTCTTGTGGAAAGAGAACGCAAAATTGCCGAATAACAGATGGCTCGCTGAGAAACAGTTGAAGCAGCTAAAAGCAAAGCTTTCCACAAAGCCAGTATTAAGAGAAAAATATGAAGAGACTTTGCAAAAGGACTTGCAAAACGGATATGTTGAAAAAATTGATCCTTGTACCGACAACACAAAGTCAATTTCTTATCTACCTCATCATCCGGTCTCAAACGAAAATAAGCCCGGAAAAATTCGACGGGTGACTAACGCATCCAGCATCTTTCAAGGCCAATCTCTCAACTCAAATCTGTTGAAAGGCCCGGACTTGCTCAGCAATCTTGTTGGGATTATTTTGCGTTTCAGAGAAAGTCATATCGCAATATCCGCTGACATTGAGCAAATGTTCATGCAAGTCAAAGTTGCTCCTTCAGACCGTTCATATCTTCGTTTCTGGTGGGATCACAATGGCAAAATAGAAGAATATGAATACACTAGCCACATATTTGGTGCAACGTCATCACCTTGCATTGCATCGTACGCTCTACGTCGCTCTGCAATAGATAATCAGAAACATTTTCCTGAGGTTTCCCATATTGTTGAACGCAATATCTACATGGACGATTTGTATATTTCCACTGACGACGTTGAAAAAGCTGTAAACATAATGAGCAGCACTAAAGCTTGCCTGTCTCTTGGGGGTTTTAACCTCACCAAATGGAATTCTAATTCGGCTGCGTTTTTGCAACAAGTCAGTAGGGATCAACTTTTAAACACAAACGAAGCTTCACCTCAAATGCAAAAGGTCCTCGGATTACCGTGGAATGCAAAAACAGACACTTATGTAATCGAGAAGAAACTTTTCAAGAAGTTTCCCTTGGATAACACTATGGTAACCCAAAGAAAACTTCTGCGGTTTGTCGCATCCATTTTTGACCCCCTAGGTTTTATAGCACCGCTCACCATCCGAGTTCGTAAAAGTCTACAGGCCGCCTGGAATCATGGACCAAAATGGGACAAACCATTGGACCTCAATGAATTTGCAGATCTAACTCAGCTGCAAAACGAACTACGGGAATTCCGCGAAATTTCAATACCTCGCTGTTTATTCATTAACAAAGCAATAAAGGAAACAGCTCTCCATACATTCTCAGACGCGTCGGAAAATGCACTCTCAGCAGTTTCGTATCTTAGGATTGAATACGTTGATGAAACCGTTCAAGTGAAATTCATCATGGGAAAAGCCCGCGTAGCTCCAATCAAAAGAATGACAATTCCAAATCTCGAGTTGCAAGCCGCAGTCTACGCAGCTCTGCTCGCACAATTCGTGACAGAAGAGCACGACATTCACATTAATGAAAAATTTTTCTGGTCCAATAGTACCAGAGTTCTTTATTGGCTCAGAACCCCAGAGATACGTCATCGCATATTTGTTGCTAACAGGTTGGCGAAGATACTTGATGTATCAACAGCACATGACTGGAATTACATCACCTCAGCTGACAATCCAGCCGATGATGGCTCAAGAGGCTATGAAGTTAAACAGATGAACTGCAGTTCTCGATGGCTCAACGGTCCTTCCTTTCTACAGTTACCAAAAAGTGACTGGCCAAGTCAGGACATCTTGAAAGCACGAAATTCAAACGTTCTCATCGTTCATGCGTTGCAAACCGATCTGCACTCAGCAATTCAATGTCCCATCGACATTGCACGCTTCAGCAATTGGAATCGTCTGGTTAGAGTTGCAGCATACTGCTTCTTCTTCCTCGATCGCTTGAAAAAACAGAGCAGTAGCTTATCGCTCGCACATCACACACTGGCTTACAAAAACCTCATCGGCGTTGCTCAAAGTCAGAACTTTGGAAGTGAGATTTTGTCTTTACAAAAAGGCAAGGAGATACTTTCGTCGAGCCCTCTAAAGACACTCTGTCCTTTTGTTAACGGAAAAAATGAACTCCGCGCCAAAGGTCGGCTGTCTAAGGCAATGGTCTTAGAAACTGCTCGCCATCCGTTAATTTTAGACGGGGTTAACCCAATCGTTAAGCTCCTCATCAAAAACACTCACGTGGTGAATAGTCACTCTGGTGTTGAACAAACACGTTCCTTTCTAATGGAATACTATTGGATTCTGAAATGCCGAGCTGTCGTTAGACAAACAATACGTCAGTGCATTCCCTGCCGAAGAATGGCTCAAGAAACTAGTCCACCTCAGATGTCAGATCTGCCCAGTGAACGTTTACCGCTACAAAATCACTTTGCGTTTGCCACAACAGGCCTGGACTTCATAGGTCCCTTTCCTATAAAACAGTGTGGTAAATTTGCTACCCGTTATATCCTTCTATTTTCATGCTTAGTTGTAAGAGCCGTTCACTTGGAAGTTGCTGAAAGTCTTTCTACAGATTCTACAATGAGTTGCATCCGCAGATTCATTAGCCGCTGCGGAAAACCAAAAATATTTTACTCTGACAACGGAAAATCTTTTGTCGGCTCTTGTTCCGAATTGAGAAAAGGAATAGAAGCTCTCAGATCCTCGCGAGAATTTGCATCTAAGCTCCACATCTTAGACGTAGATATCAATTGGAAATTTAACCCCCCTCTGGCTCCGCATTTTGGCGGCAGCTGGGAAAGATTAGTTCAAGTTTTCAAACTCTCCCTCTACAAAGTCATTGGCTCAAGAACGCTAACAGACGAAACGCTGTCGACATTCACTTGTGAAATTGAGTCCAACATGAATTCGCGACCATTGACGAATGTTTCTAGCGATATAAACGATCCACTCCCTTTAACTCCAAATAATTTCCTTTTGGGTAGACCCTCAATCAATCTCCCTTCAGGAGTCTTCTCTCAAAGCAAAGTAGCAGTTACTAAATCTTGGAAAACATCACAAATTCTAGCCCAACATTTTTGGAACCGATTTATTAGAGAGTATCTCCCTAACCAGCAGAAACGCTCTAAATGGCATAAAGTAAATCAGAATTTAAAAGTTCACGACTTAGTCTGGATTGTGGAAGATTTCACACCTCGTGGTCTCTGGCCTCTAGCAAAGGTAATTGAAGTGTATCCAGGCTCGGATAAAGTAGTTCGGTCAGTCAAAATAAAGACTGCATACGGTGAAAAGATCCGCCCCGTTCTCAAGCTAAGTAAAATTTCTGAAGAGTAAATTACATTCACATTCAACGGACAAATTCACATTTTAGCACTCAGCTTCCATAAATTCCTCCTGCAGAAATCTACACTATCGTTAATGTGCAGTCACATCACTTACTTGTCGATCAACATACGATTTAAAAAATCCAGTACGTTAAAAGGTCCTTCACTCTTGAGTGGTTATAGTTAGGTACAGGTAGGTACAAGCCGCAACAGGTAGAAATCTCGTTTTTTGCGCTGTGTAGAAAGTTGCTACACCGCAGCAACCTCCGCTTTGGCCTTTTCCGCTTGTGTCGCAATTTTTGGGTATTACAATTTTTTGCCTTTACCCGCTCCGTCAGTTGGAAACGCCGATTTTGAAAATCTTTTGCTTTGTTATCTCTTGTAACCATCTTTTTCTTCCCTCAGTTATTTTATCGGAATTATTTATTGGCTACAAAGTTTTTACCTAACAAAGCATCGTCTTTACGGAAGCCGACTATTCTTTGCAACCCTGCAAATGGGGCCGGCGATGTCATCAACATTGATGCCCAGTGGATTATTTGCCATATGTGCACTATTTACCATCTGTGCCCGATACTGATTCGACATGGTTAAGAAAAGTCATGCAAGTATTCAGCCATAACAACATCAGAAATCGTGAAGAACAGTCAATTTAACAAAAACTAGAAACTGGAAACTGATTAATTTATACTAAAGCAATGTAATCCTTTATTAATTCAATAATCAAATAAATCTCACAAAGTTCCTAAGGCGGCCAACGTAACACTATTATTTAGCACTGTAGGAGGACAATATTTGCAAGCTACGCAAAATTTAAGATCAACTTTTGCTTCATTAAGAGGAGAAATTCAATTCCCCTTATTCCCCTATTACCGCTCTGTCCTACATCGTCACCCCCCAAGATTACCCCATAATCCTACATTTCGGATAAATACCGGGGGTAAATATATGGGCATAAAAACAGGGGCATAAAATCTAACAATTCCCCCTTACTCCCCTTTGCCCCGCTAATCTTACGGTGTTTTACGCCCTAAAATTAAACCTATTATTACATCTTTTTGAGGGGTATTTTATGGAGCGTAAAAGCTAAAAATTTCTCCGATAAATTCACTCCTGACTTCCCCCATTACCCCCTAATCTACGTCGTTTTACCACAACGAAAAATTACCCCCAACACTTACATCATTTTGGACGTAATGGGGGGCTTATGTCGACACTGGACTTGGTTCTCACGAATACTTGTTGTTTTGAGCGCTATGAATCCATTGTAAGACTGCAGTCCAATGAGCCCCAATTAAAGAGTTGCTAAATCTATATTTGATTTTCCGAACAACTTAATATTTCTATCGGACAGCATATTCATCAGTACATCATTGATGTCAGATTCATGTCAGAGACCATCTATGCACTATTAAGGATATCTGCCTAAAACAGACCTTCAATGGTTAGGAAAATGAAATCACAAATCAAAAGTTATCAAAGCGAAACTGTCTCAAATGAACAAAAGAGCCAGAAATCTGAGAACTTATTTATGTATTTTAAAATTTTTTATTTTGTATCCTTTACTAAAGCAAATAAGCGAAAAAAATTCCTATGTAGTCTCAAGGCGGACTGTGGCGCCCAACGTGAGGCTCCAGAATGTCAAATTTGCCACCTTAGGAAACTTTGAGAGAATATTTTTCCTTATTTGAATAAATAAATGATGAAAGCTTTTAAGATAAACAAGTCAGTTCTCAGTTTTCATATTTTTCTATTTTGAATGATTTTCTTTGATACGCTTTCAGTTGTCACTTCCCTCACTTAACCATTGGGATTTCTTTTGGGTGGATACCTATAAAATTGCCTATATGATCTCTAATGGATCGGGCATCAAAGATGTTTTGATGACATAGCAGGGCCCATTTGCAGGGTTGCAAACAACAGTGAAGTCAGTCCATAAAGTTAGAGACGAAGCTTCCTTAAAATCAGTAAATCTAGTTGATATACTTTTTTTTGACTTGACGCACACTAATTACTTGTTCATTCGCGTATCCAATTTTTTTTTGTTAATGGATTACCGAGTTTGTATTTCAACAAAGCATCGTCTCTATATTTATGGATTGATTTTTCTATTCCTTGAAATCCTGTAAATGGGGCCAGCTGCTTCGTCAATAAAAAATTGAGCCCCGATTCCATAGTGACGCTCTCTTATGCTCCCTTATGATTCCATGCACTCCTATAAAAAATTTTTCATGGATAAATGTGTTTTTAAGATACGCTCTGACCTGAGTAAAAGTTTGATCCGATTATTAAGTCTCAACATTTGTTAATTAGTGATGAGAATTCAGGGTAGAAAAAAAATTTCCCCCAAGAAGTTGATCTAGGTCCCATCGTCTTCGCTTCTTCCTATGGAAGTACTGTTTGAGCAAATTGATGTTAATTATAACTTATCATGATGACACTGAGTTATTTTTAGAGCAAGCGGAAGTAAATCACGAAGCTTTTGAAAGGATTAGTAGTGGTTTAGGGAATTGCTTCACTAGCGCTAAGTTTCACTTTGATCTCATATAAAATTGTCAACACTTTGATTAGTTGAAACAAAAAACCTCGTTATAACATCGAACTTCCAATTGACGCCAGCTTCTTTGCTTATGTTAATTTTTTGTGCAAAAACTCCAATGACAGCTTTTCCTATTAAAAAAAATTCTCTTTGCTATTCTTTTAATGATGGTTTTCAAAATTCTACTCGATCAAAGATGCATTGTGTAAAAATTGTTGATCGATTTGTTTTGAATAATATTTCTTCTCGCGCTAGATTAAGTTATTGCAAATGGCTGTATTATGGGTTAACTGTCGCTCTTATATATAAAGTACAACGCATAATTAACTCAATATAAAGGCTGAGTTTTATCAATTTTTTTACATTGGTTTTTTCACATCGGTTCATCATCCGCCGAAAGTAGTTTTGGATCTTGGCAGTTCATTTTTTTGAAATAGTGTAACAAGATCTGAATCTTCAATTTGCAAAACAACTATTAACCTAAATACAGTTTTTATTGCTGTTTTTTTCTGTTGAAACAGCTTGCCTTTGGAATTTAATTAATGCCTCGTGAACTTTTAGATCGGAAAACAGAAAAAAAGATGCTTTTGTCTGGATATTAAAAGAATTTTTAAGTTTGCAAATTTTGTGTAGAGCTCTTATAATAATAATAATGATAATAATCATAATAATAATAATAATAATAATAATAATAATAATAATGATAACAATAAAAATAATAATAATAATAATAATAATAATAATAACAATAATAACAATAACAACAATAAAAAATAATAGTAATAATATTAAAATTAATAGTAACAATAAAAATAAAAATAAAGAAAAATTATTAAAAAAGTAATAATAATAATAATAGTAATAATAATAATAATAATAATAATAATAATAATAATAATAATAATAATAGGAGCAGCATAGGAGATAAATCACGAAGCTTTTGAAAAAATGAGTAGTAATTTCCAGAATTGGTTCACTGGCATTAAGTTTCGCTTTGCTCTCTAATAAAATTGTAAATATAATGATAAGAAGAAACAAAAAGCTGCATTATGACATTAAATGCTGCAACTCCAATGACAGCCTCTCCTAATCAAAAATGTTAGTTTTCTGCTGTTGATGTTAAGATGTTGTTCAAAAATTCTATTGGATCAGAGATATGTTGGGCAAAAACTGTTGATCGATTCGGTTTGACTTGTAGTTCTCTTGCCGCTAGATTCAGCTATTGCAACTGGTTGTATTATGGGTCAAATGTTGCCCTTAAACAGAAAGTACAGCGGATAATTATCTCAATAAAACGGTTGAGTTTTAGACTTTCCGCAACATCAAAATATTGACTTATTTTTTATTGTTTATTAACAGCCCAATGCTACCCAAAAAGCAGCATTTCCGCTGTAAAAAATTATCATTCTTCTTACATCGGTTCATCATCCGCGGAAAGTTCTCGTAGATATTGAGTGTTCATTCTTTGAAGCAATGTGACAAGATCTGAAGTTCAATTTTCAAAAAAAACTATTAACCTAAATACAGTTTTTCTTGCTGTTTTTTCTGTTGAAACAGCTTGCCTTTTGGAATTCAATTAATGCCTCGTGAAATTATATTTCGGAAAAACAGAAAAAAATGATGCCTTTGTCTGGATATTAAAAGCATTTTTAAGTTTGCAATTTTTGTATAGAACTCTATTAATAATAATAATAATAAAAATAATAATAATAATAATAATAATAATAATAATAATAATAATAATAATAATAATAATAGTAATAATAAATACAATAATAATAATAATGGTAACAATAAAAGCTTTTATTTGATACATTTGAAACTGCCCGCTGCAAGTTTGATTTCATGTTGAACTTAATTTGTCTGGGCAACATCTTTTCCTCTAAAGTAAGTCGATCGTTGCATCTTTCCCATTTGTGCATCGTTTGTGTCATTGTTTTTTTTTAGATAAACAGCATTTTTGATAGAATTATAATTTCTTATGAAATATCTGAATTGTTTAATAAAAAAACAAGAACTATAAGACAATTTTCTTATAGAGGCTGATAACAAGGAAGCAAAAGATGTGTTTAACACATGAAAAACCTAACTGCATCCTACTTAGATTTAGTGAAAACAATATTCTTTCTTAATATATCGGTGATAGCCTTGTTGACATAATGGGAATTAAAACTTTGAACAGTATTTTATGTTTTTGCTTTGTGTTTATAATCAGTACTCGGCCAATTTTTTTATTAATACTAGGCTATATTTTGGACACGCTACGTCATTTTCTCTGGAAATGACTGTACGTTGGAAATGGTGATAAATAAATTTTGATCATTGGATATCCTATGAAGTTTTTTGTAGACTTGGAGAAATCTTCCATCAAAGGGTTTTATCCATTTGTTTCAACAAGTGACGGCAAAAAAGAAACGCCCAATTTTCATTGCTCATCGAAAATTGAAAGTCAATTCTATCAGTTCACACTACGAAAATACTGGAAAGTCAGAAAAACAAATTTATCTTATTTAATAGGTTCTCAGGTGATTTCAATAAAAAGTTGAAAGAATTGATTGTGTCGTCATTATTAGTCCATTTATGCTGTAAAACATTCCGACACGTGAAATTTTTTAATTAATTTTTTCATTTAATTTCTGTCTCAACCTACTAAAAATTTTCGTAGATAAGTATGCTACTTAAGATACGTTCTGACCTGTGTAAAAATTTTATTTGAAAATTAGGTGTCAACAAAGGTTAATAAATGATGGGCATTCAGTGTCAAGAAAAAAGAAAACAAGTTTCCCCCAAGAAGTTGATCTAGGTGCCGTCGTCTTCGCTTCTTCTTATGGAAGTACTATTCGAGCAAATTGATGTTATATATAACTTATCCTGATGACACCGAGTTTATTTTTGTGGCTAGCGGAAATATATCACGAAACTTTTGAAAGGATTAGTAGTGGTTTGCAGAATTTGTTCACTAGCACTAAGATTCCCTTTGATCTCATATAAAATTGTAAACACTATGATGGCTTGAAAAAAAACCTTGTTATGACTTCGAACTCCCAATTGAAGCCAGCTTCTCTGATTATGTTAATTTTTTGTGCAAAAACTCCAATGACAGCCTTTCCTAATAAAAAAAATTCTCTTTGCTATTTTTGTTATGATGGTTTTCAAAATTCTCCTCGATCAGAGATGCATTGGGTAAAAATTGTTGATCGATTGGGTTTGAATAAAAGTTATTCTCCCGTTAGGTTAAGCTATTGCAAATGGCTGTATTATGGGTTAACTGTCGCTCTTATATATAAAGTACAACGCATAAATAACTCAATATAAAATCTCAGTTCTATCAGTTTTTTACATCGGTTTTTTTAGCATTGGTTCATTATCCGCGGAAAGTCATCTTGGCTCTTGGGAGTTCATTTTTTGGAATAATGTGACAAGATCTGAAGTTTCAATTTGCGAAAAAAACTACTAACTTAAATACAGTTCTTCTCGTTGTTCTTTCTGTTGAAACAGCTTAACTTTTGGTATTTAATTAATTCCTCGTGAACTTATATATCGGAAAAACAGAAAAAAAGATGCCTTTGTCTGGATATTAAAAGCATTTTCAAGTTTGCAAATTTTGTATAGAGCTCTAAAAATAAAAATGTTAATAATAATAAAAAAAATTAATAATAATAATAATAAAAATAATAATAATAATAAGAGTAATAATAAAAGGTTTCATTTGATAAATTTGAAACTGCCTGCTGCAAGTTTGATTTCAAGTTGAACTTAATTTGTCTGGGCAACATTTTTTCCTCTAAAGTAAGTCGATCGTTGCATCTTTCCCGTTTGTGCATCGTTTGTGTCATTGTTTTTTTTTTAGATAAACAGCATTTTTGATAGAATTATAATTTGTTATGAAACTTCTGAATTGCTTAATAAAAAAACAAGAACTATATGACAATTTTCTTATAGAGGCTGATAACAAGGAAGCATAAGATGTATTTAACACATTTCGTTTTTATTTTTGATATGAAAAACCTAATTGCATCCTTACTTGGATCTAGTGAAAACAATATTCTTTCTTAATATATCGGTAATAGCTTTGTTGATATAGTGGGCATTAAAACTTTGAACAGTTTTTTATGTTTTTGTTTTGTGTTTATTATCAGTACTCGGCCAATTTTTTTATTAATACTAGGCTACATTTTGGACACGCTACGTCATTTTCTCTGAAAATGATTGTACGTTGGAAATGGTGATATATAAATTTTGGTCTTTGGATATCTTACGATATTTTTTGTAGACTTGGAGAAATCTTCCATCAAAGGGTTTTATCCATTTGTTTCAACAAATAACAGCAAAAACAAAACGCCCAATTTGCCTTGCTTATCAAAAACTGAAAGTCAATTGTATCATTTCACACTACGAAAGTTCTGGAAAGTCAGAAAAACAAATTTATCTTAATGAATAGGTTCTCAGATGACTTCAATAAAAAGTTGAAAGAATTGATTGTGTCGTCATTATTAGTCCATTTTTGCTGTAAAACCTTCCGACACGTGAAATTTTTAAATTAAATTTTTCATTTAATTTCTGTCTCAACCTACTAAAAATTTTTGTAGATAATTATGCTACTTAAGGTACGTTCTGACCTGTGAAAAAATTTTATCTGAAAATTAGGTGTCAACAAATGTTAATCTATGATGAGCAATCAGTGTCAAAAAAATGAAACACAATTCCCCCAAGAAGTTGATCTAGGTGCCGTCGTCTTCACTTCTTCCTATGGAAATACTATTCGAGCAAATTGATGTTAATTACAACTTATCCTGATGACAATTTGTTCACTAGCTCTAATATTCTCTTTGATCTCATATAAAATTGTAAACACTATGATGGGTTGGAATAAAAAACCCTGTTATGACATCGAACTCCCAATTGACGCCAGTTTCTCTGATTATGTTAATTTTTTGTGCAAAAACTCCAATGACAGCCTTTCCTAATAAGAAAAATTCTCTTTGCTATTTTTGTTATGATGGTTTTCAAAATTCTCCTCGATCAGAGATGCATTGGGTAAAAATTGTTGATCACTTTGGTTTGAATAAATGTTCTTCTCCAGTTAGGTTAAGCTATTGCAAATGGCTGTATTATGGGTTAACTGTCGCTCTTATATAAAAAGTACAACCCATAATGAACTCAATATAAAGGCTCAGTTTCATCAGTTTTATACATCGGTTTTTTTAACATTGGTTTATCATCCACGGAAAGTCTTATTGGCTCTTGGGAGTTCATTTTTTGAAATAATGTGACAAGATCTGAAGTTTCAATTTGCCAAAAAATTTTTAACTTAAATACAGTTTTTCTTGCTGTTCTTTCTGTTGAAACAGCTTGCCTTATGGAATTTAATTAATGCCTCATGAACTTATATATCGGAAAAATAGAAAAAATGTCTGGATATTAACAGCATTTTTAAGTTTGCAAATTCTGTTTAGAGCTCTAATAATAATGATAGAAAAAAAATATTATTAAAAATCTTAATAACTAAATTAATAATAGTAATGATAATAATAAAAATAAAAAATAATTAAAATAAAGTAAGAATAATAATAATAAGAATAATAATAAAAATAACAATAAAAGTATTAAAAATAATAATAACAATCATAATAATCTTAATATTAATAATAATAATAATAATAATAATAAAAATAATAATAATGATAATAATAATAATAATAATAATAATAATAATAATAATAATAATAATAACTGCTTTATTTGATACATATGAAACTGCCTGCTCTGAGTTTGATTTCAAATTTAAACGTGATTTGTCTGAGCAACCTGTTTCCCTCTCAAGCAAGTTATGTTCTTATGATGCATTGGTGATCAGGTTCAAAAACACCGATTTTTTTTGCAATTGGGTATTGATACAGCTTTTATGTGGCTTCCTCACTAGGCTCAAGTAATGCTGTAATATTTTGTTGTATAATTTTCTCAAGGTAAACTGTGTTTTAATGTGATTAGCTCAACACTGTTACATCAAATCAAATGGCTCCTCGGAACATTTTTAAAAAATCATTATGCGTTTTTTCAGAGCCATTACGTTTTCATTTTTCAGAGCAACCATCCAATTTGTAGATGGTTATCAATTTCAAACAATTGCTTGCATTCTAATAAAACAACTTGGTTCTCTTCTATGCCTGCATCCTGTCTACTGTTCTCCATGAAAAGGTTGTATCCATTTGTTGCCACCAATAACTGCAAAAAAGAAAAGACCATTTTTCATTGATTATCGAAAAATGAAAGTCAATTTTATCAGTTCACACTACGAAAGTTCCAGAAGCTCAGAAAATAAAATATATCTAAATGAGTATGTTCTCAAAACTTTTCAACAAAAAATGAAAGAAATTATTGTCCCGTCATTGTTAGTACATTTTCGCTGTAAAATACACCGACACTAAAATTTTAGAAGATAAACATGGTATTCATGATACGTTCCGATTTGTGTAAAAATTTTATCTGATAAAGAGATGTCAAAAGGTGTTAATTAAGGATGAGCATTCAAGGTCAAGCAAAATGAAATAGAGTTTCTCCCAAAAACTTGATCTAGCTGCCGTCGTCTTCACCTTCTCCTATGGAAGTACTATTCGAGCAAAATGATGTTATTTATTACTTATGTTGGTGACATCAAAATCATTTTGGCAGCAAGAGAAGATAAATCACAAAACTTTTGAAAAGATGAGTAGTTATTTCCAGAAATGATTCACCGGCGCTAAGTTTCGCTTTGCTCTCTAATAAAGTTGTAGATATGATTATAAGGAGAAGCCAAAAGCTGCATTATGACAGCAAATGATGCAACTCCAATAACAGCCTCTCCTAGTCAAAAAAATAACTTTCTGCTGTTGATGTTATGATGTTATGATGTTGTTCAAAAATTCTACTAATTCATTTTACTACGAGATATATTGGGCAAAATCTGTTGATCGATTCGGTTTGACTGGTAGTTCTCTTGTCGTTAGGTTCAGCTATTTCAACTGGTTTTTTTATTGGTCTGTTGTTGCTCTTATATAGAAAGTACAACGCATAATTAACTCAGTATAACGGCTCAGTTATAGACTTTCCCCAACATCAACTTATCGGTTTAATTTTATTATTTATTAACAGCCCAATGCTACCCATAAAACAGATTTTCCGCTGTAAAAAAATCGTTTGGTTCGTCTTAGATCGCTTCATCATCCGCGATTTGTTCTCGTAGATCTTGAGTGTTCATTTTTTTTGAAATACTTTGGCGAGATCTGAATCTTCATTTTCCAAAAAAAAAATGTTTGCTTAAATACGATCAATTTTGCTGTTCTTTTTGAAGAAAAATTTGCCTTTTGCAGTTTTACTAATCCCTCGCAAGCTTGAATACAGAAAAAACAGAAAACATGTCTTTGTTTTGATATCAAAAGCATTTTGGAGATTGCAAATTTTGTGTAAAGCTGTAATAAAAATAATAGTAAAAATAAAAATAATAATAATAATAATAATAATAATAATAATAATAATAATAATAATAATTTTGGAGACTGCAAATTTTGTGTAAAGCTGTAATAATAATAATAGTAATAATAATAACAGTAATAATAATAAAAATAATAATAATAATAAAAATAAAAACAATAATAATCATAATAATAATAATAATAATAATAATAATAATAATAATAATAATAATAATAATAATATTAATAATAATAATAATAATAATAATAATAAAAACATTAGTAATATTAATAAAAATTTTAAAAATAATAAAAAGAGTATTAATAATAAGAATGATAATAATATTAATAAAATAATAAGAATAATAGTAATAATAATAATAATAGTAATAATAGTAATAATAATAATAATAATAATAATAATAATAATAATAATAATAATAATAATAATAATAATGATAATAATGATAATAATAATAGTATTAAAAATAATAATAATCATAATAATAATAATAATAATAATAACAATAACAGTAATAATAATATTATTAATAATAAAAATAATACTAATGATAATAGAAAAAATAGTGATAATAATAATAATTAAAAAAAAATTATAAAGGCTCTTGTTTGATACATTTGAAACTGCATGCCGCAAATTAGACTTCACAGTTGAATTTGATTTCTCAAGGCAATCCATATTTCTCTAAATTAAGTCGATCGCTGCATCATTTCCTTTTGTGCACCGTCAGTAAATTGTGCAACCTCCAGTTGGAGAGAATGTGTCATTACACAGTAAGTATTTTCATAACAGTAAAGCACGTGCGTCTGTGGCTTGCAAAAAATATCGTACCAGAAGAGCTTGGCTGTAATTTAATAAAACTGTCATTAATTTTACAGATAACCAGCATTTTTGTGAGAATTGTAAACTGTTGTAAAAAGTGTGAATTATTTGATGTAAAAAAGCAAGAACTTCATATCAATTTTCTAATGGAGGTTGATAACAATGAAGCTTGAAATATATTTAACACAAAATGTAATTTGTTTTGATATGGATAATTTAATTGCATTTTTATTTGGATTTAGAAAAAACAAAATATATTCTGAAAATATCTCTAATAGCATAGTTGTTGTTTTTGTTTAAATTCTCTGCTATTGCTGAAGGGATTCTCTACCGGGTTTAGTCCTAATACGTTGTCCCTTTAATCTTTCATGTTGGACAACCATATGCTCATAGCCAGGTACAAGGATTGATCTTCGAATAATTTCTTTTAATAAAACTCTGCTCAGTTTCATCTGTTCAGTCCAGTTTAATTTAGGATATCGAAGCTGTTTTGTTTCTTGTTCACTAGTCCACACCTCTTGAAGACAAATTCACCAAACAATTTTTCGTTCTAGATTGAGTTAGTTTGAGCAATTTTCTTTTCCGAGTGGTGAGCGGAATTTCTTGAGGCAGTTTGTGGTACTAGTTGTTTGTGCTCTGAGGGATATGAGAGAGGAAAAGTATATCATTAATTTGTACAAACATCGGCATTGGTAAAATTTTGAGTAGCGGTAGGTTGTTTCCATTGGACTCATAAGGAGAACCATTTTCTGCTCGCCTCTGAAAAAAATCTAGACTTCTCGTCATTCTCCTTAAAACATCGGCGCATAATTGGGAGAATTAGTGATTTATAGAGCCCTAATTTCACAAGAGGAAACATTTGTTTCGGAGAGTACAAAACTATGTTCTTTATCAGAGTTGTTGTTCGAAGTGACTATTCCAAGTGACATCAGATGTAACTATTACTCCAAGGTCTTTGATTTTTTCTCCTGCTATATAGATTAGAGTTTGCGACTGAAAGGTTCATGTTTTTGCCGTGCAGTTTAAGTTTATTGCATATGTCATTAGCCAATGACTTTTTTTCCGTAGCCCATTTGTCGAGGGATGTCAGGTCTGTTTATATCTCAAGCTGGATCTTGTTCACTGTGAAGATTTTTAGGTCAGCGGCAACAATGAAAGGCTGCTAATTTTCTGAGTTTCGTGTAAATTGTTTATAAAGAAACAAAACAGGAGCGGGACAAGAATAGAACTTTGTGGAACTCCAACTGTGACGTACATTCTGGTGAAATTGGTAGTACCAACGCGTTCAACTTGAGATTGGTCCTCCAAGTAATCAGACAGTATCTTCAACATGCAACCTCCGACTCCCATTCCAGCAATCTTCTTGATGAGTTCAAAGTGCGGAACACGGTCCATCGCTTTAGAGAAGTCTGTGCAGAAAGCCACTACATCATCTTGCGAGTTATTTTTCATCGCAAAGTGGATATGCTACAAAAACGAGAGCATGATTGTCCGCACTGATCTGTTTGTCACAAATCCATGTTGCTGATTGTTAAAGAATTGGCAGAGGGGCTCGTAGATGCAGTGTTCAAAGGTTTTGCTGTCAATATTGAGTATCAAAGGTTTTGCTGTCAATATTGTCAAGATACAAGACTTCAGTTGCTCACCAGGATTTTTTACTTATTGGTACAGCCAAGGCTTTTTCCCAAGCTTTGGACAGTTTTCTTGGTTTTTGATGTTTTTAAAAACTGTATTTATAATGTTCGTCATTTTCACATCCGCTGCTTGATAGAAATATGCGGAGTGTTGTTTGGACACCTAGATTGAGTGGTCTCTAGAGAACGGAGAAATTTTTGGATTTTAGTTTGGAGAATCTCAAATTCAAGGTATCAGGGTATTAAGACTTGATGTCTTGCACGTTGAATTTTTTTAGGCGAGAATACAGAAAGGAAGTAGTTGTTTAACTTGTTTGACTTTTCTTCTATTTGCCCATTCGTCCTTTTTACCATTTGTCATTTTGTTCAATAATGAGGCCTACTTATTCAATTGTCTCAATTGCTTGAAAATTCTTTCCATTTGTCCATTCATCCTTTTTACCATTTGTCATTTTAATCAATAATGAGGCCTATTTATTTAAGTGTCTCAATTGCTTGAAAGTTCTTTCGGGTTTGTTTGAATACCTTCTCTTTTAGTCAAATTTGTCCAACTCACAGCATTGTTAGACTAAGTGCCGCAACTTCGCGACTGCCTTTTGACGGTGCGACGTCGGTTTAGTGATGAGAGGTCATTTTTATGTCCAAAACTTTTTCATCAAATTAGATGTAGAAGGTTGAACCATGGTGGCAGCTGCTGATGTTGTTTTGTCCTCCCTGGGGGAAACATTTCGAGACGATTTCTTCGAGTATTTTTCAAGTTTTTGATACATATTGCTAATAATAGTAAAGCATGTTGGGACAAAAGGCAAGCGTTTCATCAGTTCGGCTATTCCTTCGTAGTTTGTTTTAGTAAAGTTTCTGTTGTGCCCACTACAGTATTCAACGTTTGGTATGGTAATTCAGGATGCTTTTGGTCACTTTGATAGCTTTTGGGGACACTTTGAGGACACTTTGATAGCTTTTGGTCAGTGCAGTCGTATCTTTAGCAGAATTTTCGTCAATTTCTGTAAAGAGATTGCATCTTTTGTGATATTCTACTCCAGCATATTTGGGTGACATGTGGGGAACTCTTCGGCTTGTTCCAGCATTTGTTTGTCGAAAATCTAAAAGAATTTTTTCTCTTCTGGGTCCTGTGTATCGTAAATGTTCCAATTGACTGCAGACAGATTAAAGTCTCCACAAATCGGTCTTAGCACAGTTTTTGGTAAACATTGATGATGCTTCTGTACTTCGTTGGCGAGTAACGGAACAGTTGATTGTAAATGAACTGAGATGCTTTTTGACGGCAATGGGAGTCCCTCAATGTTCATGGTTCGAGGTATTCTCGGTGAGGGGTCTGTCCGCTCAGTAGATGTCGTAATCATCAAGTAAAAGCTCCGATGTTTCTAAGTTTTCGTTTCACCATGTTTCAGAAAAGCATAGTGTTTTGTATTCTCGCAACAAAAAAGATTTACATAATTTATTTCTTCGTTCGAAATTCATGAAACTTCTCGCATTCAGTAACAAAGTGTTTAGATAGGTTAGTCATTACTCGTTCCCCCGGCTTTGGAGCTGGTGTTAAGATTTAGTATTTGGTTGTCACTGAAAAAAATCAAATGTCAAAGTTTTAGATTCTACCGAGGATTTCCGCTGTCCATCAGTTCTCTTCTTTTTATCAGACATAGATTTTTTTAAATTGAGTTGTCTTTGTTCAGAGCAATTAAGGGATAAATACTCAATTTTTAAATCGGTTTTCGACACTCTTTGCTATCACCAGTCCAGCTTCGTGTTCATTGTTTTGGGGTCACTTATACCGTTCGGGGCTTTCGTCTATCCTAGGAAAAGTTTCCGAGCCCTTTAAGCTCCATGATTTTGCCTTGGACTCCAAGAGTTTGCAGGATTGAGTTAATTTTTTCATGAGTAAGTAGAAGGTTTGCGGATTTTGATTTTTGTAGATTCTCTTGATTCCTTGCACGCGAAGACTGTTTGTGATGTTGGGTTTTCTGCTATGTTTTGTTCGGTTGTTTTGGGCACCTATATCGGGCATGGCAATTATCCCTCTATATGTTATGCACGGCCACTGCCGCATACCTTTTTGAAAATTTCTCGCAAGATTTCTTACACAACTTTTCAATTATCGTTTCTACCACTTTAATTAATTTTATCTCCGGTTTTTAAAATTTTTTCACACAGTTGATTTTTTTCTTTTTTTCGTCAACTCAAACAATGGTTCTACATCTGGTGACTTCCTCTTGTTCTTTTTTCCACGCAATCGTTGCAGAAGCTAAGACTAAGCATTTTTGTGAGAATTGTAAACTGTTGTAAAAAGTGTGAATTATTTGATGTAAAAAAGCAAGAACTTCATATCAATTTTCTAATCGAGGTTGATAACAATGAAGCTTGAAATATATTTAACACAAAATGTAATTTGTTTTGATATGGATAATTTAATTGCATTTTTATTTGGATTTAGAAAAAACAAAATATATTCTGAAAATATCTCTAATAGCATAGTTGTTGTTTTTGTTTAAATTCTCTGCTATTGCTGAAGGGATTCTCTACCGGGTTTAGTCCTAATACGTTGTCCCTTTAATCTTTCATGTTGGACAACCATATGCTCATAGCCAGGTACAAGGATTGATCTTCGAATAATTTCTTTTAATAAAACTCTGCTCAGTTTCATCTGTTCAGTCCAGTTTAATTTAGGATATCGAAGCTGTTTTGTTTCTTGTTCACTAGTCCACACCTCTTGAAGACAAATTCATCAAACAATTTTTCGTTCTAGATTGAGTTAGTTTGAGCAATTTTCTTTTCCGAGTGGTGAGCGGAATTTCTTGAGGCAGTTTGTGGTACTAGTTGTTTGTGCTCTGAGGGATATGAGAGAGGAAAAGTATATCATTCATTTGTACAAACATCGGCATTGGTAAAATTTTGAGTAGCGGTAGGTTGTTTCCATTGGACTCATAAGGAGAACCATTTTCTGCTCGCCTCTGAAAAAAATCTAGACTTCTCGTCATTCTCCTTAAAACATCGGCGCATAATTGGGAGAATTAGTGATTTATAGAGCCCTAATTTCACAAGAGGAAACATTTGTTTCGGAGAGTACAAAACTATGTTCTTTATCAGAGTTGTTGTTCGAAGTGACTATTCCAAGTGACATCAGATGTAACTATTACTCCAAGGTCTTTGATTTTTTCTCCTGCTATATAGATTAGAGTTTGCGACTGAAAGGTTCATGTTTTTGCCGTGCAGTTTAAGTTTATTGCATATGTCATTAGCAAATGACTTTTTTTGCCGTAGCCCATTTGTCGAGGGATGTCAGGTCTGTTTATATCTCAAGCTGGATCTTGTTCACTGTGAAGATTTTTAGGTCAGCGGCAACAATGAAAGGCTGCTAATTTTCTGAGTTTCGTGTAAGTTGTTTATAAAGAAACAAAACAGGAGCTGGACAAGAATAGAAATTTGTGGAACTCCAACTGTGACGTACATTCTGGTGAAATTGGTAGTACCAACGCGTTCAACTTGAGATTGGTCCTCCAAGTAATCAGACAGTATCTTCAACATGCAACCTCCGACTCCCATTCCAGCAATCTTCTTGATGAGTTCAAAGTGCGGAACACGGTCCATCGCTTTAGAGAAGTCTGTGCAGAAAGCCACTACATCATCTTGCGAGTTATTTTTCATCGCAAAGTGGATATGCTACAAAAACGAGAGCATGATTGTCCGCACTGATCTGTTTGTCACAAATCCATGTTGCTGATTGTTAAAGAATTGGCAGAGGGGCTCGTAGATGCAGTGTTCAAAGGTTTTGCTGTCAATATTGAGTATCAAAGGTTTTGCTGTCAATATTGTCAAGATACAAGACTTCAGTTGCTCACCAGGATTTTTTACTTATTGGTACAGCCAAGGCTTTTTCCCAAGCTTTGGACAGTTTTCTTGGTTTTTGATGTTTTTAAAAACTGTATTTATGATGTTCGTCATTTTCACATCCGCTGCTTGATAGAAATATGCGGAGTGTTATTTGGACCCCTAGATTGAGTGGTCTCTAGAGAACGGAGAAATTTTTGGATTTTAGTTTGGAGAATCTCAAAATCAAGGTATCAAGGTATTAGGACTTGATGTCTTGCACGTTGAATTTTTTTAGGCGAGAATACAGAAAGGAAGTAGTTGTTTAACTTGTTTGACTTTTCTTCTATTTGCCCATTCGTCCTTTTTACCATTTGTCATTTTGTTCAATAATGAGGCCTACTTATTCAATTGTCTCAATTGCTTGAAAATTCTTTCCATTTGTCCATTCATCCTTTTTACCATTTGTCATTTTAATCAATAATGAGGCCTATTTATTCAAGTGTCTCAATTGCTTGAAAGTTCTTTCGGGTTTGTTTGAATACCTTCTCTTTTAGTCAAATTTGTCCAACTCACAGCATTGTTAGACTAAGTGCCGCAACTTCGCGACTGCCTTTTGACGGTGCGACGTCGGTTTAGTGATGAGAGGTCATTTTTATGTCCAAAACTTTTTCATCAAATTAGATGTAGAAGGTTGAACCATGGTGGCAGCTGCTGATGTTGTTTTGTCCTCCCTGGGGGAAACATTTCGAGACGATTTCTTCGAGTATTTTTCAAGTTTTTGATACATATTGCTAATAATAGTAAAGCATGTTGGGACAAAAGGCAAGCGTTTCATCAGTTCGGCTATTCCTTCGTAGTTTGTTTTAGTAAAGTTTCTGTTGTGCCCACTACAGTATTCAACGTTTGGTATGGTAATTCAGGATGCTTTTGGTCACTTTGATAGCTTTTGGGGACACTTTGAGGACACTTTGATAGCTTTTGGTCAGTGCAGTCGTATCTTTAGCAGAATTTTCGTCAATTTCTGTAAAGAGATTGCATCTTTTGTGATATTCTACTCCAGCATATTTGGGTGACATGTGGGGAACTCTTCGGCTTGTTCCAGCATTTGTTTGTCGAAAATCTAAAAGAATTTTTTCTCTTCTGGGTCCTGTGTATCGTAAATGTTCCAATTGACTGCAGACAGATTAAAGTCTCCACAAATCGGTCTTAGCACAGTTTTTGGTAAACATTGATGATGCTTCTGTACTTCGTTGGCGAGTAACGGAACAGTTGATTGTAAATGAACTGAGATGCTTTTTGACGGCAATGGGAGTCCCTCAATGTTCATGGTTCGAGGTATTCTCGGTGAGGGGTCTGTCCGCTCAGTAGATGTCGTAATCATCAAGTAAAAGCTCCGATGTTTCTAAGTTTTCGTTTCACCATGTTTCAGAAAAGCATAGTGTTTTGTATTCTCGCAACAAAAAAGATTTACATAATTTATTTCTTCGTTCGAAATTCATGAAACTTCTCGCATTCAGTAACAAAGTGTTTAGATAGGTTAGTCATTACTCGTTCCCCCGGCTTTGGAGCTGGTGTTAAGATTTAGTATTTGGTTGTCACTGAAAAAAATCAAATGTCAAAGTTTTAGATTCTACCGAGGATTTCCGCTGTCCATCAGTTCTCTTCTTTTTATCAGACATAGATTTTTTTAAATTGAGTTGTCTTTGTTCAGAGCAATTAAGGGATAAATACTCAATTTTTAAATCGGTTTTCGACACTCTTTGCTATCACCAGTCCAGCTTCGTGTTCATTGTTTTGGGGTCACTTATACCGTTCGGGGCTTTCGTCTATCCTAGGAAAAGTTTCCGAGCCCTTTAAGCTCCATGATTTTGCCTTGGACTCCAAGAGTTTGCAGGATTGAGTTAATTTTTTCATGAGTAAGTAGAAGGTTTGCGGATTTTGATTTTTGTAGATTCTCTTGATTCCTTGCACGCGAAGACTGTTTGTGATGTTGGGTTTTCTGCTATGTTTTGTTCGGTTGTTTTGGGCACCTATATCGGGCATGGCAATTATCCCTCTATATGTTATGCACGGCCACTGCCGCATACCTTTTTGAAAATTTCTCGCAAGATTTCTTACACAACTTTTCAATTATCGTTTCTACCACTTTAATTAATTTTATCTCCGGTTTTTAAAATTTTTTCACACAGTTGATTTTTTTCTTTTTTTCGTCAACTCAAACAATGGTTCTACATCTGGTGACTTCCTCTTGTTCTTTTTTCCACGCAATCGTTGCAGAAGCTAAGACTAAGCATTTTTGTGAGAATTGTAAACTGTTGTAAAAAGTGTGAATTATTTGATGTAAAAAAGCAAGAACTTCATATCAATTTTCTAATCGAGGTTGATAACAATGAAGCTTGAAATATATTTAACACAAAATGTAATTTGTTTTGATATGGATAATTTAATTGCATTTTTATTTGGATTTAGAAAAAACAAAATATATTCTGAAAATATCTCTAATAGCATAGTTGTTGTTTTTGTTTAAATTCTCTGCTATTGCTGAAGGGATTCTCTACCGGGTTTAGTCCTAATACGTTGTCCCTTTAATCTTTCATGTTGGACAACCATATGCTCATAGCCAGGTACAAGGATTGATCTTCGAATAATTTCTTTTAATAAAACTCTGCTCAGTTTCATCTGTTCAGTCCAGTTTAATTTAGGATATCGAAGCTGTTTTGTTTCTTGTTCACTAGTCCACACCTCTTGAAGACAAATTCATCAAACAATTTTTCGTTCTAGATTGAGTTAGTTTGAGCAATTTTCTTTTCCGAGTGGTGAGCGGAATTTCTTGAGGCAGTTTGTGGTACTAGTTGTTTGTGCTCTGAGGGATATGAGAGAGGAAAAGTATATCATTCATTTGTACAAACATCGGCATTGGTAAAATTTTGAGTAGCGGTAGGTTGTTTCCATTGGACTCATAAGGAGAACCATTTTCTGCTCGCCTCTGAAAAAAATCTAGACTTCTCGTCATTCTCCTTAAAACATCGGCGCATAATTGGGAGAATTAGTGATTTATAGAGCCCTAATTTCACAAGAGGAAACATTTGTTTCGGAGAGTACAAAACTATGTTCTTTATCAGAGTTGTTGTTCGAAGTGACTATTCCAAGTGACATCAGATGTAACTATTACTCCAAGGTCTTTGATTTTTTCTCCTGCTATATAGATTAGAGTTTGCGACTGAAAGGTTCATGTTTTTGCCGTGCAGTTTAAGTTTATTGCATATGTCATTAGCAAATGACTTTTTTTGCCGTAGCCCATTTGTCGAGGGATGTCAGGTCTGTTTATATCTCAAGCTGGATCTTGTTCACTGTGAAGATTTTTAGGTCAGCGGCAACAATGAAAGGCTGCTAATTTTCTGAGTTTCGTGTAAGTTGTTTATAAAGAAACAAAACAGGAGCTGGACAAGAATAGAAATTTGTGGAACTCCAACTGTGACGTACATTCTGGTGAAATTGGTAGTACCAACGCGTTCAACTTGAGATTGGTCCTCCAAGTAATCAGACAGTATCTTCAACATGCAACCTCCGACTCCCATTCCAGCAATCTTCTTGATGAGTTCAAAGTGCGGAACACGGTCCATCGCTTTAGAGAAGTCTGTGCAGAAAGCCACTACATCATCTTGCGAGTTATTTTTCATCGCAAAGTGGATATGCTACAAAAACGAGAGCATGATTGTCCGCACTGATCTGTTTGTCACAAATCCATGTTGCTGATTGTTAAAGAATTGGCAGAGGGGCTCGTAGATGCAGTGTTCAAAGGTTTTGCTGTCAATATTGAGTATCAAAGGTTTTGCTGTCAATATTGTCAAGATACAAGACTTCAGTTGCTCACCAGGATTTTTTACTTATTGGTACAGCCAAGGCTTTTTCCCAAGCTTTGGACAGTTTTCTTGGTTTTTGATGTTTTTAAAAACTGTATTTATGATGTTCGTCATTTTCACATCCGCTGCTTGATAGAAATATGCGGAGTGTTATTTGGACCCCTAGATTGAGTGGTCTCTAGAGAACGGAGAAATTTTTGGATTTTAGTTTGGAGAATCTCAAAATCAAGGTATCAAGGTATTAGGACTTGATGTCTTGCACGTTGAATTTTTTTAGGCGAGAATACAGAAAGGAAGTAGTTGTTTAACTTGTTTGACTTTTCTTCTATTTGCCCATTCGTCCTTTTTACCATTTGTCATTTTGTTCAATAATGAGGCCTACTTATTCAATTGTCTCAATTGCTTGAAAATTCTTTCCATTTGTCCATTCATCCTTTTTACCATTTGTCATTTTAATCAATAATGAGGCCTATTTATTCAAGTGTCTCAATTGCTTGAAAGTTCTTTCGGGTTTGTTTGAATACCTTCTCTTTTAGTCAAATTTGTCCAACTCACAGCATTGTTAGACTAAGTGCCGCAACTTCGCGACTGCCTTTTGACGGTGCGACGTCGGTTTAGTGATGAGAGGTCATTTTTATGTCCAAAACTTTTTCATCAAATTAGATGTAGAAGGTTGAACCATGGTGGCAGCTGCTGATGTTGTTTTGTCCTCCCTGGGGGAAACATTTCGAGACGATTTCTTCGAGTATTTTTCAAGTTTTTGATACATATTGCTAATAATAGTAAAGCATGTTGGGACAAAAGGCAAGCGTTTCATCAGTTCGGCTATTCCTTCGTAGTTTGTTTTAGTAAAGTTTCTGTTGTGCCCACTACAGTATTCAACGTTTGGTATGGTAATTCAGGATGCTTTTGGTCACTTTGATAGCTTTTGGGGACACTTTGAGGACACTTTGATAGCTTTTGGTCGGTGCAGTTGTATCTTTAGCAGAATTTTCGTCAATTTCTGTAAGGAGATTGCATCTTTTGTGATATTCTACTCCAGCATATTTGGGTGACATGTGGGGAACTCTTCGGCTTGTTCCAGCATTTGTTTGTCGAAAATCTAAAAGAATTTTTTCTCTTCTGGGTCCTGTGTATCGTAAATGTTCCAATTGACTGCAGACAGATTAAAGTCTCCACAAATCGGTCTTAGCACAGTTTTTGGTAAACATCGATGATGCTTCTGTACTTCGTTGGCGAGTAACGGAACAGTTGATTGTAAATGAACTGAGATGCTTTTTGACGGCAATGGGAGTCCCTCAATGTTCATGGTTCGAGGTATTCTCGGTGAGGGGTCTGTCCGCTCAGTAGATGTCGTAATCATCAAGTAAAAGCTCCGATGTTTCTAAGTTTTTGTTTCACCATGTTTCAGAAAAGCATAGTGTTTTGTATTCTCGCAACAAAAAAGATTTACATAATTTATTTCTTCGTTCGAAATTCATGAAACTTCTCGCATTCAGTAACAAAGTGTTTAGATAGGTTAGTCATTACTCGTTCCCCCGGCTTTGGAGCTGGTGTTAAGATTTAGTATTTGGTTGTCACTGAAAAAAATCAAATGTCAAAGTTTTAGATTCTACCGAGGATTTCCGCTGTCCATCAGTTCTCTTCTTTTTATCAGACATAGATTTTTTTAAATTGAGTTGTCTTTGTTCAGAGCAATTAAGGGATAAATACTCAATTTTTAAATCGGTTTTCGACACTCTTTGCTATCACCAGTCCAGCTTCGTGTTCATTGTTTTGGGGTCACTTATACCGTTCGGGGCTTTCGTCTATCCTAGGAAAAGTTTCCGAGCCCTTTAAGCTCCATGATTTTGCCTTGGACTCCAAGAGTTTGCAGGATTGAGTTAATTTTTTCATAAGTAAGTAGAAGGTTTGCGGATTTTGATTTTTGTAGATTCTCTTGATTCCTTGCACGCGAAAACTGTTTGTGATGTTGGGTTTTCTGCTATGTTTTGTTCGGTTGTTTTGGGCACCTATATCGGGCATGGCAATTATCCCTCTATATGTTATGCACGGCCACTGCCTCATACCTTTTTGAAAATTTCTCGCAAGATTTCTTACACAACTTTTCAATTATCGTTTCTACCACTTTAATTAATTTTATCTCCGGTTTTTAAAATTTTTTCACACAGTTGATTTTTTTCTTTTTTTCGTCAACTCAAACAATGGTTCTACATCTGGTGACATCCTCTTGTTCTTTTTTCCACGCAATCGTTGCAGAAGCTAAGACCTAGATCTTTGCATTCGTTCACGGTGGCTGTAGTCAGCCCAGTACAGACGGGATCAAGATGTAGATTTGTCTCGCAGGCTACAAAAACTAATCATTTTTGATTAGCATTGATGTTCAGTTTGAAAATTTTGCAAATTTCTCCCATGGCTGAAGAACGTTGCTAAGGCCAGAGAGCTTAATCAGTGACAGTCACCACAAACCACGGCATGGGAAAATTGACAAAGCCTGAGAAGTTCAGTTACTGCTTTTAGGGCTGCTCTTTTGTTTTTGGGCGGATTCTTCTTTGTCTGCTTGATGGTTCTCATGCAGGATTTGTATAGTCTAGCGGTTACCAGAGTCTTTATTACTAGCGCCGGGGCTGATGTAGTCTCCATTATCTCCACAAAAATTTTTTTGTCCTTTTGCTTCCACTTTGAGAGAATGTGTTTGACACTGCACAGAATGGGCAATTTGGGGAGTTCAGAAGTAGAGGTTGGGGACAGTTTTTCAGGACCAGTTCTCTCAAAGTATACAATGCCTTTGAGGACCGGGATAGCCTTCAGTTCAGCAATAAATTCCCTTGCTGATAAGGGTAGGCAGTGATACTTTGGGTGACGGGATAATGTGTTGTTGACCAGAACGTGCCAAATGATAATTTAATCTTTTGGGTGATGTTTCTTCAGATTGCGCTGGACTGTTTTTTTTGTCAGATCTGGGGTTCAGATTTGCACCAAGAATGACTAACACCTCCTGACCACACAGCTTTTTGGTTTAGGGATACTTGTTGAGGTCAATAGATGAAGAATTAGCACCATCAAGGGAACACCACGGCTGTCCGGTATCTATTTCCTTGAAATCTGACACTATTTAAATAATATGACCCATTGTTGACATAATGGGATTTAAAACGGTGCACAGTATTTTATGTTTTTGCTTAGTGTTTGTAATCAGTACTCGGCCAATTTTACTAAAATTAGGTTACAATTTGTACAAGCTACGTCATTTTCTGTGAAAATGACTGTACCTTGGAAATGGTGACATATAATTTTCTTGTTTTTGATATTTTTCGATAACTCTTGATGACTTGAAGAAATCCTCAATCCAAGGGTTTTATCCAATTGTTTCGGCGAATAACTGCAAAAAGAGGCCCAATTTTCATTGCTCATCGAAAATTGAAAGTCAATTGTGTCAGTTCTGGAAAGTCAGAAAAACAAATTTATCTTAATGAATAGGTTCTCAGATGATTTCAATAAAGAGTTGAAAGAAATGATTGCGTCGTCATTATTAATCCAATATTGCTGTAAAACCTTCCGACACGTGAAATTTTTAATTCAATCTTTTAATTCAATATTTTCTTTTTTTCTCAATCTACTAAAATTTTTCATAGTAGTTGTAGAAGTAGTAGTTCAGGCTTCTGCAATGCACGGTTTGAAGCACCATTATTGATCGTTATAAATGAGATAGTTTCAAAATAGGGTTACAGTTTTTGCACAGGTAGCAAATTCTCCAAGTGCACATGTCAATTTCGTTAAAACTTGTAAAAAAAAATTTCCAATAAATATCCTGATCCTGTATTTTATATTTATTATTATTATTATTATTATTATTATTATTATTATTATTATTATTTTTATTATTATTGTTATTATTATTATTATTATTATTATCATTATTATTATTATTATTATTATTATTGTTATTATTATTATTTCTTCCACAAACGGGAATGACTGCTCCCGAAAAAATTATATATATATATATATATAAAAATAGATGATTCGTACTAGTTTAAGTTTGTTAAGTTTATTTCTCCGACATTTTTCGCAGAGACAGATAAATGTTAGGGAACACAAATTTTAGATGCTCAAATAAACATTGAAGTACTTCCACATCAAGTATAAGATTCGATATTTGAGTCCGACTGGTTGAAATAATTTAACATTTGAATCAATGATATTTGCTCTATATGTGGTTCGATAGAAAAAATTTGACCGCTGAAATTCTTTTTTGATTTCAGGCAACACAAACCGAAAACTTGACCGTCTTTGCACGGTTTTAATATGCTCGCTGATGTTGAACGCATAATAATTGTTCGCCATTTTCGATAGCAAAAGAAGATCTGTTAGCACAATGTAATAGTTGAGAGGTAATAAGTTCAGGGATCTTAGTCGTTCGCAATAATTAAGGTTCGGTAGGATCCAGTTCGAAACTTTTTCTTGAGATCTTGCCAGAGGTTGCATGTCAGATTTTGAAGGCATATAACCGTTAGATCCATAGATTAAGATTGGAATAAGCGTACTCTTATAAAGATTTAGTTTTGCAGTAACCGTCATGAGATTTGATGTATTTCTTTTAATTTGGTGGAAGAATTTATTGGCTTTGAAATTCCGCAAATCTACATGTTCCTTCCTAGTGAGACTGTCGTTCATAATGATTCCAAGGTCCTCCACAGTTCTTGATTGTTCCAGGGACAATTGACCCAATACCAGACTTAATCTCGACTTGATATTGAAATTTGTTTACTGACATTTTGATAGATTGAAGCTGATGTTGTTTTCGTAACTCCAACGCAATATTGAATCTAGATCTTGTTTGATTCCGTGTGCGTTTCCAAGATTTTCATTATATGATAATTTGAGATCGTCAGCGAAAAGAAAGACTTTGGAGTTGAAAACAGTTTCAGGTAAGTCATTAAAGAAAAATTTGCAAATAGACCTGTGTAAAAATTTGCAAATAGATAAGTATGCTACTTAAGATACGTTCTGACCTGTGTAAAAATTTTATCTGAAAATTAGGTGTCAACAAATGTTAATCAATGATGAGCATTCAGTGTCAAGAAAAATGAAAGCGGGGGATCTTTTCCGTTTGTGCCTCCCCAGTACGTTATGCTCCCCCCAGTGACAGAGCACGTGTCATTACATAGTAAATCATTATGTAAAAATGTTGCACGTGCGTCGGGGGGGTTGCAAATAATATGCACCCACTAAGCTGGGGGAGGGGGGCACAAACGGAAAAGATCCAAAACAGGTTTCCCCCAAGAACTTGATCTAGGTGCCGTCGTCTTAACCTCTTCCTATGAAATTAATACCCATGCTGATGATCCTAAGTTAATTTTTGTAGCAAGCGGAGATAACCCAGGAAGCTTTTGAATTGATAAATAGGGCTTTACAGAATTGTGTTACTGGCGGTAAGTTTCACTTTGATCTCTATTAAAAATGTAAATATGTTGATTAGTGGAAACAGAAGTTTCATTATGACATCGAACTTCCAATGGACGCCAGCTGCTGTGATTGTTTAAATTATATGGTGAAACTCCAATGACAGCCTTTCCAAATAAAATTTGTAAGTTCTCTGTGCTGTTGATGTTATGATGATTTTCAAAAATTCTGCTCGATCAGAAATGCATTGGGCAAAATTGTTGATCGATTTGGTTCGACTAGTAGTTCTCTTCCGGCTAGATTAAGCTATTGCAACTGGCTGTATTATGGGTTAGCTGTCGCTCTGATACAGAAAGTACAGCGCGTAATGAACTCAATGTAACGGCTCAGTTTCAGACTTTCCCTGGTACACCAACAGCAAATTATTTTTATTAATTATAAACAGCTTAATTCTAACCATAAAACAGCTTGTCCGCTGTTAAAAATTATCATTTGGTTTTTCTTACATCGGTTCATCATCCGCGGAAAGTTCTCGTGGATCTTGGGTGTTTATTTTTTTGAAAACATGAGACAAGATCTGAGGCTTCATTTCGCAAAAAAATGTTAGCTTAAATACAGTCAATTTTGCTGTTCCTTTTGATGGAATAACTTGCCTTTTGGAATTTAATTAATGCCTCATGAGCTTGAATATCGGAAATTGGAAAAAAATTGTTGTTTTTGTTTCGATATCAAAAGCATTTTGGAGTTGGCAAATTTTGTGTAAAGCTCTATAAATAATGATAAAAATAAATGCTCTTGTTTTGTACATTTGAAACTGCCTGCTGCATATTGGATTTCAAAGTTGAACTTGATTTGTCCGGGCAATCTGAAAAGTAAGTCAGTCAATCGCTGCATCTTTTTCGTTTGTGCACCGTTTGCATCAGTAAATTATTCATCCCCCAGTTGCAGAGCACGTTTTATTACATAGTAAATAAGTTCGTAGCTGTATAGCATGTGCTTCTAGGATTTGCAAATAGCAGCGTGCCAGAGGATCTTTGCTGTAATTTAATGAAACTGTCATTGTTTTTACAGATAACCAGCATTTTTGACAGAATTGTAATCTGTTATGAAACTTCTGAAATACTTGATATATAAAAAGGCAAGAACTATATGACAATAGCAATGAAGCATAAGATGTGTTTTACACAATATGTAATTAGTTTTGATACGGAAAACTTAATTGCATCTTTACTTGGATTTAGTAAAAACAATATTCTTTCTAAACATCGCTAATAGCATTCTTGACAAAATGGGAATTAAAACAGTGAACAATATTTTATATCGATAATGGCGTTAACGATAATGGTATTGATATTCATATGCTATACACTTTGAACTCCCGTGTACCACCTGATATCATAAATTTTATTACGACAAAAAGATTTAATCAGAATGTAACTTAAAGAGGAATCAAATATGAGTTTTAGCTGCAAAGATAAGCATGGGAGACCAATTGACTGCAATGGAGATGTTTTGAGTTGTACTCTTCATCTGACCTAGTCTGAATCAAGATCTGCTTGTTCAAGTTCCATTAACCGTAAATGATAATTGATTTTTCGACTAAATTTGTCATTTGTTAACGACTCATCAAAGTTGTGCCAGTCAATTGTTCTACAGTAAATGCAATTCCTTCCAGATTAGATTGTTTTTCTCTCATGTTCTTATGATGCATTGGTAAACAGGTTCAGAAATTTTGATTAATGGGTTGCAATTGGTTTTCGATACAGCTTTTAAGTGGCTTTCTCACCAAGCTGACGTATTGCATTGATTTATTTTTGCATCTTTTTTTTTCGCTTCAAACTGTTAACGTGAATCAGATTAAGGCTGCTACTTTTGCTGGAATAAGTTGCACTTTGAAATGCGACTACTACCTCGTGAGCTTGAGTATCGGGAAAAAACTCATCATTTTTTGCCTATGTTTTGATTTAAATCAATTTTGAGTTTCTAAGTTGTGCGTAAACCTATAATAAAAATTGTAGTAGTAGTAGTTGAGACTTCTGGATTACGCCCAAGTGTAGTCGAGACTTTAGGGCACAGCCAAGGGTTTTCACCCTTCAGTTTATCAGTTCGTTGCCTTGAAATAAAAAATAAAACAGTTTCAGAGTTTTGAATGAGGGTTGCAGCTACCACAGCTGCACAAAATCCTCCAGCTGCTGCATGTACTCAACTCGTTGTACTGTTCCAGGAAGAAGTTTCGGTACAAATAACTCATCTTTGACTTGTTCAGATTCTCCAAAGATCCCAATTTTCGCGAGATGTTGACTAACTTCTCAACTCGTTGTACTGTTCCAGGAAGAAGTTTCGGTACAATTAACTCAATTTTGACTTGTTCAGATTCTCCAAAGATCCCAATTTTCGCGAGATGTTGACTAACTTGGCAGTTCGATGGAAGAAATTTTCACTACACTTGTTTCTGTTCACTTTAGGGATTTCGAGTTCATTTCGTGCATCTTGTCTTGTTCTTTTACTCTTTGAGATTCGTTTCGCCAGTGGTAGTGTAGTCATACTTGCTTCTTAACAGATCACGCATAAACAAAACATCATGAAGTTCAATGTACATTGATAAGGGTAATAGACCACATTTGATTAGTCGTGTTTTATAGTCAACATTTACTCCGAAGAACCACTTTGTGGCTAGTCTTTGAGTTTTTTCCACTTTTCGGAGGCACATGGTGGTCAAATGAGAGACCCGAGAACTATATACTAGAATCGGGATGACGTATCTTGTGTAAGCGTTCAACTTAGCTTGCAGCGTGACATTCTTGCTCATATTTCTTTTGATTTGATACAATGCTCTCAGGGCCTTGCTGGTTCTTAAGTCAACGTTGCTCGACCTTGTTAAGTCACTGCTCACTAACACACCAAGATCTTTCTGCTCTTTTACGATCGGTAGTTCAAATCCGAATATATTAGTTTTCAGATCCCCTTTGAGAAAGAGCAATGAGCTCTTCTTTGCATTCAGTATCATTGTTTTGCAAGCACCAGTTATGTAGTCCGTCTCGATGTTTCTCAAGGTCGTGTTGGTTTATAATTACCACCTTTACGTCATCTGCAAAGCCGTAACACGAATGCGTGACACAGTTCGGCAAGTCGTTGACAAAAATCAGAAACAGAAGTGGTCCCAACACTGAACCTTGCGGTACACCACTAGAAACTGCTTTTAGGGATGACCTAGCTGTGTTAATCTGTACGAATTGTCGCCTGTTTGTGAGATAGGAATGAAGTAGCTTAAGAAAGTTTCCTCCAACACCAAGACGAGCAAGCTTTTCGTGGAATCTTTCATGACAGACTTTATCGAAGGCCTTAGAGAAATCAAGATATAAGACTGCCAATGTTTTCCAGTTTCTGAATCCATCGTTTTGTAAATTTTATCAAGGAAAATCAGAAGTTGAAGTACTGTAGATTGATGTTTTCTGAACCCAAATTGACTGGAGTGGAGATTATCTTTTACAAAGAGATAGAGCGAATCAAAAATTAATTTTTCAAAGACTTGAGATAGAACACAGTAGGCTGATGGGGCGGTAACATGAGACGTCATTTTTATCACCATCTTTGAAGACGGGGGTCAGCTTGCTAATCTTCCATTCATCTGGATAGGTGCCTTTGTTGCAACATGTCGAAAGACAAGCTTCAGAGAGCTTGATAGAGATTTGGTGCAGTTTTTCAGAATCAAGTTCCCAATTGCGTCGTGGCCTCTGGCTTTGTTTTCTTTTAGACTGCTCAAAACAATTTTAATTGAGGTCTTCGATATTTTTAGAGTGTTTAGTTCACTCTTCGGGAAGCAGGTTTCGGTCTTGAAAGGGCCTTCATTAAACACACTCACAAAGTAATTATTGTAAAGCTCAGACCTACCCTGGTCTATCTCAACCGATTGGTCTCTGCCTACTACTCGAGTCGGGATAAGAGGATTTTTCTGATACTTGCCAAGTTCTTTTGTATGTGACTGAAGCACCTGGTGTGGAAAATCTTTGCTTCAAAGATTTTCAAGTCATTATTTGCTGAGATTTTAGTTTCTTTTTCAAACTATTTGATTCTGAGAAGTTGGCTCAGATTTGGAGTTACAAGTTTTATTTTCAATGAATTGAGCTTCTTCATTTTATGAGATGTCTCCCTAAAGATCCAAGGTTTGAGAGGAGCTCTGTGTTTTTTCACACGTGGAACCAGTCTCAATTTTTTCTTTAATCCAGTTATACCAATGATACAAGAGACAGTTTACGTTGCTTTAACAGTACGGTGAAAAAGGCGTAGAGAAAATATCCTCGTTGAATTTAACCCAGTCAACTTTGTTGAAAGCTAGTAACATTCCTGAAATATCTATTTGCGGTTGTTTATGGGCCTCTAAATTGCCCCAAATGCAGAATGTTCCGAGCAGTTTTTATCACTGATTTGATATGCCTTGGTTAGCCTTCGGTCAACGTAGCTCTTGAGAAAAAGTTCCGGATGGTTGGTCAAGATCACGTCTAACTTACTATCCAATGGGGGAGAAAGTTAACAAAGCAGTTTTCTGATAGTTTGTCCAGCAAAGATTGTTCGTAAGTGGTAATACTAGTTTGGTTAGCCCAGTAGCTTTTTTATTGAACATTTGTAACTTACTACTCTAAAATGTAAAAATATGGCATGTGCGTTTGGGGATTGCAAATAGTATGCATCAACTAAGCAGGGGGAGGCTTAAACGGAAAAGACCCGAAAAGATATATGTGAACTTTTCTTGTGTTGAGAAAAATCACACCCTTGCAGTAACTGCTAAAATATTTGTATGCCTAATTTGATTACTTTTGCAGATACTATGGACGTTTTACGAGGCTACGCACTTGAAGCATATGACTTCTACAGTTATCATCATGCCAGAGGAGGTTCGTTGTAATTTTTATCAAACTGTTAGTATTGTTTCTCTTTTGACTAAGCTTGCGTTTTAGATCCTCGATCAAAGGATTGGCCTTTAGTGCAGAATTTCGCCCCAACGCTTGCTCTTACAGCAATTTATTTGTCAATTGTAAAGTTTCTGCCGATTTTAATGCGGAATCAAAAACCTTTTCAGCTAAATCGATTCATGGTTGTATACAATTTGGCTCTGGTGGCGTTGAATTTTCACATTTTTAAAGAGGTAAGCTTGCGAAACGTCGTACGGAATCTTTCGTTCCTAAGCTTTAATCATTAATTTTTTAGATAGTAATCGGCTCATGGAATGCGGGATACAGCTACATATGCCAGCCGATCAAATATTCGTTTGATGCTCATGAACTGCGGGTAATTGAAGGATACAATTCAGAATGTGCATGAACAATGTAATGAAATCCGGATGTTTCAGGTGGCGAAAGCTATTTGGTGGTTCTATATTTCGAAACTGTTTGAGTTCATGGATACAATAATTTTCATTCTGAGAAAGAAAAATGACCAGCTGTCATTTTTGCACGTGTATCACCACGCTACAATGTTTCCTCTGTGGTGGATAGGAGTTAAATGGGTCGCTGGCGGTCAATGTGAGTTTCGATTTTTCTCCATATAGCCCCCAAGCTTAGTGCTCATATAACATATAGCCCACAATGATGGTAAAGATACCATAATCGGAGAAAGAGCTTTTCTTTGTCGAGCAACCTCCCCCTGAACAGACAAGAATTATCAAAAGTAAGTAAATGAGGGAATTCCTAGCAATGCTTGCTATTTATGTTATTAATAGTTGTGCACCGATAGCCGGGACTATAACCGTTTACGATCCCCAGTTATAGCTAAGTTTTGATCTATACGTATAAAATTTCGAATATGCCAAATCACGGTTCGAAACCTCAGCTCCAAACTTCTGCTGGTTTTTCATGTTGAAGATTGTGACGGTTTGATCGTTATGAAAAGGTAAGGTACGTCTGCCCCCCGCCCCTGCTTCCTTGTTCTCTATTTAAGTTTTATCTCTTCTCTACTTTATTTTTTACTATATTTAGGTGAGAACCAAGAAATTTGAAGCTAAGAACTCATGTCTTTATCAATCATCCAAATTCAATACAATCAATGCTTGTAAAGCTCGTCCAAAGCAGTTTTAATTGTGAATAGAACAGGGAAATCCATATGTGAAAAGAACTTTGTTTAGAGCGGTTCGACTGGGAAATCTACTTCAAACAAGTACGAGTCTCAATGTTTTATGGACTCCGGTTTTTTTAAAGTAAAATTAAAACTCTTTTTACTTGCTTTTACTTGATAATAATAACTTTAGGTGTTTATTCTGATTTGCTTTGATATATTATGCCTAATGAAGCAACTAAGTTTTTTTACTACTAATACTACTATCAAACTTCATTCTATGGAACCGAAAAAGAGGTCCTGATTCCAGGGAAAAATTTTCCTTGTTGTTTTCCCGAAAATACCTTCAAAACTGGAGGCAAGTTGCGTTTCAATTCTACTTGATACACCAGAAAATAATCCAGACTGGTTTAAGAAATACATGTGCGAGTTATCCTTTTAGCTCTTGGGTTCTGTCAAAGGTTTTTCTATTCGTCCAGTCAAAAGAGTGATAATTTTTCAGCAGATGTTGTTATTCTTTTTTGTTTCGTTTTGAACAGGTAACTCCCGGAGGGCATTTCTCTTGGAGCTTTATTAGACTCTAAGTATGCGACTCATTGTTTGGAGGCCTAAATTCATGATGCGGGGAGCGGTTCTTCAGTTTGATCCCCTCCGCTCCCCCACCCTCCACTTCATCCCCCTCACCCCAGTCCCGGGCACAAAGAAATAAAAATTGTCTAAATAAATACCGTTTTCTAGTTAAAATTCCTTATAAATTTTCTAAAGCTGTACAGATATCACTTTATCATTTTTACCCTTGTGAATTTTCGATATCTAATCGCAAGCTTAAGACCATTTTTTTCGTTTGGTAATTTATTTCCTAACGTTATGTATAGCAAATTCAGATTTGACTGAACGCCATTTTGTGAATGTTGCCTTTCACGTTGATTTTTCAAGTTACTTTTTTGCAGAATAATCAACCATACAGCCATTGTATTTCAGGTACAGCAATCTTTTTTTTATTTTTGGTCATTTTACAGGTAAATACTGTACAATTTACTCTACAGTTGCGAGGAAAAAGAAAATTTGTCGGTATCAATTCTTGTTTTGCAATATACTTTTGGCATGAACATTACTCGTTATTTTGCGCATTTTTTGTACTTTAGAGTTTTTTTGTACATTGAGATTTTCCAATAATGAATTGACACTGCAATTAAGTCTTTTGGATTTAAGAGTCCTCAATTGCAAATATTGTTAGAGGAACTTTTGTCGCCTTTAATGTCTCTCTTGCATAACATTTTTTCTTGACCGTGCCTGTGCTTCTGTTTAAAACATTCTTTTGCTTTTGAGTGACCTTTTTAATTGCTCTCAAACGTCAAACGAAGTTTAGCAATTATATTAGTCCTGTCGGTCTTTTTTATGCAATTTTTCGCTTGACCAATTTTTCGTCTGACGCTTTTGATTTTTCGTCCTCAAAAATGGGATAAACAGGTAGCGCCCAGTGGGCAGTAAGTGCTCTTAGGGCCTTTCAGCTGTGTTTCAGCTCAAACTGTTTTGGAGACTTATAGACTTATGGTATGAAGGTCGGTTCTTACAGGTTGAAGACCCCTCCCCCCCAAACTGTTGACCCCCCAATATTGCCCCCTCCAACGCTCTGTTGCCCCTACCCTAATGTTGCCCCTCATCAGCCTGGTGCGACATCCCCCCACCTCCTCCCTCTCCCGTGGCTAGCTGACGAACAACCGGTCGCTAAAAACACGAAAATTTATACCAATTGTCGCAATTTTTTTCAAGCTTTTTTGAAAAATTTCGTGGTTTTTTGAGTTTTATCAGACCTTGGTGTCAAGGAAACTCCTCTACGGTTTGATAATATGGTACTGCATAGTTTCTCTTTGTAATAGAATGGTTTCAAAAATTTAACATTGCGAATTTTAACAATTTTTTGACAAAACTTACAGTTTTTTTCATTTTGTCATTTAGTCATTATTCAAGTTTTTCCCTACCCGGGAGCCAGAAAACCTTCTTAAATGTTTGATAAAAAGTTACTGAAAAAACTTCATGGGCCATGGAATAGTTTTCAACTTTTTAATATCACAAATTTTATCAATTTTTCTGTATAAATTGCATTTTCAAGTTTTTCAAAAATTATTGTAATTATCTAAGGTTTTCCTGCCCCAGGAGCCAATAAACCTCCTATAGGGTTTAATGACAGCTTATTGAAAATTTTTTTGGCCTTGGAATGGTTTTATTCTTTTTAATATCACAAATTGTCGATTTTTTGTTTTTCAAACTTGCAATTTTTTTTGATTATTTTGTCATTTTTTAGTTTTATCCAGCCGCAAGAGCCAAGGAGCCTCCTTTATGGTTTAATAATAGGCTTTTGTATACTTTTTAGACGTAATGGAATGTTTTTAAGAGTTAAACATTACGAATTCGATCAATATTTTAAAAATCTTTTGCAATTTTTTCACGTTTTTGGAATATTTTTTTATTTTTCTTTAATTTTTTGTGCCCCAGGGGCCCAAGGACCTCCTCCAAAGTTTGATGATAAGCTGGTGCATAATTTTTGGAGTTAATGGAATGGTTATCATTATTTTATTGACTCCAGCTTTAGCAATTTTTTGATAAAATTTTATTTTCTCAGTTTTTCGCAAAATTGTCATGTTCCAAGTTTATGCGTCTTTATGAGCCAGTGAAACTATTTAAAGCTTGAAATAGGGATAAGGGATATCCACTTGAGACAATGAAATGTTTGTGAAGATTTTTATATCGTGATTTTTAGCAAGATTTTGTTAAAATTTGCTTTTTTTTAAATTTTTGAACATTTTTGTTCTTTTCTGAGTTTAACGATCATTACTGGCCAACAAAGCTTTTCAAGTCTTGTAGATGGATTAATTCACTTAACAACAGAGACAAAAATAGTTCTGAACATTTTCACTGCGAAATCTGGAATTTTTTGTAAAAATTTTTCAATATTTTGCAATTTTTTATATCAGTTTTTTATTTGATTTATTTACTAACAAGGCTAGAAAACTAAAAGTTTCAGAGTTGAATCAAGCTAAAGCTAGCCTCACCAAACCGTAGCTAGCTACTGACGAAGCCAACCGCTCACGGGTCGTTTGAGAGCAATTCGCTCGACGTTAGTCGGTTATGTTCACACTTGTTGAGTTTTGCTTGATCTGAATTAAGTTTTTCGTCCTGCAAGTAAGTGTGTTGCTAAAATAAATGAGATTGTAATTTATTATATAGAGCTTTAAATAGCTTAGTGGATGATATCCTGGACTACCATTGTGGAAGTCGGGTTGGAACCCCTCCCGTGGCGGTTTTTTGCACCCATAGAAAGTTATCTGTGAGACACTCCCCCTGATTTAATTTGTCCCGCTTGTCTTTCGAGAGCAACTCATCCGACGTTTATGTGTATGTTCCCGATTCTCAGACTATTTACATTACCTAATTTGTTTTTGATGGGGATAGTTTTTCTTTTTTGTATTGCATCTTCTTGGTAAAGTTTGTTTTTCGTTTCTTATTTTGCTAATTTTAACTACGAAGGTGATATCTGAGTCAGCTCTTGTTTGTCTTGTTAAGATTTCGGTCTTGTAAAGAAATTGAATTTGGGTTGGCCGTTGTATTTTTTGTGACACTATATCATTCCGTTCACAGGTTAGCAAATTTGGTTTGATCTTAAAGTGTGGGAAAACGGTGTTTGAACTTATTTTTGGTGCGGGCTAGCTGGTTCATAAACAAACCCTCTTTTCAAAGACTAGTTATAGAGCAGAGTAGAGTGAAAAACCAGTACAAATTTTTCAGAGTATCTGTTCGCGTGAAGAGTATCTGTTTGCAAATGGTTCCCAATGGCTATTCCTGGGAAGGTCAGAGTCTAGTCTTCTTTGCTGG
Organism: Convolutriloba macropyga; assembly: GCF_964194025.1. Taxonomy (NCBI): domain Eukaryota; kingdom Metazoa; phylum Xenacoelomorpha; order Acoela; family Convolutidae; genus Convolutriloba; species Convolutriloba macropyga. The sequence continues at coordinate 26,628,225 of NC_134471.1, forward strand.
TTTTTTACTTGCATTGGAATGTTTTCATAAATAGCCGCTGTCAGCCTCTCAAATGGCTATTTTTTAGGCGCTCTCCTTTTTTTTCAATTCAAAGAATTAGAATTGTATGGGGGCATTGCCTTTTTCTAAAGATCTGTTCACACATTTTCATAATTTTTGTAGTGATTTTGGTCACGCCGAAACAGGAAGTGGAGCAAAAATGAGTGATTTTGCGGCTTGAATTTTTTTACTCTAAGTTTGGAGTAGAGTGAAAAAACGGTGGTGGTTTTCCTCACTAGTGTTTTTTTTTCACATGCGGCAATTTCACGTTGATTTTACTTTTTTTCGATTTTTTGGATCTGATTTTTTTTCTAAATGGTTTTCTCTATCCATTCATAGTTCTTTCTAGGCCTAGTTTTTTAAACCAAATTTCTCTTTCTCGCTTGTTGTTTGTTGTTCACATGCGGCATTTTTGACATTGATTTTCAGTTTTTTGTTTAATTTTAGATATTGAATTTTTTTGGAAATGTTTTTCCCAATTCACTCATAGTCTGTTCTAGGTATGGTTTTTGTTTAGTCAATGAAAATTCTTTGTATTTGTCCTGCTGTTTTTTTATTTGGCTTTACATTTTGATCACGTTTTTCATTTTACATAAGTCGCGATTTTCACGTTTGCTTTCTGACTTATTTCACTCGTTTGACTTGTTTCAACTGAATGGATTTAAATTTTTTTCATGCATTGAATTGCGCAATATAGTGAATACGGTCATAGTCAAAAGATCAAAATCAAAAGAGGCGGAATGAACTGATAAAGCCCGGTCATTAAGTTATTGAGAATTAGGTTATCAAAGTTCCTAGTGTGCTAGTGTTTGCTAGCTGATATCGGTATTAAGCTTATTAGCTTTAGTTTAGAAGCTGAATTAAGTATAGTTTTGGAATCCAGCTGAAGCTGCACGCTAAATTAGAACACTTTTTGACACTTAAAAAACCGAAAAATATCCAGTCAATTTGTCTCTTCTTTTTCTTTTGCTTTTTTCAATCCCGATGTGCATCAAGCGCATCAACGGCGGCTATTTTCCGGCATTCTACCGGCTATGATTTGGTCTGTAAATGGTTGTTGGCGTCATGCTCTTTTCAAATTATGTTTTATCATTTATCCGCGTAACAAATTTTAAATGACTTTTTATTTTGGATTTCTGGGATAAAATATTTGTTTTAGCCTTTTTTGGAGCTCTATTGAACTCGGGAATCCATGTGCTCATGTACCTCTACTACGGACTGGCAGCGATAGGACCCCACATGCAAAAATACCTCAAATGGAAGCGATACCTCACTCAAATGCAATTGGTAAGCTGGAACTTCATTTAATGGATTTTTTTGTCTGGCCTCATCTCTTTATATTTCGATAATTCCTGAAAAAACGCAGAAAGAAACAAAACTTAACTGAGTTACACCTTTTTGTTGAGAACAGTTGTATTAATAAATTAAAATGGGTAATGCTGCGAGAAGTGCTCAAAGTTTAGCTTTTCGGCGATCATAGCAAATTTTACACTTATCAATGAACAATAATATATCAAAGATAGTATTGTTTTGTTTATTATCGCTGCTGGTTAACTACAGACAGCGTACAATATAACTATCAAGCATTTACTGTAATCGAAATTCATCTTTTTGTGATTCATGAAAATAGTCAGTTTAATGCTCTCAAAAGGTATTTTGGAAACTTTGTCTTTATGTTCGAGAATAAGATAAGGTCTGGGTTTTCAATCGGTTTTAATGAGGCAGCTGATAATAATAGTTTCATTAAAGATAATGAGTAAGTGTTTTACAACTACCACCTTTTGAGAACGTCATGCAGACAAATTATCCCTGGAGTATTGTCTCTAATGATAATCAAGAATTGTCGAGATTTGGACCTGATAGATGATAAAACTTGGCCTGATTTCTGAAAAAACTTACCCAACTTTAGGTAGAACCCCCCCCCCCATTCAATGAAAACTAACCCCCACGGATATATAGCCCCACTTGATTATTAAAGGGCTGTTATGCCTCCTGGGCCATGCTTTAGCGGCCCGTGGGGCTTAATATAAAACTATGATAACAACAAATTATCATGACCGGAACTGTTATTATAGGGTTTATTATCTATTAAAATCAAACTGGGCTTTTCGGTGAGGGTTTGTTTCCTAGAGCTAAGTTGGCAAGTTAACCCAGCTTAAAGTGAGCACGAACATACTGTAAAAGGGAAATTCATTTCATTTTTGCTGTTTCAGATACAATTCTTCTTGGGCATAGCGAACGCTTACGCGGGTCTCTACGCCCAGTGTGACTTCCCCCGATGGATGGGCTATGCACTCATGTTCTATGCCAGCAGCATAGCGGCCCTGTTCTTCAATTTCTACTTCCAGGCTTATATATCCGGCAAGCGACAGCCAGGTGGGGCCGCTTCAGGATCCTCCTCGGGGGATGTAGAAAAGAAGAAAAAGAAGTCAGCAAAAGCAGAATGAATCAAGCTGATGATAATATTTTTCAATGGTCATTATCGCATTAATTGATGGTGTTCGTTAATGATGCTTTCATTTTCTTGCTACCATGTGCGCAATTATACATTGTATATTACAAACTGCTTCTGACCTTATGCTGACTTTGAGGCTTTCTCAATGGTTCATGATGATAACGATAATGACTACCGAGTACAGGTTTTGGCATTTGATGTTTTCTCAGGTGTTTAGATTTGTATATTGACGTATGATTATGAGCGTGTGCCTAATCTGTTTCCTCATCTGTTTTCTGTTTGGTTAAACTTTAATTGATCATTTCTTTAATCTTAATTGACTTAAGACCAGATTTGTTGGAATCTGGAAGAATATTGACATCTTTCTAGAGACATTGACATTGTAATAAGGGTTCTATGGTTTCTATAGGTGAAGACCTACTAATGGGGGGGGGGGGTGGCTATACTAGAAAGAGCACAGTTTGTTACAATGAAACGAAAATTGTTTGAACTTTTATCTAATCAGAAAACTGAACTCAGTGAGTTACGCCTCCTAAACTGAAGTAAGATACCAATCAGATTACCACAATTTGTGGATCTTTTGAGGAAACTGTGTAAGTGTCCATTTGTATCTACTGATCTAAATATTCTAAATGTTTTTGGCCTTCCAATAATATAAACTTTGCTCCTTTCGAGGTCTTCTATTGAAATCTATTCTTTCATCCCATTTGTCCACTGCCTTCGCATAGAAAGATCCATTTATCAACTGTCACATTTGTGTTTGCTGCTACTAGTTGGGATTTTGGCTAATATTTTTTAAATCAAGTATTGTAATCAGAAGCTTGTTTCTGATATATTATAGGCTATGTATTTATTTACTCATAAATGACTGGCTTTATTGGTTTTTCAACTGTTTAAAAATCCAACTTATAGAGAGCAATGCTTGACAGTAAAATTTCTGATTCTTTGCAGTTACAAACTTTGTAATTAAAACTTGCAGTAAAGATAACAGAGCTTTGACCATTTTTCTATTCTGGTTATGCGTTTATGAATAATGTCCCCCTCTCTTTCTAGATTTATCTCTTTCTCAATTTTTGTCTACCATAGAGTTCATGCGACAATAAATCATGCTTTCGGAAGTGAAAAATTAGATGACTGATATGTTTATGTAGCTTCCGTTCTCTCAATGTTGTGGCTTTAGTTTTGTCCATTGGTCAGTAATCAACCAAGCCTGAGCCGATGTTTTGAAATTTTAAAATCGGGAGTACTGCTTCAGGTTAAGTGAATTAAGAAGAACTTGGATGAGATCTTAAAAAAATAATTTTTCGTTTACCATATCGTTATCTTTTAACTGACCTCAAAATCTGTTGTTCGAAATGGTTTTAAAAGCTCTATATTTGATACTACAAAATAGTCCTGCTTTTTGAATGATTCGCAAAATTGTGTTTTTTTACATGCCACTAATCGAAGACGTGGTGAGGATGAGGCGGGAAAAATGGAAAACTAGGCTCCCTTTTCATTTGGATCAATACTTTTCTCTCCAAGTCAATTAAAACTTTATTTACTGCGAAGCATTCTTAGCAGCGCTGTACGCGCTATAAATATTTTTTGAAGCAAATACACACATATCTTGTTAACAGGAAACAAAAGTTTTTTTTTCAATCAAAAGCAATATCGATAGTTCTTCAACCAAAGTGATAATAATTTGATCTGCAGGCATGTAATCCCGATTAACTGATAAATGAGTTAATATACCGACTCCATAAATCAAACAAATAGGGCAAAACATGTGCAAACGACTTCTCCGGATAAAAAGAGCGTAATCAGGAGAGGGACTTAGTAAACAAAAAGCATATCGTGTTATCTAGCAGGAGCTGCTGGAATAGCGGCATGAAAAAGTATATCATCTTCAAGCCTCTTTGGCAATACTTAGTTTCCCGAAGAAAATGCAGATTGACGCAGGAAATCTTCCGGGATGCATGGGCTATAAAGAATATTGTTGGGTATTGACGTATTTTCGAATCACCGTTTTTTATTCGGATAAAGCACCTAGACGGTAAAACTTCAGAAAACATCTAACAGAGATATTCCTTGAAAACGCAGATTACGGGAAGCATATTATTTGACAGCAGTTCTGTCTTCACTAGTGACCTAATTTAGGAGCTTGAAGGGGTACTAGTAATAAAATAGAGGACGCTTTTAGGAAGGAGGCTCGAACCGTAGGACGCAAGAAAGAGCACACTGAATTGTGAAAAAATGTTTTGCGATCACGAGAAACTTGACATTGGCAACAGTTAGCGACTGCCGCAGACAACTCTATAAATACTGGAGTTAATGCTTCAGTTGAATTCTCACTGTTTATCTTTTTCGATGGAAGAGATGTGCAGAATTGTATACTTTTACATGCCATTAAGCAAAAACTTATCGGGATGAGAAAAACTTAACGGGATGAGGATGAGGCGAGAGAGAAAATGGAAAACTATGCTCCCGTTTGGTTTTTACCCCAAATCTAATTTTTTACTGCAAATAATGGCAGCGCTGTACGTTTTTTGAAGCAAATACCCGCCTATCTTGTTAACAGGAAACCAAAATTTCACAAGTTTTGTCATTCAGAAGCCCTACTTACAAATTTACAGTCGAAACCAGGATACTCCACGAGCTTCAATCCAATTTTAGTCCATATACCAGGCCGAAGTAATGCAATCGGAGATTTGCCATCCACAACGGAAGTCAGGCCCGATACAAATTCAAAGCACAATTGAAAGGTCGACTGTCACTTCTTAACATTGAGATTGAAGTAGCAACAAGAAACCCAATATTACACTCTCAACGTTGAAGGATGATAATACAACACGTTTTATGAAGGATGATAATACAGCACGCAAGCTTAGAGCCTGAAATCTATATATCGACCTCAGCTAATCTCCTTGCAGGAAAAAAGTTACAAACAAAAGCAGCCAAATATCCGTGAAAAAGAACTTGAAACGTATTACACATTTAAGAGCAATTGAACCCGACTGATATTTGAGAAATGCTCTGCGCTCAAAATGCTGGAGCTACCAAAAGTTGAAGCTGTGGCGGCATAGTGGAGCCACTAACGTGGTTAAAAAAATAGATCAACATCAAAACAGCTCTTTCAAATTTATAAAAACAATTATGCTGTTTTGAGTGATAGTGGGAATAACAAAGTTCTAGTTAGATAGTTCATCAACCACACTGCTAAAAATTGGATCTGCAAGCAGGTATACGCAATTAACTGTTAAATGGGTTAGTATATCATTTCCATAATTCGAGGAATAGGTTAAAAATTTTGCAGAATTCTGCGGATATCAGGAGAGAATTATCAGGCCATGGACTTAGTAAACAAATGCACATCCTGTTACTTAGCAGGTACCGCTAATATAGCTTCCCAGTATATTGCACGAGGAAGATGCAAATTGACGTTGATATTTTTTTGGGATGCATGGGGTTTAAAATTCATTTCGGGTATCCGCATCTTTTCGAAGCAGCTATTTTTTGTTTGGATAGGAAACACAGACGCCAAAACATTAGAATAACACCTACAGATATGTTTCTTTAAAACGCGAAGCCTATTATTTGACATGAGTTCGGTCTTCACTAGTGACCGATTTGAGAACTCGGAGGGATTGTAGTACAAATAGAGGATACGTTTATGAAGGAGGCACGAACCGTATGACGCACAAAAGAGCACACTGAGCTATAAGAAATATGTTAGCATTCACGAGAAATTTAACTGTTGTAACTGGTATTAGTAAGCGACTGCTGTAATCTCCTCTATAATTTCTGGATTTCATGTTGCGAATGGATTATCACTGTATATCGTTTTTGGTGAAAGAGTTATGCAAAATTGTTTTCTGTTACATGCCACTTATCGATGACTTGTGAGAATGAGGCGGAAGAGAAAATGGCGAACTGTGTTCCTGTTTGATTGAGTTGGAATCTTTTCTAAAACCCCCAAATCAGTTTATGAGAGCTGTTTTGTGCTCTAGAGATCCGTTTTTGCAGACAAAAGAAAGAGGGTTGGTGGTTGAGAGTGCAAGCTCCTTTTATACTTGTGGAATTGTGTTCGTCTGATAACCTGTTGGATATAGATAACAGTGTCGACAGAGTTATTAATTCAAAATTGGTATTCTCAAAGTGGCATGATATTATCACGTCATGGTATTCTCATTTCGTGTTTGTGATTGTAAAATAGTAGTTATTCAAAATTGCTACTTGTATATTTGTTCAAGTCAGGTTTGTGCTTTACGCACTACAGCATAATTCTCAAATTAGCACTGAGATTATCAAGTCATGTTACTGAGTGTTGGACACTTCAGTATATCTCATCCCGGTTTATAGGTAGTAAGTCACAGCATCAAGTTTTACAATAAATTGTTTTTTTAGCTTAACTTTACAGTAATTAAGCGCGAAGTGTTTGATCTTCAATACCTGGTTAAAGTTTATCGTGGCTTTAACGTTAGCTCAATAAAAACACTTGTCAGTTTAATTGATCGTGAGATTGTTTGTCTATAATGACAAGACAGATAAAAACTAATGGAAATAAAATAAAAGCGCAGAACACTATTTGGGTTAGTGCTGAGGAAATGGTTCCCCAATTTAAAAAAAAACTTTCATAGTTCAATCTTATTTGCACAGCTGCTAAGTAAGGATTCAATAATAATAAGCTTTGAAACTGTGCTCCAGGGAATTAATGTCCAATGTTTCTTGATCATTCTGAAAAACTTTTTAGAATTGGTTTCTGTTTTTTGACTTGATACATAAAATTAAAAAGATTTTATACAGATCCTTTTAATTGTATATTCGAAACCATAATTCTGATTTAAAAAAAGGGTACTATAACGCACAATATCCGAATTAAAAATAAAATGTTTAAACTATATACGAAAGATTCAACCATTAAAGAGTTTTAACACCTATTATCTCATAAAATTTTTTTGAGAGGGTTCTTCAACACTGTGCTCCTCAGTGTTTTCTGCTTGAATATTTTACAATCAGGAAAATTTTTTGACTTCGGCTTTTTGTGTGCTCCTTGAATTGTGAGACCAACGTCTGGATCGCACCACACACACTGAATTGCCCATAACTGTTTTGCAAGCTCCTCTTGCTCATACACCCGCTCAACTTTATCTCCCGAATAAGAGATAAAACTAAATTGCAATATTTCTGTATTCATAACAATAGTTTGAATCTTTCCCTGCTTTTTAGTATCTTTCGTTCAATATCTTTTCTGCTGTCTTTCATAATCAACATCTTAACTCTTGTCGACTCCAAGGTTTTGTTACAACACCTTAGAGCAAATACGCCACGGACATTCAAAGGATAAAATCGTCGGTATAACAATTCGGCTTACCTAAATAAATCCTGTACTTCTTGATCAGGTGCAAGAAATTGGTATGCATGAGACATGGCAAAAATTTAAAGACAGACAAGTTGATGAGTGTTGGTGGTTGAGCGTGCAAGATCCTTTTATACTTGTGGACACGTGTTCCTCCAGTATCCTATGGGAATTGATTTAACAGTGTCGACATAGTTATTAATGCAGAGTTGCTATTCTCAAAGTGGATTGATATTTTCACTTCAGGGTATTCTCAGTTCGAGTTTGTGATCCTAAAATAGTTGTTATTAAAAACTGCTTAGTAATTTGTTCACGTGCTGAATTGGACTTTCTCCAAGTCAAGTTTGTTCTTCACGCACTACAACATAATCCGCAAAATGGCACTTAGGTTATAAGGTCATGTTACTGAGTAGAGGACACTTCAGTACATCCCATCCCTGTATATAGGTATTAATTCAAATTATCAAATTTTACAAGATTAGATAATTTAATAAGCTTGACAATAATTTAGCGCCAAAAGTTTTCGAGGTTGAATACATGGTTAAAGTTCATCGTGGCGCAGTTAAGAATATACTTGGTAATTTAATTGATCGTCAATTCATTTGTCTTCAGTGACAACAAGATAAATAAATAATTTAAAATAAAGGCGCACAACACCATAAGGGTTAACGCTAAGGAAATTATTCCCCAAATAAAAAGTTCTGTTTCTAAGTTCATCTTTTTTTAGTAACTGCTAAGCTCGTAATAAGCTGTGAAACTCTATTTCAGGGAATTCTTGTTCAATATTTCTTAATCATTCTGCAGTGGTTTTAAAAATGTTTTTATTTTTAGTCATTTCAAAATAACAAAATAACTTTGTGTTCTGAGTCTTCAAGAAATAGAGTAATCTCGCTTGAGAATTCAGAATGTTTTCAGCCAGAGACTTTTTAAGAATTGTTAATAAAAAGAATATTTAGTATTTATCGAAGAAGGTTCAATGTTTTCTGAAAGGAAATAATAGTCTCTAAACCATGCAATAGCATTTGAATCAGTGTTTTCGGTCTGAAACTTATATGAATGACAATGATAAGAATTAGCTTATAATTTTTAGATAGTGAATCGAGATCAAAACGTCGGTCGCGTTGGAAATCGTGGAACAAATAATAAAATTAAATGTAATAAGTGAGTGGTCGAATTTTTAAGTTATTGATTTTAGAAATTTTCACGTATGAATAAGCTTTAATATTTGGAACAAGTCGTATTCAGGAGTCTGATGGAAATAAACTACACTTTCAGTACAATTGTTGCAGACATAGTTTTATTTGTTGTAATTCGGTTTTCGAATGGACTGAAATTGGAGTGTAGAATTTGTATCCGGCTAAGAAAGTTTTGAAGTCTTAATAATTAGCCATTCAATAAAATCAGTGACATAGGATTTTAACGCAGTATTTGACGTCTACTGAAAGTTTGTAAGGCATGTAATCGCACTTAAGAATCTTCTGACAGCACAATAGAGATTGTAGAAAAGTGAGTTACCTTGTTACCATAATTTTTGGCGAGGAAACCAGTGAATTCATCAAAAGTGACCGTAATAATTATGCGTTTTAGCGAATTTGTTGTCACCGCCCGAGAATGAAGAAAGAAGGAGGTACTGTACATCAACAAACACAACATTGTCTATTCCATGCACTGGGTCCCAACGTGATGAGCAGAGGTTAAGGTGCGCTTCGTGAGCAGAGGATGGATGCTTCAGGTCTGCGATCTCCAGTTGGAGCTGTGATTCGTTGCTCTAAATTTTGTTAGCGTTGTCTTTCTGAGAGAGTTTTTACTTACTTTTTACTTAGATAAGTAAACGAGTCAAGCTGAGGAGCGAGATTGACTGTAATGTTGTCAAACGGGACTTGTGATGTTTGCCCTTGTAAAGTGTGAATAGTTAGTAGATAAGACTTCTTTTGTGATAGTTGATACCAATGAGGTTGATGTTTGGATGCAACTGGTAGATTAGGTCGGCATCGTAATTCGGGCGTCCACTAAATCCGGGGTTTTTGCTTGAATCTCTGCTTGGTGTTTTTGTAGGCGGTCTTGCAGGTGGTATTTCTGTAATGTGGACCGTCAGGAAAATTTTGTCGGTATGATTGAGTGAGTTTAGTGTTCGCTAAGACGTTAGGTACGGTACTGTTTTTCCTGGGTAAATTAATTTGTGCCGGCGTCGCTGGTTCAAATGTGTCTCTAATAAACAGTTTACGTGGTTCTCTTCGCGATTGTCTCTGCTTTAGATTTTGGAACTTGCTTTTATTGGCTCATTGTTTTTTTTCTCTGACTGAACTTTTCTCGAGAAATATCGATAACAGAATCGAAACTGATAGCATATCAAATGTTGCAAAGATTTCTTCACTAAAGTGAATAGATGCTCCTGCATTCCTATGTACTCCTGTATTCTTTGCATGGCTCTGACGAGACATTGAAGTAAAAAAGAAGGCGTAAAAGAATTTCTCAATTATTTGTTGTATCTTGAACAAACCTAAGATCTTTTATCCGAAGATTTGGACAAACCTATTAGTAAAGAAGTCGGGTGAAATGAATGAATCTAGGTGTCACTACGGCCCCGGGAGTCATGTTTTTTTGTGTAAAAGAGGCGTTTTAGTAGTTTGAATTGTTTTGTTTTATCAAAAATTGTAAGTCGCTAATTGAATATCCCTTCAAGTATTTTCTAAATAATTGAAGGTTTGTCCGCTGCTACGTCTTTTGCTGGCTACAGTTTACCCCTTTTGGAGATAATTCTTTCAGCAATGAAAAACACTTCTGAGTTTCCCAAGTTCAAAAGCATTACCTGTTGAATAACATCAAATTTGTAATTTTAACTATAGTATAGATCTGCGTGTTTTAAAAATTATGGTAAGAGTTGCCTCAATTAATGATATTAGGCAATTGAATTCGGTATTGAGACACTGTACCAATTACATTAAGGTTCGTCGCTGTTTGCAAATCAGACCTGCTGAAAATCTCGGAAAATATGGTATAAAAGCCAACTACTTTTGAAAACAAGTGAATACTGTTTTTCGTCGATTGGAACAAACAATTTTGCCGAAAAACATTTTTAAACATGAAATGCAAACAAAAACGGTTTACTTGAGGTTCAATTTTTTAATTCCTGCATTGCTAAAACTTCGTTTCATTTTATTGCAGGTGCATATTAGACTTTGTTACTTTTCTTTTCCTCTTTGTTGTGGGTTTTTCGAAACGCCAGAATTTGCTTGCACCAATTTTAGACGTTAAATCTAATGCTGACATACTGTTGGAGGGCAATCCATCCATATAGGGATTAGCCTGAATAAAAGCACTTGGTGTTGCTTGATAATCGGTAGACCCAACAAGCAATCTTATTTTATGGATGTCTTCGTTTCCCTCAAGGAACACCTTGAACTCTTTTGCATCCTTTAACAAATTAAAACATAAACAGTACACATTTCCAAACATCTACTCTTATGAAACCGTCTTTAATCATTGCAAAATATAATATTCTTGACCGATTTTTTTGCAGCCTAATCTACTAGAATAAAACCTCAAAATTAGAAGTCAAGATGCAAAAGGTTCTAATGTTGAAAAAATGTAAGTCATACATAGTCCAAACAACATTTTATGGACTTTCCTCGTTCACCTATGTTATTGGTCTATGGTTTGAATTTTGTTTTAATTTGTATGTATATTTTTGTATATATATATATATATATATATATATATATATATAGGTTATACAATTTTTATATACAATAGAAAAATATTATAGGTAATTAATATTTGTTGTAATAATATAAATTTTATTATTTTTATTATTATTAAATAATATAATAATTAATATAAATAATAATTGATTATCCATTCAAAAATTTTATAAATAATTGAAGGTTTTTCCGCTGCTACGTCTTTTGCTGGCTACAGTTTACCTTTTTGGAGATAATTCTTTCAGCAATGAAAAACACTTCTGAATTTCCCAAGTTCAAAAGCATTACCTATTGAATAGCATCAAATTTGTAATTTTAACTATAGTATAGATCTGCGTGTTTTAAAAATTATGGTAAGAGTTGCCTCAATTAATGATATTAGGCAATTGAATTCGGGATTGAGACACTGTACCAATTACATTAAGGTTCGTCGCTGTTTGCAAATCAGACCTGCTGAAAATCTCGGAAAATATGATATACAAAGCCAACTACTTTGAAAACAAGTGAATGCTGTTTTTCGTCGATTGGAACAACCAATTCTGCCGAAAAACATTCTTTTAAACTTGAAATGCAAAGAAAAAAATGTTTACCTGAGGTTCACTTTTTTTAATTCCTGAATTGCTGACACTTTGTTTCATTTTATTACAGGTGCATATTAGACTTTGTAACTTTTCTTTTCCTCTTGTGAATAGTTAGTAGATAAGACTTCTTTTGTGATAGTTGATACCAATGAGGTTGATGTTTGGATGCAACTGGTAGATTAGGTCGGCATCGTAATTCGGGCGTCCACTAAATCCGGGGTTTTTGCTTGAATCTCTGCTTGGTGTTTTTGTAGGCGGTCTTGCAGGTGGTATTTCTGTAATGTGGACCGTCAGGAAAATTTTGTCGGTATGATTGAGTGAGGTTAGTGTTCGCTAAGACGTTAGGTACGGTACTGTTTTTCCTGGGTAAATTAATTTGTGCCGGCGTCGCTGGTTCAAATGTGTCTCTAATAAACAGTTTACGTGGTTCTCTTCGCGATTGTCTCTGCTTTAGATTTTGGAACTTGCTTTATTGGCTCATTGTTTTTTTTCTCTGACTGAACTTTTCTCGAGAAATATCGATAACAGAATCGAAACTGATAGCATATCAAATGTTGCAAAGATTTCTTCACTAAAGTGAATAGATGCTCCTGTATTCCTATGTACTCCTGTATTCTTTGCATGGCTCTGACGAGACATTGAAGTAAAAAAGAAGGCGTAAAAGAATTTCTCAATTTTTTGTTGTATCTTGAACAAACCTAAGATCTTTTATCCGAAGATTTGGACAAACCTATTAGTAAAGAAGTCGGGTGAAATGAATGAATCTAGGTGTCACTACGGCCCCGGGAGTCATGTTTCTTTGTGTAAAAGAGGCGTTTTAATAGTTTGAATTGTTTTGTTTTATCAAAAATTGTAAGTCGCTAATTGAATATCCCTTCAAGTATTTTCTAAATAATTGAAGGTTTGTCCGCTGCTACGTCTTTTGCTGGCTACAGTTTACCTTTTTGGAGATAATTCTTTCAGCAATGAAAAACACTTCTGAATTTTCCAAGTTCAAAAGCATTACCTGTTGAATAGCATCAATTTTGTAAATTTAACTATAGTATAGATCTGCGTGTTTTAAAAATTATTGTAAGAGTTACCTCAATTAATGATTTTAGGCAATTGAATCCGGGAATTAGACACTGTACCAATTACATTAAGGTTCGTCGCTGTTTGCAAATCAGACCTGCTGAAAATCTCGGAAAATATGGTATAAAAGCCAACTACTTTTGAAAACAAGTGAATACTGTTTTTCGTCGATTGGAACTAACAATTTTGCCGAAAAACATTTTTAAACATGAAATGCAAACCAAAACGGTTTACTTGAGGTTCAATTTTTTAATTCCTGCATTGCTAAAACTTCGTTTCATTTTATTGCAGGTGCATATTAGACTTTGTTACTTTTCTTTTCCTCTTTGTTGTGGGTTTTTCGAAACGCCAGAATTTGCTTGCACCAATTTTAGACGTTAAATCTAATGCTGACATACTGTTGGAGGGCAATCCATCCATATAGGGATTAGCCTGAATAAAAGCACTTGGTGTTGCTTGATAATCGGTAGACCCAACAAGCAATCTTATTTTATGGATGTCTTCGTTTCCCTCAAGGAACACCTTGAACTCTTTTGCATCCTTTAACAAATTAAAACATAAACAGTACACATGTCCAAACATCTACTCTTATGAAACCGTCTTTAATCATTGCAAAATATAATATTTTTGACCGATTTTTTTGCAGCCTAATCTACTAGAATAAAACCTCAAAATTAGAAGTCAAGATGCAAAAGGTTCTAATGTTGAAAAAATGTAAGTCATACATAGTCCAAACAACATTTTATGGACTTTCCTCGTTCACCTATGTTATTGGTCTATGGTTTGAATTTTGTTTTAATTTGTATGTATATTTTTGTATATATATATATATATATATATATATATATATATATATAGGTTATACAATTTTTATATACAATAGAAAAATATTATAGGTAATTAATATTTGTTGTAATAATATAAATTTTATTATTTTTATTATTATTAATTAATATAATAATTAATATAAATAATAATTGATTATCCATTCAAAAATTTTCTAAATAATTGAAGGTTTGTCCGCTGCTACGTCTTTTGCTGGCTACAGTTTACCTTTTTGGAGATAATTCTTTCAGCAATGAAAAACACTTCTGAATTTCCCAAGTACAAAAGCATTACCTGTTGAATAGCATCAATTTTGTAAATTTAACTATAGTATAGATCTGCGTGTTTTAAAAATTATTGTAAGAGTTACCTCAATTAATGATTTTAGGCAATTGAATCCGGGAATTAGACACTGTACCAATTACATTAAGGTTCGTCGCTGTTTGCAAATCAGACCTGCTGAAAATCTCGGAAAATATGGTATAAAAGCCAACTACTTTTGAAAACAAGTGAATACTGTTTTTCGTCGATTGGAACTAACAATTTTGCCGAAAAACATTTTTAAACATGAAATGCAAACCAAAACGGTTTACTTGAGGTTCAATTTTTTAATTCCTGCATTGCTAAAACTTCGTTTCATTTTATTGCAGGTGCATATTAGACTTTGTTACTTTTCTTTTCCTCTTTGTTGTGGGTTTTTCGAAACGCCAGAATTTGCTTGCACCAATTTTAGACGTTAAATCTAATGCTGACATACTGTTGGAGGGCAATCCATCCATATAGGGATTAGCCTGAATAAAAGCACTTGGTGTTGCTTGATAATCGGTAGACCCAACAAGCAATCTTATTTTATGGATGTCTTCGTTTCCCTCAAGGAACACCTCGAACTCTTTTGCATCCTTTAACAAATTAAAACATAAACAGTACACATTTCCAAACATCTACTCTTATGAAACCGTCTTTAATCATTGCAAAATATAATATTTTTGACCGATTTTTCTGCAGCCTAATCTACTAGAATAAAACCTCAAAATTAGAAGTCAAGATGCAAAAGGTTCTAATGTTGAAAAAATGTAAGTCATACATAGTCCAAACAACATTTTATGGACTTTCCTCGTTCACCTATGTTATTGGTCTATGGTTTGAATTTTGTTTTAATTTGTATGTATATTTTTGTATATATATATATATATATATATATATAGGTTATACAATTTTTATATACAATAGAAAAATATTATAGGTAATTAATATTTGTTGTAATAATATAAATTTTATTATTTTTATTATTATTAATTAATATAATAATTAATATAAATAATAATTGATTATCCATTCAAAAATTTTCTAAATAATTGAAGGTTTGTCCGCTGCTACGTCTTTTGCTGGCTACAGTTTACCTTTTTGGAGATAATTCTTTCAGCAATGAAAAACACTTCTGAATTTCCCAAGTACAAAAGCATTACCTGTTGAATAGCATCAATTTTGTAAATTTAACTATAGTATAGATCTGCGTGTTTTAAAAATTATTGTAAGAGTTACCTCAATTAATGATTTTAGGCAATTGAATCCGGGAATTAGACACTGTACCAATTACATTAAGGTTCGTCGCTGTTTGCAAATCAGACCTGCTGAAAATCTCGGAAAATATGGTATAAAAGCCAACTACTTTTGAAAACAAGTGAATACTGTTTTTCGTCGATTGGAACTAACAATTTTGCCGAAAAACATTTTTAAACATGAAATGCAAACCAAAACGGTTTACTTGAGGTTCAATTTTTTAATTCCTGCATTGCTAAAACTTCGTTTCATTTTATTGCAGGTGCATATTAGACTTTGTTACTTTTCTTTTCCTCTTTGTTGTGGGTTTTTCGAAACGCCAGAATTTGCTTGCACCAATTTTAGACGTTAAATCTAATGCTGACATACTGTTGGAGGGCAATCCATCCATATAGGGATTAGCCTGAATAAAAGCACTTGGTGTTGCTTGATAATCGGTAGACCCAACAAGCAATCTCATTTTATGGATGTCTTCATTTCCCTTAAGGATCACCTTGAACTCTTTTGCATCCTTTAACAGATTAAAATTTAAACAGTACACATTTCCAAACATCTACTCTTATGAAACCGTCTTTAATCATTGCAAAATATAATATTTTTGACCGATTTTTTTGCAGCCTAATCTACTAAAATAAAACCTCAAAATTAGAAGTCAAGATGCAAAAGGTTCTAATGTTGAAAAAATGTAAGTCATACATAGTCCAAACAACATTTTATGGACTTTCCTCGTTCACCTATGTTATTGGTCTATGGTTTGAATTTTGTTTTATTTTGTATGTATATTTTTGTATATATATATATATATATATATATATATATATATATATATATATATATATATAGGTTATACAATTTTTATATACAATAGAAAAATATTATAGGTAATTAATATTTGTTGTAATAATATAAATTTTATTATTTTTATTATTATTAAATAATATAATAATTAATATAAATAATAGATTATCCATTCAAAAATTTTATAAATAATTGAAGGTTTTTCCGCTGCTACGTCTTTTGCTGGCTACAGTTTACCTTTTTGGAGATAATTCTTTCAGCAATGAAAAACACTTCTGAATTTCCCAAGTTCAAAAGCATTACCTGTTGAATAGCATCAAATTTGTAATTTTAACTATAGTATAGATCTGCGTGTTTTAAAAATTATGGTAAGAGTTGCCTCAATTAATGATATTAGGCAATTGAATTCGGGATTGAGACACTGTACCAATTACATTAAGGTTCGTCGCTGTTTGCAAATCAGACCTGCTGAAAATCTCGGAAAATATGATTTACAAAGCCAACTACTTTGAAAACAAGTGAATGCTGTTTTTCGTCGATTGGAACAACCAATTCTGCCGAAAAACATTCTTTTAAACTTGAAATGCAAAGAAAAAAGGTTTACCTGAGGTTCACTTTTTTGAATTCCTGAATTGCTGACACTTTGTTTCATTTTATTACAGGTGCATATTAGACTTTGTAACTTTTCTTTTCCTCTTTGTTGCGGGTTTTTCGAAACGCCAGAAATTGCTTGTAACAATTTTAGACGTTAAATCTAATGCTGACATACTGCGGGAGTGCAATCCATCCATGAAGGGATTAGCCTGAATAAAAGCACTTGGTGTTGCTTGATAATCGGTAGACCCAACAAGCAATCTCATTTTATGGATGTCTTCATTTCCCTTAAGGATCACCTTGAACTCTTTTGCATCCTTTAACAGATTAAAATTTAAACATTACACATTTCCAAACATTTACTCTTGTGAAACCGTATTTAATCATTGCAAAATATATTTTTGACTGATTTTTTGCAGCCTAATCTGCTAAAATAAAATCTCAAAATTAGAAGTCAAGATGCAAAAGGTTCAAATGTTAAAAAAATGTAAGTCATACATAGTCCAAACGACAAATTATGGACTTTCCTCGTTCACCTATTTTATTGGTCTATGGTTTGAATTTTGTTTTAATTTCTATGTATATTATGTGTATAGGTTATACAATTTTTATATACAATAGAAAAATATTATAGGTAATTAATATTTATTATAATTATATAAATTTTATTATTATTATTATTATTATTATTATTATTATTATTATTATTATTATTATTAATTGTTATAATAATATAAATAATAATTGAATATCCATTCAAGTATTTTCTAAATAATTGAAGGTTTGTCCGCTGCTTCGTCTTTTGCTGGCTGCAGTTTACCTTTTTGGAGATAATTCTTTCAGCAATGAAAAACACTTCTGATTTTCCCAAGTTCAAAAGCATTACCTGTTGAATAGCATCAAATTTGTAATTTTAACTATAGTATAGATCTGCGTGTTTTAAAAATTATGGTAAGAGTTTCCTCAATTAATGATATTAGGCAATTGAATTCGGGATTGAGACACTGTACCAATTACATTAAGGTTCGTCGCTGTTTGCAAATCAGAACTGCTGAAAATCTCGGAAAATATGATATACAAAGCCAACTACTTTGAAAACAAGTGAATACTGTTTTTCGTCGATTGGAACAACCAATTCTTCCGAAAAACATTTTTTTAAACTTGAAATGCAAACAAAAACGGTTTACCTGAGGTTCACTTTTTTTAGTTCCTGAATTGCTGACACTTTGTTTCATTTTATTACAGGTGCATATTAGACTTTGTAACTTTTCTTTTCCTCTTTGTTGCGGGTTTTTCGAAACGCCAGAAATTGCTTGTAACAATTTTAGACGTTAAATCTAATGCTGACATACTGCGGGAGTGCAATCCATCCATGAAGGGATTAGCCTGAATAAAAGCACTTGGTGTTGCTTGATAATCGGTAGACCCAACAAGCAATCTCATTTTATGGATGTCTTCATTTCCCTTAAGGATCACCTTGAACTCTTTTGCATCCTTTAACAGATTAAAACTTAAACAGTACACATTTCCAAACATTAACTCTTGTGAAACCGTATTTAATCATTGCAAAATATAATATTTTTGACTGATTTTTTGCAGCCTAATCTGCTAAAATAAAATCTCAAAATTAGAAGTCAAGATGCAAAAGGTTCAAATGTTAAAAAAATGTAAGTCATACATAGTCCAAACGACAAATTATGGACTTTCCTCGTTCACCTATTTTATTGGTCTATGGTTTGAATTTTGTTTTAATTTGTATGTATATTATGTGTATAGGTTATACAATTTTTATATACAATAGAAAAATATTATAGGTAATTAATATTTATTATAATTATATAAATTTTATTATTATTATTATTATTATTATTATTATTATTATTATTATTATTATTATTATTATTATTATTATTATTATTATTATTATTATTAATTGTTAGCAAGTATTTTCTAAATAATTGAAGGTTTGTCCGCTGCTTCATCTTTTGCTGGCTGCAGTTTACCCTTTTGGAGATAATTCTTTCAGCAATGAAAAACACTTCTGAATTTCCCAAGTTCAAAAGCAATACCTGTTGAATAGCATCAAATTTGTAATTTTAACTATAGTATAGATCTGCGTGTTTTAAAAATTATGTTTCGTCAATTAATGATATTAGGCAATTGAATTCGGGATTGAGACACTGTACCAGTTACATTAAGGTTCGTCGCTGTTTGCAAATCAGAACCGCTGAAAATCTCGGAAAATATGATATACAAAGCCAACTACTTTGAAAACAAGTGAATTCTGTTTTTCGTCGATTGGAACAACCAATTCTGCCGAAAAACATTTTTTTAAACTTGAAATGCAAACAAAAACGGTTTACCTGAGGTTCACTTTTTTTAGTTCCTGAATTGCTGACACTTTGTTTCATTTTATTACAGGTGCATATTAGACTTTGTAACTTTTCTTTTCCTCTTTGTTGCGGGTTTTTCGAAACGCCAGAAATTGCTTGTAACAATTTTAGACGTTAAATCTAATGCTGACATACTGTGGGAGTGCAATCCATCCATGAAGGGATTAGCCTGAATAAAAGCACTTGATGTTGCTTGATAATCGGTAGACCCAACAAGCAATCTCATTTTATGGATGTCTTCAATTCCCTCAAGGATCACCTTGAACTCTTTTGCATCCTTTAACAGATTAAAACTTAAACAGTACACATTTCCAAACATTTACTCTTGTGAAACCGTATTTAATCATTGCAAAATATAATATTTTTGAATGATTTTTTTCCAGCCTAATCTGCTAAAATAAAACCTCAAAAATGTAAGTCATACATAGTCCAAACGACAAATTATGGACTTTCCTCGTTCACCTATGTTATTGGTCTATGGTTTGAATTTTGTTTTAATTTGTATGTATATTATGTGTATAGGTTATACAATTTTTATATACAATAGAAAAATATTATAGGTAATTAATATTTTTATAATAATATTAATTTTATTATTATTAATATTATTATTATTATTATTATTATTATTATTATTATTATTATTAATATTATTATTATTATTATTAATTGTTATAATAATTAATATAAATAATAATTGATTATCCATTCAAGTATTTTCTAAATAATTGAAGGTTTGTCCGCTGCTTCGTCTTTTGCTGGCTGCAGTTTACCCTTTTGGAGTTAATTCTTTCAGAAATGAAAAACGCTTCTGAATTTCCCAAGTTCAAAAGCATTACCTGTTGAATAACATCAAAGTTGTAATTTTAACCATAGTATAGATCTGCGTGTTTTAAAAATTATGGTAAGAGTTTCCTCAATTAATGATATTAGGCAATTGAATTCGGGATTGAGACACTGTACCAATTACATTAAGGTTCGTCGCTGTTTGCAAATCAGAACTGCTGAAAATCTCGGAAAATATGATATACAAAGCCAACTACTTTGAAAACAAGTGAATGCTGTTTTTCGTCGATTGGAACAACCAATTCTGCCGAGAAACATTCTTTTAAACTTGAAATGCAAACAAAAACGGTTTACCTGAGGTTCACTTTTTTAATACCTGAATTGCTGACACTTTGTTTCATTTTATTACAGGTGCATATTAGACTGTAACTTTTCTTTTCCTCTTTGTTGCGGGTTTTTCGAAACGCCAGAAATTGCTTGTAACAATTTTAGACGTTAAATCTAATGCTGACATACTGCGGGAGTGCAATCCATCCATGAAGGGATTAGCCTGAATAAAAGCACTTGGTGTCGCTTGATAATCGGTAGACCCAACAAGCAATCTCAGTTTATGGATGTCTTCATTTCCCTCAAGGATCACCTTGAACTCTTTTGCATCCTTTAACAGAGTAAAACTTAAACAGTACACATTTCCAAACATTTACTCTTGTGAAACCGTATTTAATCATTGCAAAATATAATATTTTTGAATGATTTTTTTACAGCCTAATCTGCTAAAATAAAACCTCAAAAATGTAAGTCATACATAGTCCAAACGACAAATTATGGACTTTCCTCGTTCACCTATGTTATTGGTCTATGGTTTGAATTTTGTTTTAATTTGTATGTATATTATGTGTATAGGTTATACAATTTTTATATACAATAGAAAAATATTATAGGTAATTAATATTTTTATAATAATATTAATTTTATTATTATTAATATTATTATTATTATTATTATTATTATTATTATTATTATTATTATTATTATTATTTTTATTATTAATTGTTATAGTAATTAATATAAATAATAATTGAATATCCATTCAAGTATTTTCGAAATAATTGAAGGTTTGTCCGCTGCTTCGTCTTTTGCTGGCTGCAGTTTACCCTTTTGGAGATAATTCTTTCAGCAATGAAAAACACTTCTGAATTTCTCAAGTTCAAAAGCATTACCTGTTGAATAACATCAAAGTTGTATTTTTAACTATAGTATAGATCTGCGTGTTTTAAAAATTATTGTAAGAGTTGTCTCAATTAATGATTTTAGGCAATTGAACTCGGGAACGAGACACTGTACCAATTAGATTAAGGTTCGTCGCTGTTTGCAAATCAGACCTGTTAAAAATCTCGGAAAATATGATATACAAAGCCAACTACTTTGAAAACAAGTGAATACTGTTTATGGTTGATTTGAACAACCAATTCTGCCGAAAAACATTTTATTAAACTTGATATGCTAACAAAAACTGTTTACCTGAGGTTCACTTTTAATTCCTGAATTGCTAACTCTTTGTTTCATTTTATTGCAGGTGCTTTTTAGACTTTAACTTTTCTTTTCCTCTTTGTTGCGGGTTTTTCGAAACGCCAGAAATTGCTTGTACCAATTTTAGACGTTAAATCTAATGCTGACATACTGCGGGAGTGCAATCCATCCATGAAGGGATTAGCCTGAATAAAATCACTTGGTGTTGCTTGATAATCGGTAGACCCAACAGGCAATCTCATTTTATGGATGTCTTCATTTCCCTCAAGGATCACCTTGAACTCTTTTGCATCCTTTAACAGATTAAATTTTAAACAGTACACATTTCCAAACATTTGCTCTTGTGAAACCGTATTTAATCATGGCAAAATATAATATTTTTGACTGATTTTTTTTGCAGTCTAATCTGCTAAAATAAAACTTCGAAATTAGAAGTCAAGATGCAAAAGGTTCAGCTGTTAAAAACAATAAGTCATACATAGTCCAAACGACAATTTATGGACTTTCCTCGTTCACCTATGTTATTCGTCTATGGTTTGAATTTTGTTTTAATTTGTATGTATATTATGTGTATAGGTTATACAATTTTTATATATAATAGAAAAATTTTATAGGTAATTAATATTTATTATAATACTATAAATTTTATTATTTATATTATTATTATTATTATTAATTATTATAATAATTAATATAAATAATAATTGAATATCCATTCAAGTTTTTTCTAAATAATTGAAGGTTTGTCTGGTGCTACGTCTTTTGCTGGCTGTAGTTTACCCTTTTGGACATAATTGTTTCAGCAATGAAAAACACTTCTTAATTTCTCAAGTTCAAAAGCATTACCTGTTGAATAACATCAAGTTTGTAATTTTAACTATAGTATAGATCTGCGTGTTTTAAAAATTATTGTAAGAGTTGCCTCAATTAATGATTTTAGGCAATTAAACTCGGGAACGAGACACTGTACCAATTAGATTAAGGTTCATCGCTGTTTGCAAATCAGACCTGCTGAAAATCTCGGAAAATATGATATACAAAGCCAACTACTTTGAAAACAAATGAATACTGTTTTTGGTCGATTGGAACAACCAATTCTGCCGAAAAACATTTTTTTGAACTTGAAATGCTAACAAAAACGGTTCACCTGAGGTTGACTTTTTTTAATTCCTGAATTGCTAACTCTTTGTTTCATTTTATTGCAGGTGCTTATTAGACTTTGTAACTTTTCTTTTCCTCTTTGTTGCGGGTTTTTCGAAACGCCAGAAATTGCTTGTACCAATTTTAGACGTTAAATCTAATGCTGACTTACTGCGGGAGTGCAATCCATCCATGAAGGGATTAGCCTGAATAAAATCACTTGGTGTTGCTTGATAATCGGTAGACCCAACAAGCAATCTCATTTTATGGATGTCTTCATTTCCCTCAAGGATCACCTTGAACTCTTTTGCATCCTTTAACAGATTAAAACTTAAACAGTACACATTTCCAAACATTTACTCTTGTGAAACCGTTTTTAATCATGGCAAAATATAATATTTTTGACTGATTTTTTTGCAGCCTAATCTGCTAAAATAAAACCTCGAAATTAGAAGTCAAGATGCAAAAGGTTCAGCTGTTAAAAAGTATAAGTCATACATAGTCCAAACGACAAATTGTGGACTTTCCTCGTTCACCTATGTTATTGGTCTATGGTTTGAGTTTCGTTTTAATTTGTATATTATGTGTATAGGTTATACAATTTTTATATACAATAGAAAAATTTTATAGGTAATTAATATTTATTATAATACTATAAATTTTATTATTATTATTATTATTATTATTATTAATTATTATAATAATTAATATAAATAATAATTGAATATCCATTCAAGTTTTTTCTAAATAATTGAAGGTTTGTCCGGTGCTACGTCTTTTGCTGGCTGCAGTTTACCCTTTTGGAGATAATTTTCAGCAATGAAAAACACTTCTTAATTTCTCAAGTGCAAAAGCATTACCTGTTGAATAACATCAAATTTGTAATTTTAACTATAGTATAGATCTGCGTGTTTTAAAAATTATTGTAAGAGTTGCCTCAATTAATGATTTTAGGCAATTAAACTCGGGAACGAGACACTGTACCAATTAGATTAAGGTTCATCGCTGTTTGCAAATCAGACCTGCTGAAAATCTCGGAAAATATGATATACAAAGCCAACTACTTTGAAAACAAGTGAATACTGTTTTTGGTTGATTGGAACAACCAATTCTGCCGAAAAACATTTTTTTGAATTTGAAATGCTAACAAAAACGGTTCACCTGAGGTTGACTTTTTTTAATTCCTGAATTGCTAAATCTTTGTTTCATTTTATTGCAGATGCTTATTAGACTTTGTAACCTTCTTTTCCTCTTTGTTGCGGGTTTTTCGAAACCCCAGAAATTGCTTGTACCAATTTTAGACGTTAAATCTAATGCTGACATACTGCGGGAGTGCAATCCAACCATGAAGGGATTAGCCTGAATAAAATCACTTGGTGTTGCTTGATAATCGGTAGACCCAACAAGTAATCTCATTTTATGGATGTCTTCATTTCCCTCAAGGATCACCTTGAACTCTTTTGCATCCTTTAACAGATTAAAACTTAAACAGTACACATTTCCAAACAATTACTCTTGTGAAACCGTATTTAGTCAGTGCAAAATATAATATTTTTGACTGATTTTTTTGCAGCCTAATCTGCTAAAATAAAACCTCGAAGTTAGAAGTCAAGATGCAAAAGGTTCAGCTGTTGAAAAGTATAAGTCATACATAGTCCAAACGACAAATTATGGACTTTCCTCGTTCACCTATGTGATTCGTCTATGGTTTGAATTTTGTTTTAATTTGTATGTATATTATGTGTATAGGTTATACAATTTTTATTAACAATAGAAAAATTTTATAGGTAATTAATATTTATTATAATACTATAAATTTTATTATTATTATTATTATTTTTAATTCAAGTTTTTTCTAAATAATTGAAGGTTTGTCCGGTGCTACGTCTTTTGCTGGCTGCAGTTTACCCTTTTGGAGATAATTCTTTCAGCAATGAAAAACACTTCTTAATTTCCCAAGTTCAAAAGCATTACCTGTTGAATAACATCAAATTTGTAATTTTAACTATAGTATAGATCTGCGTGTTTTAAAAATTATTGTAAGAATTGCCCACAGTTAATGATTTTAGGCAATTGAACTCGGGAACGAGACACTGTACCAATTAGATTAAGGTTCGTTGCTGTTTGCAAATCAGACCTGCTGAAAATCTCGGAAAATATGATATACAAAGCCAACTACTTTGAAAACAAGTGAACTGTTTTTCGTCGATTGGAACAAACAATTTTGCCGAAAAACATTTTTAAACATGAAATGCAAACAAAAACGGTTTACTTGAGGTTCAATTTTTTAATTCCTGAATTGCTAAAACTTCGTTTCATTTTATTGCAGGTGCATATTAGACTTTGTTACTTTTCTTTTCCTCTTTGTTGCGGGTTTTTCGAAACGCCAGAAATTGCTTGCACCAATTTTAGACGTTAAATCTAATGCTGACATACTGCGGGAGTGCAATCCATCCATGAAGGGATTAGCCTGAATAAAAGCACTTGGTGTTAATTGATAATCGGTAGACCCAACAAGCAATCTCATTTTATGGATGTCTTCATTTCCCTCAAGGATCACCTTGAACTCTTTTGCATCCTCTAACAGATTAAAACTTAAACAGTACACATTTCCAAACATTTACTCTTGTGAAACCGTATTTAATCATTGCAAAATATAATATTTTTGACTGATTTTTTTGCAGCCTAATCTGCTAAAATAAAACCTCGAAATTAGAAGTCAAGATGCAAAAGGTTCAGCTGTTAAAAAGTATGAGTCATACATAGTCCAAACGACAAATTATGGACTTTCCTCGTTCACCTATGTTATTGGTCTATGGTTTGAATTTTGTTTTAATTTGTATGTATATTATGTGTATATATATATAGGTTATACAATTTTTATATACAATAGAAAAATATTATAGGTAATTAATATTTATTATAATAATATAAATTTTATTATTATTATTATTATTAATTATTATAATAATTAATATAAATAATAATTGAATATCCGTTCAAATATTTTCTAAATAATTGATGGTTTGTCCGCTGCTACGTCTTGTGCTGGCTACAGTTTACCCCTTTTGGAGATAATTCTTTCAGCAATGAAAAACACTTCTGAGTTTCCCAAGTTCAAAAGCATTACCTGTTGAATAACATCAAATTTGTAATTTTAACTATAGTATAGATCTGCGTGTTTTAAAATTTATGTAAGAGTTGCCTCAATTAATGATTTTAGACAATTGAACTCGGGAACGAGACACTGTACCAATTAGATTAAGGTTCGTCGCTGTTTGCAAATCAGACCTGCTGAAAATCTCGGAAAATATGATATACAAAGCCAACTACTTTGAAAA
>NC_134471.1:26657076-26856069 GCF_964194025.1 Convolutriloba macropyga
TACAGTTAAGGTGCTGTTGTGATCTTCCGCCGGACATTTATTTTTCGATCAGAATTTTAAAAACATGTTTCATACTCATAGCACGTTTTCAAATAGCCGGACTTTTTATCAGTTTTGCTCGAAAAAAGAACAATTCATCATTAATGCTATAGTGAAAAATAAACCCAAGATAAATTTTTTCACGATTTCGTATCTAATGTTAATATACTAAGTTCAAGTACTGACTACACTTCTTTTCATGCGACAAAAGCCAAAAGCTACACTGTAATCTGATCAACCAACGCGTAAGTGTTCAACAATAAACATTAAAAATTGAATCTTACTAGAAATTGTACTGGCTCCGTAAATACTTCGTAAGCCACTCAGCGTTTGACAAACCTCCCAAAAAAAATTATGTTGAAAACTATTCTCAAGCAGTAGCGAGCTCACGCTTTCAATTTTTGTTTACTCAATGTAATTTTACGAAATCTGATGCTTTTGATATATTCCATCCCAATACATCATGAACACATAAGAACACATAAGAACACATGAAACACATAAGGAGATCAATGAGAGAGATGAAAATATTTGAAAAAATCCGAAGATATTGTCTTTAAATGGAAGGATAATCAACAGTGATAATTTAAGCACAACCGATGTCTATGTTTGAACCTGTATCTAGGCAGAAAATTCACAAAAAGCTGGTTAAAATTTGTATTTGGAACTATTTAAATAGAATTGAAACAATTGAGCAGAGGTTCAACTATTACATCAAGAAAAAACTAATTTTGGTAAATACTCTCATTAATGACAACTCTTGCCAATTTGCGCATCAGGACACTTGGTTTAATCTGTTGAAGCTCATTAAATTTTGATAAGTGATGTCTTCGATTGCGAAAACAAAAAAAAGAATCGGAGAGCAAAAAAATGAATAATTTCAAAAGCATCGCGGCATCTTTTCCAATGCTTTTCCCTAAAGTAATGTAGAACAAGGCTTTGAGATTGTTATATATACGCGTTCTAGTATAAGAGAACATCGAGGAAATTTCCGAATCTAAATCTCAAGAGCAATACATCGAGTCGTTTTTGATAACAAATATCAATATGCGATCGAATAAAGTACATTACGCTGCTTTTTTGAAGTTCGGAAAAAGCAGCTAATGTGTAATCTAGCTCATGCCACATGCAATTTCTTTTTTCAAAAATAACTTCACGGGCAAGGAGATAATTGTGCTACGAAAAATATGAATCCTTTTTAACTTTGGGCAGCTACTTAAGCTACGACCAATAAATGTGAAAAAAGTAAACTCTAGTCTTATCTTGAAGTTAATATATATTCACGTACAAGCAAATTTTTCCAAACTTTTCCAAATTTCATCGTAGTAAATTTTTTCTAGGAATAATCTCAACAAAACTTTTCATTTACTAGTATGAATCACCGAATTACTTGAAATTGTTCCTGTGTAACAAACTGACTGCAATAATGAAATTGTGATTTGAGCGACAATTTAATTTTATCAATATGTCTTCAATTACAATCAAATATTTTGACTCTAATCGGTTAATTGCTAGCTTGGTTTAAACATTCTTATTTTCACTAAACAACCCGAATGGAGTAAGAAATCACTAGACCTACCTCAGCGTTGATCTGATGAAGTTTCAAACTTTAGGCGGAGAAGCAAACGCCTTTTGCATTCGGAGTTTGCACCCGGGTGTTGAAGGTCACATCGTCAGTTTGCTCAAGTTCGAATAAAAATGCTCATTCCCCAGAAAAAGATAAACCTGGTCCGCTTTTGGGTCCCTCTCCCGAATCGGTTAGATTGCTAGTACGACCCGTGAAGAATGGTTCTGTTGCACTCGGACAACTATAGCAACGATTGGGGCCGTCGTAATCTTTATCAGATTTACTTGGCCCTTCGGTATTATTATCTCCGGGATGCTTCAAATGACTGACTGATTCGTTATCTATCAGCGAGACTTTCTCCGGTGCTGCACCTAAACGTCACACAAAAACTACAAGTGACTGAAGAGTTGAAGCTTGGCGTATTAGAACAAAAAGAAAACGAATTAGCCTTAAAACGGCTCATAACTTGACAACTAACCATCCTCCTGCAACTCCCAAGCCCTGAATCTGCTCGAATTGAATTGATTACCAGATATAAAACCAGTTTAATTATCATCCCGAGAAACTATACTTTCTCAACAACCTTTTTGAATCAAAACAATTCTTTCGAAACAACAATAAGAACTTTTGAAACTGTCGTCTTCTGAATTTCTAACTAGGCTAACAATGAGGGGGACTGGTCGCCCAGAAGATCGATCAAACTTATTTATACGAACACCGAAGGTTTAAAAGAAAATGATGAAGCAAGCGCTAACTTGGCTCTTTTCCGAGTTTTTCCCCTCGTTCACTCTTGCAGGCTGTTAAAAATGCTTTGTCCCAAAAGACGTTAAATTGAATAGAGAACACCAGCACAAATGTAGAATCCACAGTAAAGAGATGCAACTCTCAATCAACTAACAACTTGAGACAAATTCAACTGCCAAAATTTTGGATAAGTTCAAAATTTTATCGTGATTCACTCGCAATATAATTAACCAAGTAGCTCACAGTTTCCTAACTGGTCTTGCAGCTTTACTGACAATTTTAAGTTTAGTTCCACTAAACCAACTTCTCACTAGCTCAGTATTTTCTCTCTCTCTCTCCAACTTATACACGATAAGCTGATTACAACTTTTTTCTATTTGGCTAACTTTATCTTATCTTAATTAAATACACTTTTAGAACTTAAGTAAACACCATAGGTCATTCTGACTGATTGATACATCCGCAGGAGGGGTTCCCTTCACTAAACAATCAGATTAACGTCAAAGTCCGCGGTCCTTATCGCCCTTATTTGCGCACACAAATTTGGCGTCAAGTCAATTTTGTCGCTTTTGTTATTCAAAGACTATTGGTCTCCATGGGTAAATATATCGCTAATTCATGCTCGCTAAAGCTAAAATAATGGATTGGTATGCTTTTCCCAGCATTCCGTGCAATTCCCCATACAAAAAATAGTCAGAAACCAAAATTTCCCAAAAACCCAAAAATTTGACCTCTAGAGGTCAATTAGAGGTCAATAGTCGAAGATGAAGGGTCAATTTGGTGAAAATAACTGTTGGCGCGGAAAGTCCTACCATGGTTACACCTACCCACCAATTTTTATCACCTAACTCCTAATAGAACACGAGCAATGACCGCGCACACTTTTCTTCGACCTCCCGGATGACCCCAAATTTCCAAATTTAATAACTTGCGAAGTAGACGTCAAAACGTCTCCGGTAACGTTTTATAGTAACTATAGGGTGCCACCAACTTGCCTGCCAAGTTTCATGACCAACGGATCAGCCGTTGCGAGTCGTTTGCAATTTAAAAATTTTTAACGAGTCGTGGGTGCCGAAACCCGAAAAATCCGAGTTCGTCAAAATTGACCAGGTTGGTTATTTTTTGTCACTAACTGTCCCAGGTTATCATATTAATACCATTTCAAAGTCATTCGGCAGCTCAAAAAGGCAAATATCTGGTTTTCGGCACTCGGGTTGTCCCGAAGCACCGACTTCCGGTCGGAATCTGGATTGAAAATATCACCAACCGAAAGCCCTTGAAAAGTTACACTAACCCTCCAAAAATCATAGGGCTACTACCAATACTCCACGAGCAATTCAAATTTTACGTTCCGCAGCACCTGCGTGCGCTAGTTCCGTGCAGGTTAGTGTGGGGTCAAATCTGACCTTAAAATCGGATTCCTCGTACCCAAATTAGTCTATCCCCCATTTTTCAGGTCAATCCGACGTCAACTTTTCGAAAAAACTCTTTCAATTTAGGTGCTAACTACATTCCTGTGATAATTACCAATATACTCAAAAATCGCCATTTTACATCCTAAACCCTTCCCAAGATCATGCAAAAACAATTCATACGTGCAGGACATTACAACTGATTAATCGCCTTATTTCTGACTCAAACATTTCACAGTAAAATACCTAAAATTCTTCAAATCACACTACTTCCGGTGTTAATAGCTGGAGGGTGGGTGGTCGGATTCGCCTGAAAATTATTCTCGCAATAGAGGACTACTAGGGGTACCTCCCCATCATTGACCAGTTATCAACCATTAACTCCTTCCCATCCCGGGGGGGGGTCGGATAACTTTTTATCGGTAGGGTATTTGGAAAACTGATAAATTGCCTTTTTATTTACTTTAAGTCAACAAAACTCTACTTAACTAACTCATTCTGTCTTACTTTGCATACAGTAATAAGTCATATACAATTTCAGTTGAAATGGATAGTCGTATCTACTTTGAAATCGTTCATTATCTTAAATCTGGTCTTTATCCGAGAAATTCTACGTGGATTTACAGGTGAGAACTCCGTAATCGATGCAGAAATTATTATTTTTCAAAAGGGGTTTTATTGCGAGTGGGTTCAGGGCTCACGGTTCTACACCTGGGTAACGCAAGAAATAAGCCTACAGAACTGCACAGGAAAAACGATCATCCCTCCAGAGAAAATCTGGAATCTACGGCGCGACAAACATTTAGTGTCCGCGACCTACGATTTTTGTGCCGAAAAATCGTAAAAGAATGTCTCGATTGCGACAGTGAAACTCTGTTTCGCTGTACTCGTGGTCCTATGAAGTTTCTATCCGAAGCGTAACTATATCGGGTTTGCCGGGAGCTTGGCCTAGGACAAGGACAGCGTCATTGCTACGAGCTATTTGAAAGGTAAGCACTTGTATCCCAAATTCACTCTAACTAAGTTAAAGTTATAATGTTGGGGTTGTTAGTTGTCCCGAGTTCGATAGAGCACAGTATGATCCCGTTACCTTAGATGTTGCCCACCCCAAATTCAATTGCGTGGCCTCCTGTCTATCAACCATTATCACTGGAGATCGCACTCAGGCTGGAAAAATCGAACAACTTTTTGTTAGTTTACGGAATGGACCAAACAAGCATTTATTTAAATGTCCTGGCAAAACCCCCCTGACCCGAGGAATCGAGGATGTGGAGTTCATAAACACTACCGACTTACGATTATTTTCCCGCCATTGTCGTTTAAACATTTATGTGTACCATGATCCTGAGGGTGGGGAACAGCCTTGTTATCTAAAACTGGCTGGAAAACATAAAGGAGTTCAAAATGGTGGGATATTCTTGAAATTTCAAGTGGTAGAGGGTGTGCAACACTGTCTCCTAATATATCGATGCGAATTGAAATCAACGAGCGGGTTATAAATTTTTATTTTACTTAATACAGATACATACAATAAGAATTTAGTTTTTCTGGGTCTTGGCTTGCTCCCTAGCGAGCATTTTTTCCACCGCCAAGGCCATTTTCGGGTCCCTTTTTCGGATATCCTCTGTATTTTTTCCGCCAGTAGTTGTATTTATTCCGCCAGGCATCTTGGTTTTGCTCTTTTTTGGGGCCGGTTTTGCTTTTTCTTTACTTGTTTTTCCTTTCAGTACTGGTGCAGATGTGCCAACTTCTACATGCGAGGGCTCAAATAAGGACGAGAGAGGTGATGCGGGCACAGAAATCTCCGATCCTGACGAACTTGATTGAGTTTTTCCTCTCAATTTACGAACAATTTTTCTAGTTTGCTTTGTTCTGGCCATTTAGTTTAAACTACTTCGTTTAATAACCTTGACTTGTGCTTTTATTATTATTATTTACTAATTCACCGTCGCCTGTTTGTCTCATCAATCTAACTTGACAGCCTTTCATTATTCAACCTCAACCAATTCGTTATGCCTTTATCCGGTTTGTAACTTTGCTTACGTTTGTGCATATTTGTTTTAATGAGAATTTGGGGCACCATGTTTGCTTTCAAGAGAGTACTTAAATTTGTTCAATTTAGCTTTGGTGTTAATATCTTAATTAGATTGTCCTAATTGCGAGCTTTCTAAAGAGGCTAAATACACACACTTTTGCCGCTTATAACTTACTATACTCAATTTCATGTTCGCTACAGAAACTATAGTGAGTTTGAATCTGTCTATCGTTATCAAAGATGAAGTTAACTATCAAATGATCTACTTACATATCTATATTTGGAGTTGAGAAACCTGCGAATAATTCATGAGGAAACGGAAAAACAAAAGCTTCATTTACTATTTTGATTTTTATTGGGACTTAAATTCAGGGACAACGTTCAAAAAACCATTCAATATGAGGACAAAAAAACTTTTGTCCAGAAACCTGATGAGTACTGCTGCATATACTGATCCTCATGATGGACACCAGTCATCACTGATTAATGTCATTTAGAGCGATGATGTGGCAACATCTGTTCACTCTCAGTCATCGATAAATTAAAAAGATTTCAAGAATAATTTAGAGTAAAGAAGTCGTTCCAAATCAAAATTTAAGTTTTCTCTATAACCTTTTTGTTTCACCTAAAATGAACTTTTAAATAACGAGAAAAAAGAAGTAACGAATAATGGGAGGAACATTTAATGCATTAGATTGAAGAAGGCGCTCACTAAACGGCTCTGAATGTCCGGCTTCCAACTCACTTCCTAACCTCCTTCTACAAAAGCTCTCCTTTGAGCTCTCATACATTAGAGAAGACGTTCTTGGTGATTGCTCTGAACAAGTTATTCAATTAAAGTGAAACAATTTGAAAAACTTAAAGCTAGACAGATTTAAAAATTTGAAAGTTAAATAACCATTTTTACTGCTTCCCTCGAATATATAGGGCTGCTCACGCTTGACACCACCAGTTTCTTCAAAGTTGCGAGCTTCAGTTGTTTCTTGAAGAGAAGGAGCACTAATCCCTGATTTCATGTTTAACACATTACTAAATGAAAATTGGTCGTGTTTAATAATATTCGATTTTTTTGTCGTTTGATTCAAAACTAAATGAAAACTCAAAATCAATAGAGAAAAAATACGAAACAAAGTACGAACAGTAGCGTATTTGAAAACAGAAAAGAGAATAGGTGCAGTACCTTTTGACAAACATTCGCAGAGTCCCAGTTGGCAGGGTTTCAATGGCGACATTGGCTCGACTCAGCATACGTGGATCGCTAAAGTCTCAGTCAAAACACCTTTTCGAGTTATTGCAGGTTTGAACCATTGCAAACCCTTGGACCTTTTTGATTGAGTCCACTAGCCGTCAACCTAAATTTGAATCAACTGCTAAATTTTACTAAACAGATTGCTACTGCTGGAATTATTGAAACAAGAGAAACGTTAATTTTCAGTAGGAAGAACTTTGATATCTACGATGTTTTTATGACAAAGAGCTCCAGTAGAAAAAACTTATTAATCTATCCAAATCGATAAGATGAATTTGCTCATCGGTGAGTGACCAATAACTTCTTTTGAAACAAACAGCTCTGTCAAAGCGTTCGATGTAATGGACACTTCACCATGGGACACATCGTGCAGCTCCGGGCAGTGGAATGCAAAGTTTAGTGCCCAGTGTTTTTTGGCATGTTCTACGGTGCAAGCTCTTGTCTCAAATTTGAAGAATAAAAACCACTCTTGAGGGACATCAACCGGAGGAAGGCAGTTCTCCATCTTTTCCATTGACTCTATTGGTAATAGTGGTTTGTTTGTTTTCACAACAATTTTCTTGGCAATGCTGCTTTCAAATCTTGGTCGCATTAAGAGCACTTGCCCTCCTGGGTGAATTTTACTAGCAAATTTCAAAGGATGACTTGAGTCTTTTGCATTCTCGGTGAATATCAAAATAACAAGCGGCGTGCCAGGTATGCCAAATTCATTAAACCTGTTGTTTTCAGCGTATTTTTTTTGGTAGCCACGCCGTCAATTAAGGCTTCGAATGAGATGTCTACAGGTGCACAGCATAAACCATCCCCTAGGGGTCAAACTTTTGTTGCGCCATATCATCGCATATTAAATAAAATCAAAATTTGATCTGGTGTCTTCGATACGTACTCAAACTCCCACCACTTTTAAAAAAGGAACTCATCTCGAAACCAGAAATGCAGGTTTTAAATTTTGGAAATTTTTGTTACTTATATTTCTCATAATCAATTCATAAAATGATTGTTTTGCATATATATTTTAGACGCTGTTTCGATGCAGAGTCCCAATCATGTCAACTAGTTTTTTCAGCTAATATGTTCAACATTCCAAATAATTGAACTATTTTACAATACTCCAATTAATCCAACTGCTGTATTCAATCAACTTCTACAAACAACAATTCTACTTTTTCAGTAAGTTGCTACATACAATTTTATCCAATGACAATCTAGCTATTTAATCATTCAAATTAAGTCAAATATATTCAGGGAAAAATTGTGCAATAATTTATCCATGACACCGCCTCTTTAATAATTTTACTCCATCATGATAGTGCATAAATTTTTATCTAAAATTTCAAGAAATTTCAATTTGTTTTCCAAGCACTTCAGCAGCAACCATCATACCTTTTAATCAATTTTGAAAATTAATTATGTCATAAGTTTTTTTGTGCCTCTTTTTAGGTACTTGAAGCTAACATTGAAGCTGTAATAACACTTGTCGTGTTTGTGTTTTATTACCTTGTGAAGGCATTTTTGTAAAGATTAAGCTTGTGGTCAATAATTGTATTTTCTGTTTCTTTTTCTCGCCGATTCATATAGACTTGCTTAAGATTGTTTGTCCAATGCTGACAAAAAAGGTTCATGTTCATCGGAGGAGCAGAGTTTTGTTGAACAGTTCCACTGTATGAGAGGGCAGACAATAATTGAGTTTGAATAAATACAACATTCTCTTTCAACGTTCTACACTCTGGTAATTCGATACTCATCATCGGTAACAATTAGTACTGGTCGAGTTATTATTCCTTTTTCAGATCTCATCAGTTTCGCATAGCGTTTTAGAAAAAATGTAAAACCATTGATATTATGAATGACGCTATTCCAATAATGATTGGCAATTTCCAGGTATGAGCCTGTGCGATTTTATTACTTAGAGTGGTACGAACTGTTTGCATATCACGCAATATCGGCTCTGCAACTTCATCAAGTTTATCGAACGAGAATAGTTGATACTCAGGCACTTTGACATTTTCAATTGAATATCTTCAATGAACTGTTGGCGAGCTTGTGCTATTGTTTCCAAGTTATCAATCACGGATATTTTCGAAAGCAAATGTTTGAGTTGATCAGTCGGATTTATGTCGAGGCTTGTAATTGTAGCATTGTGACGCGAAAACAAGTCAACTCTGATCTCAAGATAGGTTGTTTCAATTTTCGTTCCACACTCTAATTGGATTATACATACTCGACATCCTGTAATTTTTGTTCGAGTCAGTGGGTCATTGTTCCTCATTGTGCTCTAATATATATCAAAGTTAGGAGTTGCCGAAGTGATCGTCCACTTTCCATTGCCAATGTTTCGAGCTTTTTCTTTTACTGGCAGTTTTACTGTTTTTATATTACCTTTTTGTAACGCAATAAAGTGGTTGCCAATCAGAAGTGACCCTAGGCATGTGTCATGAGCGGTTTCAAGCGAGAAGCCATTAATGCAAACAGAAAAACTGCTTGACCCCACGCACCTGTTAATTTCATCTTGCGACAGAAGAGCAATTTTGAGTCGATTCAGCTATAGCAATAAAGTCACATTCGATAGCATACTGCGATGAATATCCATCAGTTCTTTCATTGTGCATCAGAACTGGTATAGCTCTGTAAAGATTAAGAGCAGTTGCTCCTTTTTCGTAATACGTTAAGAGCTGATTTGTAGGTATTGCCAAAGATATTCGTTCATTTGCTTCTGTCTGCCTAATTACTACTGCTTTAAGAATTTCCTCAAGAACTGTTCTTGGAAGTAAAGCCATTGGTATTAGTTTATTGACCATTGCCATAACTGAATTTAAATTTGTAAGCTTGTAGCTAAACACAGCTGCTCTGTATGATTTAATTTCATTCAAGAGAATGGACAACGATCCAATTAAATTTGTCTGAACTTGTAACATTTGATCTCGTGCATAGAAAAGTGGATTGCAAGCCATCAATTTTCTAGAGTTATTACGAATTAATAAAACTGCATTATTTAGAACTTCCGAGTGATTTTTCAGAGTTTCTATAATTTTGCGTTAACAATATTTGGCGTTCTTCAATTGATCTGCAATTATGAACATTTGGTCGTTCATTTTCCCCTTTATTCCATTCCATCGCTTGTTATTTTCTTGTATTTGAGTTAATGCAATGTCACTGTCTTCTCTGTTTTGACCTGTTCCTCCGCATTATCCAAAAATGCTTCTCTGTGAGCAAGCAATGCCTTCAACAGCAGTGACTGCTTTTAGTGCTCCAAATGCAAGCATAGCTGGTCCTCGTTTTTGTCTTGATAGTTTTTTTGTCTTTGATATCTTCAACGTCATTTTGAGCTGCAGTTAGTTGTTTTTCAACATGTTCAATTAAATTAGTGAAAGTCAAGTCGCTTTCATTCGTTTTCATAAGTTTAAGATCACATCCAATTTCATGTTGATGCCAAGAATTGTTTAAGAGAAGTGATAAGTTTTTCAACTGTGGATGTATTTTTGTGTCCAATCAAGGAAACGGTACACGGAATTGAGTGTAAACAAATCTTTCTGCCAATAACGATTTTTGTTGATACATGAATTCTATATTTTTGTGAGTCATCGCTGTTGTTATAGCATAATTTAACGATTACTAATAGAAAGAGAAGATATTTCAAGGAAATCATTGTTTGTTTGTTTTCTAATCAAAGTGAGGTTTAGCAGGGCTTACTTAAGAGCACAGGTGACCAATCTGTGAAAACTTTGTTTGCCTGTGGGATAAAATACATGATACATTTTTTTCTTTATTGAATAAATAACTGTGTGAGCTGCGAGGTAAGTTAGATCACTTTTTGTTGATTTTTCTCCGCAG
Source organism: Convolutriloba macropyga (assembly GCF_964194025.1). Taxonomy (NCBI): domain Eukaryota; kingdom Metazoa; phylum Xenacoelomorpha; order Acoela; family Convolutidae; genus Convolutriloba; species Convolutriloba macropyga. The sequence goes on from NC_134471.1 coordinate 26,667,954, forward strand.
ACTTAAATATCCTGGAGACAAAGAAGCTTTTTACTCTAAAAACTTTAGAGCTGTTTTTATAAATCAAAATTGCTCAATTGATCGAAGATTTGTGATTACTTTTTTTAGCAAATTTGTCTCGACATAATCGAGCATAATAATTTTTCTATTTTTATCGCGCCTTTAAGGTTTATTTTTTTGCTTAATTTCAAATCTGATCCTCAGGATCCCGACAATGAAATTTTTTAAAAGTTTTGATTCTGGGTGTTCTTCCAGTATTTTTGTCAGTGCTTGAGGCATTAAAATATGTTGTCTCAGGTGTAAAACGTGTATGACGATTTACGTCAACTGACTTTCTTTGACGTCAGTGTTTTTAATGAACGAGTTTTGATGTTTTGCAAAATGAGCTTTGAATTCTGCAAAAATGGGCGCAGTTCACAAAAGATTTAAAAGTTACTGAAGTAATATAGTTTTGTTTGTCTGCTAAAGGGTCATGATAATGAATTAAATAATATGTTCCTGGTAATGTATAGTTTTAAAATCACGCGGAAAATGGTAATATTATTTTCAGTTGAAATGAAATTCATCATATACTGCATGCTTCTTTCTGTTTTGCTTGTACGCAAGAAGAAGTATCATCTGGGTTAAGTGTGCTGTGCTGCCAAAATAAAATGATTTTTGGAATCTGGTGTAGTTGTTTATGAGTCAACTACAATTGAATATCCTTGTCCGGAAGTCAGCAACGACGATTTTTATCCATAATTTATCCATGACATTGTTATTATAATTTCACTATAAGGTAAGGAATACATCAAAAACTCTCAACGTTATGCCACAGATTAACCAAAGAAATCGCATAAGTTCGTAGAAAGTAGCCAAAGAACAATTTGTTTTCCATGCACTTTAGCAGCAACCATCATAAACATTTAATCAATTTTGAAAATTGATTATGTCATAAGTTTTTTTGTGCCTCTTTTTAGGTACTTGAAACTAACATTGAAGCTGTAATAACACTTTCGTGTTTGTGTTTTATTACCTCGTGAAGGCATTTTTGTAAAGATTAAGCTTGTGGTCAATAATTGTATTTTCTGTTTCTTTTTCTCGCCGATTCATATAGACTTGCTTAAGATTGTTTGTCCAATGCTGACAAAAAAGGTTCATGTTCATCGGAGGAGCAGAGTTTTGTTGAACAGTTCCACTGTATGAGAGGGCAGACAATAATTGAGTTTGAATAAATACAACATTCTCTTTCAACATTCTACACTCTGGTAATTCGATACTCATCATCGGTAACAATTAGTACTGGTCGAGTTATTATTCCTTTTTCAGATCTCATCAGTTTCGCATAGCGTTTTAGAAAAAATGTAAAACCATTGATATTATGAATGACGCTATTCCAATAATGATTGGCAATTTCCAGGTATGAGCCTGTGCGATTTTATTACTTAGAGTGGTACGAACTGTTTGCATATCACGCAATATCGGCTCTGCAACTTCATCAAGTTTATCGAACGAGAATAGTTGATACTCAGGCACTTTGACATTTTCAATTGAATATCTTCAATGAACTGTTGGCGAGCTTGTGCTATTGTTTCCAAATTATCAATCACGGATATTTTCGAAAGCAAATGTTTGAGTTGATCAGTCGGATTTATGTCGAGGCTTGTAATTGTAGCATTGTGACGCGAAAACAAGTCAACTCTGATCTCAAGATAGGTTGTTTCAATTTTCGTTCCACACTCTAATTGGATTATACATACTCGACATCCTGTAATTTTTGTTCGAGTCAGTGGGTCATTGTTCCTCATTGTGCTCTAATATATATCAAAGTTAGGAGTTGCCGAAGTGATCGTCCACTTTCCATTGCCAATGTTTCGAGCTTTTTCTTTTACTGGCAGTTTTACTGTTTTTATATTACCTTTTTGTAACGCAATAAAGTGGTTGCCAATCAGAAGTGATCCTAGGCATGTGTCATGAGCGGTTTCAAGCGAGAAGCCATTAATGCAAACAGAAAAACTGCTTGACCCTACGCACCTGTTAATTTCATCTTGCGACAGAAGAGCGATTTTATGAGTCGATTCAGCTATAGCAATAATGTCAGATTCGATAGCATACTGCGATGAATATCCATCAGTTCCTTCATTGTGCATCAGAACTGGTATAGCTCTGTAAAGATTAAGAGCAGTTGCTCCTTTTTCGTAATACGTTAAGAGCTGATTTGTAGGTATTGCCAAAGATATTCGTTCATTTGCTTCTGTCTGCCTAATTACTACTGCTTTAAGAATTTCCTCAAGAGCTGTTCTTGGAAGTAAAGCCATTGGTATTAGTTTATTGACCATTGCCATAACTGAATTTAAATTTGTAAGCTTGTAGCTAAACACAGCTGCTCTGTATGATTTAATTTCATTCAAGAGAATGGACAACGATCCAATTAAATTTGTCTGAACTTGTAACATTTGATCTCGTGCATAGAAAAGTTGATTGCAAGCCATCAATTTTCTAGAGTTATTACGAATTAATAAAACTGCATTATTTAGAACTTCCGAGTGATTTTTCAGAGTTTCTATAATTTTGCGTTAACAATATTTGGCGTTCTTCAATTGATCTGCAATTATGAACATTTGGTCATTCATTTTCCCCTTTATTCCATTCCATCGCTTGTTATTTTCTTGTATTTGAGTTAAAGCAATGTCACTGTCTTCTCTGTTTTGACCTGTTCCTCCGCATTATCCAAAAATGCTTCTCTGTGTGCAAGCAATACCTTCAACAGCAGTGACTGCTTTTGGTGCTCCAAATGCAAGCATAGCTGGTCCTCGTTTTTGTCTTGATAGTTTTTTTGTCTTTGATATCTTCAACGTCATTTTGAGCTGCAGTTAGTTGTTTTTCAACATGTTCAATTAAATTAGTGAAAGTCAAGTCGCTTTCATTCGTTTTCATAAGTTTAAGATCACATCCAATTTCATGTTGATGCCAAGAATTGTTTAAGAGAAGTGATAAGTTTTTCAACTGTGGATGTATTTTTGTGTCTAATCAAGGAAACGGTACACGGAATTGAGTGTAAACAAATCTTTCTGCCAATAACGATTTTTGTTGATACATGAATTCTATATTTTTGTGAGTCATCGCTGTTGTTATAGCATAATTTAACGATTACTAATAGAAAGAGAAGATATTTCAAGGAAATCATTGTTTGTTTGTTTTCTAATCAAAGTGAGGTTTAGCAGGGCTTACTTAAGTTCACAGGTGACCAATCTGTGAAAACTTTGTTTGCCTGTGGGATAAAATACATGATACATTTTTTTCTTTATTGAATAAATAACTGTGTGAGCTGCGAGGTAAGTTAGATAACTTTTTGTTGATTTTTCTCCGCAGAGTTAAATATCCTGGAGACAAAGAAGTTTTTTACTCTAAAAACTTTAGAGCTGTTTTTATAAATCAAAATTGCTCAATTGATCGAAGATTTGTGATTACTTTTTTTAGCAAATTTGTCTCGACATAATCGAGCATAATAATTTTTCTATTTTTATCGCGCCTTTAAGGTTTATTTTTTTGCTTAATTTCAAATCTGATCCTCAGGATCCCGACAATGAAATTTTTTAAAAGTTTTGATTCTGGGTGTTCTTCCAATATTTTTGTCAGTGCTTGAGGCATTAAAATATGTTGTCTCAGGTGTAAAACGTGTATGACGATTTACGTCAACTGACTTTCTTTGACGTCAGTGTTTTTAATGAACGAGTTTTGATGTTTTGCAAAATGAGCTATGAATTCTGCAGAAATGGGCGCAGTGCACAAAAGATTTAAAAGTTACTGAAGTAATATAGTTTTGTTTGTCTGCTAAAGGGTCATGATAATGAATTAAATAATATGTTCCTGGTAATGTATAGTTTTAAAATCACGCGGAAAATGGTAATATTATTTTCAGTTGAAATGAAATTCATCATATACTGCATGCTTCTTTCTGTTTTGCTTGTACGCAAGAAGAAGTATCATCTGGGTTAAGTGTGCTGTGCTGCCAAAATAAAATGATTTTTGGAATCTGGTGTAGTTGTTTATGAGTCAACTACAATTGAATATCCTTGTCCGGAAGTCAGCAACGACGATTTTTATCCATAATTTATCCATGACATTGTTATTATAATTTTACTATAAGGTAAGGAATACATCAAAAACTCTCAACGTTATGCCACAGATTAACCAAAGAAATCGCATAAGTTCGTAGAAAGTAGCCAAAGAAGTGTTTTTGGCATCCCAGCTCCATGATTTCACTGATAATCTCAGAATTGAAATCATTTGCAAAGTCAAAGCCGTTTAAGTGTTGAGCACAAACATTTGTCACTTAGTCAATGCGTATTGAATAGTAATGAGCCACAAAACCTCTGATATTACATAAAACTCTAAAAAATTACATACTACTTTGCTGCACAAAGAGATTGAGAAACCAAAAAACGCTCTTGGCGCAAAATGATTCGCTAACCTACGGGCAAAATACAGAACCATGATAATTGAAATTGAACAGCTTGGTAAATTGATTTCTTATCAATTAAATTCATATTCACCAGAAAAGTTAAGCAAATTTTCCACAATTTAGAACCACAGCAATGAAAAGAAATGTCTCCAAAATATTTTTCTAGTAGCCTGGCATTAAAATTTTGTGCTGCCTTGTAGTCATGAGGAGCTTTTGAAAGACATCCTTCAAATATGTCATTTCCGTGACTGCTTAAAGCATAAATTAAGATTGATAAGCACAATTGACCATTCACAAAAGGTTAACAATTGTAGATTCACAAAATAGCACCTATAAAAATGTTAGCGAAGTAAAATATAGTCAGCTCAAGTTAGACTTGATATGGTAATTCTTTGATCTTGCAGACTCATTCGTTATATACTGAACACATAGATTGGGATAACCACTTTTATTGTCAAGGTTTAGAGCTTGCATCCTATTTTATTCTTAATGTGGGCTGTGAGTAACTTGATCTCTAATAGTAGTATTCTCAGATTTTGGAACTTGCATTGTTCGCTCTCTATTTTCATCAGTGTTATTATTCTTTGGATTAGTTCCTTGATAGATAGATGTCAGAATTGGAACTGACAGTAAATCAAATTATGCAACCAATTCAAGAGTGCTTTACCAATTTGAACAGATGCATCTGTAATTTTCTTTGCTGGGATTAGGCATAGAATTTCATCTATGTGTAACTTGATAAGAAGGCGGAAAAAGAATATTCCGCTTCTCTCAGTTATTTTTGTATCTGACTGAAGATTTGAACAAATCTATTGTTGAAGAAGTCGGATGAAATGAATGAATTGAGATAGTTTGTTCTAGAATTGTAATAATTTGTTCCTGAAATGTTTGAAAATGATTCTTTTACCCATTAATGCTTTATTGAAGTCTGTGGACTCATTTTAAATCGGAATTGAAGGTGATTGAATTCATGAAATGTATCATTTATTTATATGTGTAAATAGAAGCATGAATGCTTGCATTGATGTTTTTCTAATTTCGATGAGTGAACGTCTGATTTAAGAAATGCAAGTCCTCTAACTTTGGCTGTCTGTAGTTAGTTCAATCCATCATTAGCATCAACATCTGGTTGGAATAAGTTTGAATGTTTTTCAGAGTACAATTGGTCTTCGGGTTCAGTAGAAGTCTGTCTAGATATAGGATCAACAAAATGTATCTCATCTTCACATGCAATTGGTATTCTATTCTAGCATGTATTGAGAATGTGTAAGGTGAATAAAATTTAGGACAATTATATAGCCAGGTAATATTGTTGTTTGTTTTTGAGAAACATAGATCTTTCTGGTTAATGTGGGTCATCTTTCAAATGAATGGCATCGGTGTCATTTTTGTTTTTATGAATAGGTTTGTCAGTGTTTTAGTTGAATCCGTCAATAATACTAATGTATAGAAGATATGGTGTAGAGTATACTATTCGTGGATGACTACACGGACTGTGGTTTATTGAGTACTTGGAACATAAAACTTTGTAAATCGAAAGCTGACTGAGCTGAGGAGAATACTCTACTTTTAGGATCCTCTATATAATATTTGCCTTTAGTTTTAATCATTTTGCTTTTCTCTGGCTGATAAAGGAAAAAGTAGGGGAATTTTTTGCCAGTTATGAGATGCCGTCTAGAGATTTACGTTCAGGCTATTATCTTGCATACTTGCAAATGTTTTTCATAAGTTTAGTGTGTAGTCCATCCTCTGCAGCTACATTCGTCAAACATTAAGTTAGTCTTAAAACAAACTTTTGTAAAAATCAAAATCTACCGAAGTGGAAGAAGGGGAAAGCTTTATCATTTTTTCTTTTCATTTGCAAGTTTGCATTTCTGAGCATCTTGCCTAAGTAGTAATAGTATTCTGCATGGCATATATGCAACTTTAGTCAAAAGAATCGCAAAACCAACGTAATTGTTGTTTGGCTGCTTTAATCATTGTTGCCTCTAATAACTTAATAATTTCTTTGATAAAGAGTGACTCGTGCTCTGTTGGTACTGATTTTTTCAGGGCAAATTTCGTAGGGTGCTATTTCTTTAAGATAATTTAGTTGATTATTTTTGAATAATCCGCAATTCCAAAATACTAATAGCGAAAACAGTTGTTCAGAAATAACCTATTTGTGGATTTTTTTGTTCGACATTTACCTATCCCAGTGATCGCCAAGCGGTAGCAATGGATCACGTTTCCTGAATATTAAATGGAGGAAAACTGCAACTAAGTAACATAAACTAGGGAAAACTCCTGACATAGCATCTTATTGCATTTTTTTGGCAAACCGTTTGCTGGCGAATTTGTCAGTTTTCCTTCTGAATATTAATCATTTGAGGTTAGAAGAAAAACTCAATTTCAGGAATGTTGTCTATTGTTTTTACCTGATTTTCTCCCGGTAAGCAGAAAGTACACGCAAGAGAAAGGTTTTGTCCAAAAGCTTCCGCATGCTTTGCTGGAATAGACCGAGCTCAAGACCACCGAGCATGAATTTTACAGGGTCCTCAAGAAAGTCAAGACCCAGATCCGAGCATTAATTTTGCTGATCCCACTCTTTCACGTTTTGCACGCGGAATGTATCGCCTTTGTTTCCTCGAAAAACAGTAGGGACAAGAGTACAGATGTCTGTAAAACAGGGACGTGAAATCAAAAGCTGAAATCAATTGATGATGAGTTGCTAAATGATTACTCGCCAACTGCTTTGTTGAAACCTTTCAAGAACTTTGGCATGCCGTAACCAGCATCGAATAGCGCAGACACGAGAACTTATAGTCTATAAATATGACCGCTGGACTTATATTGGATACTGTCGACGACTGCTCATATATCGTCCGAGGTTGGAGTTACACCTTGTTGATGTGAACTAATTTCCCTCCGTCATTTTTTTTAAATCTTGAGATACCTCTGTCGATATTTTTGACGTTCATATACATCAACCACCTCCATCTTATCAAATTGTTTCGGTTTTTTTAAAATCAATGCAGCACTCAATAGCATATGTTCTATTTTATCTTAAAATATCAAGCAACTGTAATGTAAAAATTAGTACACTAAGAACACTTAAAGTACACTTAGATACACCTTATAATGTACACTAAGAAGTCCACCAGTTATCTGTAGTAAATCTAGCAATGAGTATGTACAATAAGTAGTTGAAACTGCAATAAGTGAATTGACAGCGGCAAGCTGCTGACACAATTAAGGCCACATACACCAAGTTGCATTGTAAGCAGCCGCCTCACAAGCCAAAAAGTTGCAACGACATCCAAACTTTGTCCATCTGAACGGATGAGAAGTGGTTGCAGCAATTCAATATATGGCCTCGACACAACAACAATATCGCACAGGCTGACTGCCAAGAGTAGAGACACAAAATTTGGAACATTTCACGCAACTGAAATCAATAAGATCACTTATCGACGAAACACAATTTTTTTTCTTACTGGTCTCTTTTAACTCAAAACAAGAGGAATGAAATTTTAAAAATTAAACACACACAAAACACAGTTAAATAAATATTTAAACTTAAGATGTTTAGATGAGGCTTGCTGACCCCTAACCATATTGACCCTAACCCTGAACTGAATGTTTCATAAAATTGAACAAATCCAAATTGTATCTTTCGATTATTCAAAAGGAAACAGCAACTTCAATTGAGAAGACAGCTGTGTTTGACGATGTGGTCACGTAGGAGAGTTAGCAAAAGCCGGAATTTGATTTTTTGGATCTAGATTGGTGATGGGTGGACTAGGAAATTGTGGGCTCAGTGAAATATTGGTTCATGTTAAGACCTGGTGAAGACAATTGCAGCTATTATTGATCATCTTGGAACCATAACAATTCTGGCTGATTACATCTCTAAAATGATCAGTTACACCGAAAGAGTTCGTCTTAGTAGTTGGAGATTATTTGAGGAAGCGCAAGCTTAGATGGTTGATGCGAAAAACAGGAGCTAGAAGCTCATCGACGAACAGATCAACGCAGTTGCAAACAAATATCATGTCCTCGAATCAACAAGTGGACTCTAATTTTGATACGATGGCGTCTATCATCTCATTCCTGTACTCTGTTGTGAAGTATCGGTTTGCAGGGTTCATGGGCTATACCGCCATACTCAGATAGGTCATACTATGATGCAAAGCTGTTGCGCAATGCAACGTTCCAAAAAGGTTGTATATTAACCCTGGAGAGCCCACTTTTGTCTCGCCAAACAGCATTTTCAACCTACAATGCTCGAGTGGTAGCAAACAGAATGGCAATAGAGGACCAATAGCTTGCGTTGTCAGAGGACCAAATGCAGTCCATGATGATTTCCCAGGCACAGTACGACAGCTGCCTATGATCATCCTGTAAACGCTTTTGCCACGAACCGCTTACATCTCAGACAAATCACCCCTTAGTGCTGGCGACCCTATTTAGCTCACCCTGGAAAGCAACTGAACCTTGTGATTGAGCTATTCTACCTTCCGCCTTAAGTGCAAGCAGAAAACTTAGGGTATGGCATATGGCTGCTCACCTCTGCAACTGACACGTACGAAATAAGAGAGAACAGGAGCAACACAATTTGGGGAATCGAATACTTCCAGGTTCCATAAGTTCTAAAAAATTTCTATAACTTTTCGTGTGATTTTCAGAGATCGTGGGCGACATGAAATTAAGATCTGATTTGGAGAGTTGCGATAAAATTCCTACAAAATTCATAGATGTACAACTGCTAGATCCTTTCGAACGCCTAATGGAAGCTGCTCCAAGACTTGCCGTACTCGAACCGAGGCAGGTGTAACTCTTTTGAGAAAAGCGCGAGCTCAACTTCTTGGAAACTAATACGAATTGCACAGCCGCAGACATTAGATGTCTAATTTGAAATAGATACTTCGATCTCAGTTGAAAAAATGTGTTTCAATAAAACTCAACTCTTACTAACCATAATTGTTATTGTTTCAATTTGGTTCTTCACATTGCTTTCATCTTGTTATACGAAAGATTTATTTTCATACGAAAATACATGCCTTCGTCTCCAAACATAATAGTATTTGCCATTGCCTAGCAGTCAAGTCTGACGACATCAAAAAATTTCTTACTGCCAGTACAATGCTTTCACGCTCATCTGTTGATCCTGATTTTCAGCCCGATTAATTTCCATCCCCAGTTTAATGTGCATTGACATGGTAAAATCATAAGGCCCTTTGGACAACATCTTATCGGTCGACGATTCTAACGAAATGGCTCTGCGCATTTGGATGACTCTCTTTCTCTGCTTTCACACGCCAGAACGGACATCAACTACAGTTTTACAACTTCAATTTCCTACTAAAAGCATTTTTTCTCCAATGGAGAAATCAAATATTCTGAACTTTAGATTTTAAAATTTAATTTTTGGCGATGTTATCTCATACTTCTATACCACGGACCAATTACATTCTGTTGGACTGGAATCTTGAGGCGTATTATATGGAAATTTTATTTGGACGTCGATCAATGAAGTACAAATTTTCTGATGTCCGGAAGTTTCCATGAGGAGTGGAGAGTGACGTCCTACAGAAAACTTATCGTGAATATCGTGAAACTTAATGAGCATTATTTTATTGTTTATTTAGAACAATCGTTTAACAAATATCTTGATAACAGCAAGCCCCATCGTAGTTTTGAACTAGTACTTGAGAGACACACAATAGCGAGTCTAATATTAGGTGTTTATTTCCGCGATAAATTTTCTCTTGTTGATGCTTTTACAGTATTTTGTCAGTTTATTAACTCTGACCGAACAAGTTTTTATCATTTTTTTGCGCTGTTCTTAACGCTGTTCTGTCATTGTCATGTTTTGAAGAAACGCCTAAACCTTATGAACCTTCACATATCTTTAGTGCATCACACAAGATAGAAAGCGAGCAATCATTTAGATAAAATTCTAGAGTACAGGCAAACATTGTTTAAAATCAATGAAAGCAAGCAAAATCATTGGCTTTATTGTTCCAGAGATGTTTTTGTTACTACACAACTGGTACATGAGTAGGGATTAACTACCTTAGTTGTGTGATTCCCCAGTGCGCCAAGCGACACCCGCGGCCGTATTGTGTTTCATAACCCGACCATAAGGTTGTTGAGATTGTTGACAATTTTGTCTATCTCATCTCGAACGAAAGATCGATTTGTCTTGATATCTCTCCGATTTATTCGCAAAAAGCGTTGCAATCACCATCTTGTTAGAAACTATCTAATAACGAAGTTGTTTTATGCAGAGGTACTGAATTTTATAGCACCTTTGCGAAAGCTATCTCTCCTTAAAAACAACTAAGAATTGAGTACTCGCCGTTGACTTTAGGACTGTCATTCCCTAAGCTGACAGGCGTAATTTATCAGCTGTTCAACTCTCCAGACTGAATGGGAAACGCCGGAATAGAAAAACGAAACGTTAAGCGAGCGCAACCCTTATTGCCAATGCTGGCATAAAGAACGGTATGCTGAATTGTCCCCAATAAAACACCTTACGCATTGCTGAATTTAGTATTAGCAATTAAGCGTCAAAACGTGTTCTAGGGACTTTTTGAGTGACCCATTCAAGTGGAAACAGTTCAATTACAAAACTGTCTGTAATTTACAGGATACTTTTGGGACATAATCAAATGAAATTTTTATCCTCTTTATGACTGTACAATCTTGCGCAGCGTATGTACAAGCGTACTGACCGATTGAAACCAACAAAAAATAGGATTTGCCGTGCCAGTTGCACTCAAAAAAGATACGATGGCCTGCACTTGCATGTTTGAGTTCCATCTTAATTCAAATGGTGACCTTCAACAATACAACCAGTGTCGCTTGAAAGATGAATGAACTGTCCACCAAAGAGTGGCAATGCATCTGTTTAGAGTTCAAGTTTTCAGTTGCCATCGAAAGGGAAAGCGATTGTCAGTTTTAGTAAATGCGGAGACTAAAACTGAAAATAGAAAAGTTTATTTAACTCTTTCCTGAACAAAATATGCAAGAGCGCTGACAGATAACTGGACCAATAACGTCTACTTCACAAATCGCCCTAACTATACTTAGATAAGTGAATTTAAAGTCAACTATCTGCAGAGATTTTTCTTTCTTTGAGTTGATGGTTCTGGTTACTGACCCTTCGATTGATTGATTCACCATATCGACGAAATATTATTTGGTGTATAATGAATACAGAATCTCACCAGTTTATTTGCAGATTGCAATCTATGCAGTTATTTTCTCTTTCGTAATTTCTTTCGCACTTTTCTTTCAGAAGCGACTAACAATTGATGTTTACCCTGGACTATGTCAAATATTATTACAAATAAATCTCAATAGCACAACACTGTTTTGAGTTTCAAATGATCTGTAGTTGTTGCAAAGAACTGCGTCTTGTACACAAAATTCTGAATTTTGTATTAATTTCAGATTTGTTGAATTGTTCTGAGGTGTAGACGGTTAGAGTCCACCTTATATTGTTTATACACTACCAGGACATTTTTACGTTACTACTGCTTCTTCGAGATGACTCAAGTTGTGTTTGGGAAAAATCAGTTCGGAAAGTCGCCGTTAACTGTGCATTGCTGGAACGGTGACAAAACCCAATTGGCAGTTTCGACAGAGCTGGGAAAGATCAACATTTACAAAGTCAATGGAAGTGACATGACCTTGACCCATACGCTTAGCGAGCATACTGGACGTGTTACTGGGATCGATTGGTGCGCCGAGACTAATCAAATCGCAACCTGCAGTGCAGATCGAAATGCTTTTGTTTGGATTCTGCAAGACGGAGAGTGGCGACCGACGTTGGTACTGTTGCGAGTGAATCGTGCATGTACTTGTATCCACTGGTCTCCCAAGGGTAACAAGTTTGCAGTCGGGTCTGGTTCTCGAGTCATCGCGGTGTGTTACTTTGACGTCGTCAACAATTTCTGGGTCGCTAAGCATGTCAAGAAACCGATACGGTTAGCTTTGTTGACTTGCTTCATACCAAAGAAGTTTTGATCAACATTGTGAACAAATGTCAAAAACAGAGAAAGAAAGTGACTTTTTCTTCATGCCTTATTCAAAACGGATGAAGAAAAAGCCACTTTATTAAAAAGGGGGATGGGATATTAAGCGAAAAATCGATTAGACGAACACTTCTTGCATCCATTAGGCAAAAATTTTGAATCAAAGTTTTGTGGACATTAGGCGAATACCAATTAAAACGCTCAAAAGCGGCACTTCAAAATCCACTTGACGCTACATAGTACTCAAAAGTCCCTAATAAGTGTCTGTACACAAAACCAGCTTACGAAAAAGAATAACTGTGACAATTCTTTTAATATTGAGCTTTTGCAGCTTTTCGTTTTATGTTCTTCCAGCATTTAGGGCAACATTTTTCTCACCTTTCCTACGCACCATAACTCTAAGCTATCCAAGATCCAGCAGTGATTTCTATAATCTTTTTTTACTCTTGCCTCCGTATTGTTTGCCAAATAACTTCCAAATGTTAGCGAGGGGTGAACTAGTTCGCAAAAATGATACATTTTACATGTGCTTGTTTTAAATTTTGATTTAAAGACAATTGTTGAGTGTTTATTCGTAATCGTGTAATCTCGACAAAATTTTAGTTCAAAATGTTCAAACTAATGGATATGAGTAATGTGTTCGCCTTATCAAGTTTTCACCTAAAATCCTATGCCCCGAAAAAAGAAGTTGTCACATTTGCGCTAGCTGAGTAAATATCTTATTCAGTGGCGGCTTTCTCGCAGCAGTTTTTTATTTTCGGCTAGTTTTTGGGCCTCTGAGACATGTCAAAAGTGATTCCGGGTCTGAGAGCACCTTTGGCCATTTAAAGCTTTTATTAGACTTTAAGATGCAAATTAGGACTATTTTTGTGTTTTTGTTTTTGCTGATTTTGACACTTGGTGGTTTTTACTTTCTTCAGTTTTTAGTTTTGAGTCCACGGGAAGTTTGAGTTGCAGTCAATTGTTGTCAGCGACCTATTATTTCACTATTATCTGTTTTAGTTTTATCTTCTCAGTGAAAAAATTTGATTCGATTGATTTGATTGACTTCCTTTTCAGTTACTTTTAAACGAATTTTGTAGCAAATATATAGTCCTGTGGTTGTTTTAATGCAATTTTTAGCTTGGCCGATTTTTTCTCTCGCCCAGCCCTCCCAATCCTGCCTCCTACTCATCGCTTTACCCCCCCCCCCCCTTCAATCGCTTGACGCCTGTCTCCCCCCAATCGCTGGACCTCCCCTCATTCCGCTACCCCCACTCCGCTGTCCCCAGCGGGGTACTACCGAAGCCAAACGCTCGCCTGTCGTTTGAGAGCAATTCACCCGACGTTAGCAGTGCTTGATCAGAAACAGAATATCTCAGGCCACTAAGAACATTTGTTTTGGAGTTGCAGCTCTTAAAAAATTTAATGCTAATAGCAATTGTAAAGAAATAACACCGAGTTTCTGATTTGGCCTTTTTACATTTCATTTTTTTGTTTCATTGATTACAAAAATGTTATCGATAGTTTAGTTAAGTGAATTGTTTTCTTAAATTCATGTTTTAGCTCGAATCGACTCTGCCCTCGCTTAGTTCTAGCTTAAGATCCTATGTTCTACGACTCCATTTTTTCACGCTTTTAAATAATATTCAGTGACTTCTGCAGATTAGCAACTTTGTATGTTCACAGACTTCTGCATCTTAGCAACTATGTTGTATGCGTGGCGTCCTTCGTTAAACTCCGCTCCACAAAATTGACTTCCTGAAATTTAAATATGTGAGTCAAATTATAATAAAGGGTCATACCGTTTGAGAAAAATTCGTCCGACGTTAATCGGTAGCATTTTGTTTCATGCAAAGGTTGTATTTGGTGTCAAGTTCTCTATGCAAACGAGTTTGTCTTTTCTGCCTTTTTAGCTTTCTTAATTGATTTTTGAAAAAGCAGTAGTGAGGAGCAGACTGTTTCTTCCAATTCCAGTTGTTTTGAGCATTTTAGGTTTATTATAAAGTATTTTTGCATGTTGGCAAGGTGACGTTTTTTTTTGTATTAACTACCGGTTTTGAAGTTTTTGTGTTCTACTTTTTAAGGAGGAGAAGCTGTATTCGAGACATTATACTGTGTGAGATACATTTCTGGACTTTCGCCCAGTAGTTCGTACTTTGTTTTTGTAATAAAGACTGTGTGAGATACATTTCTGGACTTTCGCCCAGTAGTTCGTACTTTGTTTTTGTAATAAAGCAAAGGTGACTTTGCTCACTCGAAAAAGTATTTTACACACCTAATTTTGGTGCATTTTAAGCGAACTCTAACTGCAGATCAAGTACGTGCAGATAAACTAGATAAACCGTATTATATACATCCGCGCAAAGGAATTTAATACGGTTTTCTATCGATATCAGTTATAACTTTGTTCGTTGCTATTGCTCGTTTTATTTTCTTGTTCGTTGTTTTTGCTCGTTTTATTTTGTTGTTTATTGTTATTGCTCGTATCGTTAGTCTATTTCGCTGCAAATATCTTGCTATCCGGTGGCTAAGCTGTAAAATTTGCCGTATTACTTTGTATTTTATTTTCAGCCTTAGTTCTCACGTTTTTCCTCCGTTTATTTTTCCGGCTCTTGTATTTGCAATTATTATGTTATTCTCTTAACGTTGGCAATTGATGTTCCATTTTCCTGTCGATTCGCTCCCGATAATTTGCTTTTATATTTGTGCTCTAATTAGAGTATTTGCTATCAAAAATCACATGAAAAAGGCGCCAGTTTCTGTCAATGTACCATTGTGTAGCAAACTGCAGTTTTTCTAACGAATAATTCATGATGCAAAAAGGTTTCAACTTTTCATCTAATATAGGAAAGTATTAAACGCCTGAGTTATATCTTATGTCTGTATTTACTAATTTTTTAAATCTCATAGGTCTCACTGGTTTGATTTAAAATTCTACTTTTTCAAATTAATTGCTTCATGTAAATAGAGAAAATATCTCGTTATGAAATTGTTTTGGGGAAAATTATCTTTGAAATAGAGAAATAGAAATCGCGCTGGGACAAAATTTGAAGCAATTATTTTAATAGTCTTTTATGCAAAAATTTTGCTTGACCGTTTGATTTTTCCCTCGATCATTCTTTAGTTTAAACGATTTATGACTTTTATCTTAGAAAACGTAATAGAATGGTAAAACTCGAGGGCGTCAGGTGTCTGACCAGCTGAATCATACCTGTTTTCACTATTTTTCATCGTTCTCATTGGTTTAGAGCTTTAGTAGGCTTAAAGTGTACTGTTTACCAAAGCTGCTGAGGAAGCAGAACTTCAGGTCGCGAGTTCATTTTGAGTTCTGTATCTTTGCTCCCCCCCCCCCCCCCTAACACACTGCGGCTGGCGCTAAGCTTGAGCTAGCTACTGCCAAACAGGCCTACCCAACCCTCGTCATTCGAGAGCATTCGTCCGTGCTACAGTATTCGGTAATGGTTTACCCTAAAAACTAACTCAGAGCAAAAACCCAATTTATCTCAGCCGAAAATTTTATTGTGTGTAAAAGAAACTCGGCAATGAACTAAATCACCTAAGTACAGAATACTTGGATTGTTTGTTTTTTATTTTCAGTTGTTTTGCAAATAATAAAAACGTCGACTGCGATGAAACACCAACTTTTTGAAAAATCAATTTTTGCCCAGAGTTCTCTCAAAATAGGCAGAAGTTGTAATTTTTCAAAAAACCACTATGCTCATACACAAATTTTGGAGTTAAAACTAAGATTTTCTCTGGAACAAGTCTATGATATCTTGTATTGATACTTAAATTGTATGATAGATCGACCATCACGTGTCTGGACTGGCACCCGAACAACATGATGGTAGTGGCTGGGGGCACAGACTTCAAAGTGCGAGTGTTCTCTGTCTTCATTACTGAGCTGGACCAGCGCCCTACAGAGGACACCAACTGGGGTGCCATGAAACCATTCGGAAACATGTTGGCAGAATACGACACAGAGGGATGGGTGCATGCTGTCGCCTTCAATAAAGTGAGTTGGTTATTTCAATTTTCCATGACTATTTTTCGCTAAAAATTGAATCACGTGCTGCCGAGTGTATGTTTACTCAGAGATGACTTGTGGACAAAATGTGCTGGTCGCATTTGTTTAATAGTAGATTAGCTATTTTTCGTGTTCAGCAATTAAAATTGAGAATTGTTACCGTTCCCCTTGAACAGTTTAATATTCACACGTAAACGAATAATGAGAATTTTTTTGCTAATAATGGTTCTAATCGCTTTGTAAAGGGGGATTAGCTGCTGCTGTTTTTTATTATAGCTCGAAGCTGTAAGCTGAGTGGAGCTATATTGTGGTGCTCTTGGTTTTTTAACCGCTATATCTTTTTATTGTAAACTTAAAAGATACGGACCAAGAGGTAATTGATTGAGTTTCTTAAAATCATATTTAGAAAATAGATATCAAAGAGTTGAAGTAAATGGAGTATCATCAACTTGGAGAGATATTAACCAATGAGATCCCCAAGGATCAATTTTATGACCTTTTTTTTCTCATTTATGTAAATGATATGCCAAACGTCTATAAAAGTGTTAACATTATTCTTTTTGCCGATGATACAAATATTGAAACCATAGGATGTACTAACAAAGAAATTGAATCTGATCTTGAAGCAATCAATAATTGGCTCGAAAGGTAAAAATAACTACTGAACCTAATAAAAAACAGTTCAGATGAATCTGAAATCTTTATCCGCAGACACATTTTACCTGAACTCCGATAATAATGTACCCGCTAAACCAGTGTGCAAATACTTAGGTATAGTTTTAGATAAAAAAACTCTGATTTCAGTCCCATATTGACTATGTGAAAGAAAGACTCAGTAAGCAATGTGGAATCGTTTTTAAGCTCAGACACTAAAGAGGATAATTAAGCTCATTCAATTCAGAAAAAAAGCGATCACTTCAACGAATTACTTGCGAAGAATTCAATCCTAACAGTTTATGAACTGCACATATACGAACTTCTCAAATTTGTTCTAAAAGCTATAAACAGTCAACCACACAAAATTATTGCAATAATCTTTTCACTTTTGAACAATTCTGCGTAAGGGTAACCAGAAGTTCTGATCTGAAATTGTTGGAATAGCTCTTTTGTAAATGAAGATCGATAAAAATTCCATTTGGTTTCGAGGTGCTAAACTTTATAACAGACTGGTTAAAATTGGTGTTATTTCCTCAGACTTGGTTTTGTCTTCTGGAAATTTTTGCCACCAAGTAACAAACTTCTATTTTATCCATAATTATTAACTAACAAGGCTCATATTCGAATAAAAATCAACCATCTTAGTTATTTGAAAACCAAAAATTTAAGTCGACTGCATTATGATGACTAGTCAATCTCGCTATCATCTTTTGTAGCAACAAATTTTCCTCGCTGGAGTGCGCATTAATTTCTTTAGATATACATATTATTAATGCTACTCCAATTGTTTGTTAATTTGAGATGCACCGAATTTAAATTATGCTACTAGGTATTTAATACATTATACTTGTGAAATGATTATGTTAATTGGTAATTAGTGGCAGATTGAAATAGCAGATCCATATGATCTCGTTATCTGTCCTCGCTTATTGTTGATGTATCACAATAACGAAATTAATTTCTTTTCTCTACAATTCAAGAATTCGTTGCAATTCAAAAAATTTGGTTTGTATTTGGTCTGTTTTTTAAGATAGTCACAAATTTTCCTGATTTTTGAATTTTTTGCTCTAATTTTAAATTAGAGTGAGAAAACGTTGTTTGAACAAAAATTAGTTTTCTCGCTAGTGGTTTTTCTCATGCGGCAATTTCACTTTGATTTGTACTGTTTCGATTTTTTGGATCGGATTTTTCTCTAAACGGTTATCCCAGTCTATTCATAGATCATTCTAGGCCTAGATTGTTGTTTGAACCAAGTCTTTTCTCGCGAGTGGTTTTTTATTCATATGCGGCATTTTGACATTGCTTTTCTGTTTTCTTTTATTTTTTGATCTGATTTTTTAGAAATGGTTTTCCCAATTCACTTATAGTTGGTTCTAGGTCTTGTTTTTTGTTTAGTCATGAAAATTCTTTGAATTGTACGTCAGGACTTGTACTGCTATGTTTTTTTGTTTCGTCCTCTGACGCTCTTTTTCGTGCTACATTTGTTACTAATCAAAACTGAAAAGGTCAAATTTTCTGAATGACTTCTTGCCCTCACTAACTTCGTTTGCGCGCGTGACGTTATTTCTGATTCTCTCTCTAGAAAAGGTTTTAAGTTCCTTTGCGTGATTAGGTTTCGATCATAAGTGACTTACCTCACTCAATAGAATGATTTTTTAATTTGAATTAGTTTAGGGTCAAAGGAACTCATATTTGCAGTAATTGTCCCTAATAAAAGGCTTTTGCGAAGGAATTTTAACAAGCTTTATTACCTAATTAATGTGTCGCTGAATGTTTTTTACCTAGATTTTTGAGCGGCGTCAATTTTCAATTTAGATCTGTATTTGTTTCTTTCTGTATTATACGGCACGCAAGTCTATTCTGTCGCAGCTATTCCGGAAATCTGCGGTCTATGTTTATTTTTATAAGGTTAGGAAAATGCGTTTAAGAGAGGGTCATATTCTGCCTATGCCTAAGAAAACAGTTTCAAATTTTGAGAAATTCGATTCAAGGGTGCATCCTTTTCTGAATTGTATGTAAATTGAGGTTCAAAATCTATATGCTCCAAGTAAATATTTCGATTTATTTTACAGGAAGGATCCAAAGCAGTGGCGGTGAGTCATGGCAGCTCCATCACAGTGTGTTCAATCTCGACTGGTGGAGTGGTGACTCCGTGTCAGAAGCTTCCTTTCAAGTGTGTCATGTGGCTCACTGACTCCAGAATTGTGTGTGGTGGATATGACTTTGTCCCGGAGGTGTTTGATATTGGGGCAGATGGAGCGGCAACTTATGCTGGTAAGCACCGGAAACAAATTACTTCGATGTATAATTCTTTGCTCTTGAATGAAGTTTGCGTCAATTATTATAGTCTTGTTGGCCATTTTATGTGAACGTTTTTTTCCAACAGAAGCGTAATCAACTGGTAAAGCGCGAGAGCATTAATTCGGTGTGCACTTGTCTTTCAGCTTCAGTAGGCTCCTAGTGTACGTTCCGTGAAAACTGCCGAGGAGGTATTATATGGCATAAAGAGCATTTGTTTGGTAGCCAAGTAGGAGCCTTTTCAAGTATTAAAAATCCATTTGGATTTTTGGTATTGTCTAAGATTAAATTGCCACTGAAAAGTTCTGTAAAAAGATATGTTTATTCCACTTCGGAAAATTTTTCAATAAACCAAACCACACAAGCTGGAGACGACATTGAAAACCGTGGTATTGTCCTTTTTTCACCAGAGACCGTCCGGTCGTGCGTTCCTTTGAAATTCACTCCGTAAGTTCCTGTGGAAAATGTTGGCACCAAATACATCGATAGGGTTGAACATATAGGGTTGAGAGTTTCTCAGCCATTTTGCATGACCGTAACGTTCTTTTTAGCACATATCAACGCATCATTTTTGTCAGCACGTTAATCTCTTCATATTTGCAAGGCGTTGTTGTTTCCATGTAATGCATGATTCTCCAGTGGAAAGAACCACTCACCAAACCACGGTTATGGATTATAGCTAAATGAAGTGCTCTTTGGAAGAACTACCAAAAAACCACTAGTTAGAAGCCAAACCCGAACAAGGTTGTCCGATCAAGTGTTCTAACCACCTTAAAAGTTCACCGACTACCCACTTTTGTCAACCAAAGTCTACTTCGGTGTTGTCATTGTCTTCAACAATGACAACACGAAGCAAGGAGGACATGTGACACATGCGGACGAGGTCCCTGTCGGATAGGTGTGAGCTTGGTGTGAAGCAGCACAAATCATGAGCAGAAGACGGGCATCACAAATCGTGCTGACGTAATAATTGCAGCGGAAAAGGCGCATAGACAGTGCATCAAGCTGGCCTTCAGTGATGTGAAGAAGGCGTTCAAGAATGTGACCCACGAGGCCTTAACAGAAGCATCTCTCGAGGCAGGCATGGACAAGATCCTAAGGGTCATCAGAGATACCAGAGGCAGGGTACATGGCTGGAGATAGGCGGGGCAAAACTAGTGGTGAATCCGTCCAGAGGTGTGAGACAGTGGGACCTCATCTCTCCAATACTGATCCTCTTCAGCATGGCGATGAACAGCGTCCTGAAGACCGTACTTGAGACGGCAGGCATCGCGATGGGCATAGCAGAGCTCAACAAAACAACCTCACAGAGCTCAAGACATGATTAACAGTCTAGAGGCAGGGCTAGAAAGTGCGGCCTCTGCCTCAGGGGCTAGAAATGTGCTAGAAGACAGATCTAGTTAACTCCAATCCAAGGTTCAAAAACAAGGCATGAGGTCTTCCGATCATGACAGTAGAGTCAGTCCTTCTACAAGTCCGTCTGTGACAGGGTCCCTCTACAGAGGTTGGCCCTCATAAGGGCAATACAGCGGACACATTGTGTCCAGGCGCGGTCTTCAGAACTGCGAGAAATTTCTTAATATGTCCAAAAGACAACCCCAAGGAGATGAACCACGCAGATATGAACAACTGTAGACTTGGCATAGCTTATGAAGGAAGCAAGTCACACCAGACACAGTAGCGGATGGGCAGGAATTAAGAGCCAACCTCATGACGACCGAGGCCCGAACACATGGTGGCTTAGTGGACAGGAGCCATCGTGTGATGCCTCTGGAGGACAAAAGACTGAGGGCACATCCTCCAAGTATGTACAAACTTGGTTGCAGGAATCAGGAGTGACCAGTGTGTGAACCTGGCCAAGGTAGTACTGGAGAAGCAGGGCTACAACAGTCAGCGACAGTGCGACAGCGAAACAGACAGTGAAACAGCCACAGCGACAGTGCCAAGAACCAAACCAGGAAAGAAGACGCGATGCTACATCACATCAGAAATCAAGCTACTCATCAGCAAGAGGAACCGCCTGCGACGCAAACTCCATCAGAACAAGAACGAGTGGCTTGAAACCTGCCGTGATGTCAGAGAAAAAGTCGCGGCTGCCCGCAAGAACCAGTGGGTCGAATTCATCGAGGAAGTCGAATACGGAACTGACCCTAGGAAACTGTGGAGTGTCCTCCACTCCCTTGGTGATTCGACCACCCCAAGCCAGCCGAACGAAGCATTAAAGCTGGGAGATAAAACCATCAGCAGCTCCCTCAAGAAAGCGGACGCATTCATGCAACACTACGCCAAGGAAAGCCGGCTACAGTTCTCGAAGAGTGAAAGAGACACCAACAGAACCTCCCGCCGCCTAAAGTCCGCGATGTCCGCCGACGACGCGAGCGCTCAAGACTTCACCATGCTCGAACTCGAGAAAGCGATTGCAAGCATGCGAAGCCGATGAGCTGCCGGACCGGACGAAATAACGCCAGCCTTTATCAAAGCCTTCGGACACAACGCGAAGTGTGCATTGCTAGCACTTTACAATGACTCGTGGAACCACGCAGCTGTCCCGCAAGGATGGAGAAATACCAAGATCATCCCCCTGCTCAAGGCCGGAAAGGACCCGGCGTCAATCGCTTCGTATAGACCAATCAGTCTCACTTCAAAGGACCCGGCGTCAATCGCTTCGTATAGACCAATCAGTCTCACTTCATGCCTTGCCAAAGCCCTGGAACGCATGATGGCATCTAGGCTCGTGTACCTGATTGAAACTCGAGGACTCCTTAGCAAGAACCAATGTGGAGGACGAAAGAAGAGATGTTGCGGAGACCTCATCATCAGACTTACGCAAGCCATTGACAACGCCTTTCAATCCAGAAAACCTGGCAAAGTGGTTATGGCGCTGTTCGATTACAGCAAGGCATTCGATCGTGTTTGGAGACAAAAGCTAATTCTGACGCTCGTGGACAAAGCTATTCCCTCTATGTACATCCGCTGGATCGCAGCCTTTCTCAACACCCGGCAAGCAAGATGCCTCTACGGTGCAACGCTCAGCAGAACGAAGAAGCTCCAACAAGGCGTCCCGCAAGGATCCGTGCTTGCCCCGCTACTGTTCCTGCTCTTCATCGACCCTGTTAACAACGGACTCCAATGCGCTCTTCATGGACGACCTCTGTGTGGTCGGCAAACCAGGACAAAGGTATTGCAACCGAACGAATACAACCAAGAAAAACCACCATGGGAAGGATGCAATGCCTCAAACTGGACAGTCGTGGACACCATAGCTGGGGCCCGAACCAAATGTCCGAAAGAAACGACGCTAGATGACCTTCGAAACCTTAAGGGAGACATCTATTTATACACTGATGGTTCTGCATCACATGGTAACGAAAATGGAGGGTACGCAGTTGTTGTAGCCAAAGGCGACCAGGCCAGCCCCGATGTCATTGCCAAACTACGGAAGAGGCCGAGAACATCACGTCATCATTTGAGGAAGAGAAGGCGGCAATGCTGACAGCAGTCTCCTGGCTAACGTGCAACCAACAGCGCGGAACAACAGCTGTCATCTGTACAGACAGTCAATCACTCTGCACTGCTCTCTGGAAAAGAAACAATACCACAGCTGGAATTCGTTCCTACCCGGACAGCCACCACTCCAAAGTCATCATCCAATGGATACCAGGGCATTCAGATGTCGCAGAGAATGAACTAGCAGACTCCGAGTCCAGAAAGGCAGCTGTCACGACTATCTCAGAAGCCGAACCGACGTCCCTTCGAGCCGCATTGAGCTGCATCAGAAGAACATTCAAGGACCCCGAGCCCTGCCACCATCGTGCCAAACTCACCTACAAAGACTACAACTTCAAGGCAGAAGCCAAAAAGATCACGAGCAAAAAGGACGCTGTCCTACTAGCACAGCTCCGCAGCAGACACTGCAAACTACTGAAGGCATATGCCAATCTGTTGGACCCCACGGTCGACCCAACGTGTCCCTTGTGCACATCAGAGCCTCAGACCCTCGAACACTGGCTGGATTGCCCAGCCACGGCCAAAGATCGACTTGAAATTTTTGGCTTATGCCAAACCAGACTGGAATTGCTGACTGAGGCACCCGACGGCGCAGTGGCGCTCGCCAGACGAACTCTGGGCGCCTAAACCACACACACACACACACACACACACACACACACACACACACACACACACAACAGTCAGAACCAGTCTTCAAGAAAGGGGCATGGGAAAAACAGGGGACATGGGTGATAAACAGCACCATTTGCCTAGACAACACAGATCTAGACGAGCAGTACCCTGTCAAAGGAAACTCCCGTCAGTTTCAAACGTTGTGCAAGATGATATGCATGACAGGGGTAAACGGCGTATCATTTGGTGCCGTTGTCATGAGCTTGCGTGCGGCGGTGGCACGCAGGACGTTGCAACTTCCCTGGAACCTTTGACTGAAGAAGGTACAACTTAACTGCTACTAGCGAGGTGTCTCGAGGGATCAGTCAGGACTTGAACAGAAATGGAAGAAAAGTGGAATCACGAAGTGGACACAACTCGATGACGACAACTAGAGAATTCTCTGGGACCTAAGTGTGCCAAAACAAATGCCAATCCAAACTCTATAGACTCTTGTCATATATTTATTTGATATCTTATTGTACATATATTTATACATAAAGGGATAATTTAGTGGTTGTAAAAATGGCAATAGCGTTCTTACACAAGAACTTGATTGAATAAACTGTGGCTACATTTAATATTTTGTTCGGATATAGCTGCTCTAACTTAGGTACCTAATTGAGATGTAATCAGTTGTAACTTAATCAAAACTTGCTTGTTGTTGACAAGCAAAGCACATCAAAGTAGCCATGAAGATCATAACTATAATTCCATTTATAGAATGTTATATGCGTCAAGGCTGTCCATGTACTCGCAGACCAGAAAATTGAGTGCTTAGTTTAAACTTTCAATTTTAATTTGTAAAATTGCAGTTTTTCTACCCTTTGGTTCGTTTTTTGTATAGGATGTCTGGATAAAATGACGGCCGAAGCGAAGACTGGAGCTGTTAAAGCGAGTGACATTTTCAAACAACGCGACTGGCGTGGAACTCAAGATGCGGCTGCCGATTCGGGAGACACAGCTTTGAAGTCTGTACACAAAAATACAATCTCTCACATGATGTGCTATGCAGGAGAGCCCAAAACAGGTGTCTCTAAGATGTCGTCTTGCGGCTTGGATGGTCTGATCGTGGTGTGGGATGTCGCGTCCTTGTCTGCGTCTCTCGCCCAGATGAAGTTGTGAACGAAATGGAGTGTGAACAAATCAGCACAACAATTCCGAAATAATCTAAGTCAATTCACAAGTTTAATTTGGACGTCGTGACATTTGGATGTAAATAAAAGTATTTCTCTGATTCAAAAACTTAAATTGTTGATCGTTGTCAAGCTGTTAAAAATAATGCGTAAAAGTTAATTCGATGTGAAAAATGAGCATTTTGGATTGAGCTTGCCAAGCTACTGATTATGTAGTTGTAATATAATCTGAGTAATCGAATGGAGTCAGAAATTATATCAAAGATAATGTGAATAAATTTTTATACAATTTAGTTTTGTTTGGTTTCCATTTAAGCATCAATCCCTATTGATTTTCGACTTAATTTTTGTTTTCAATTTTTACTAGTGCGATTTTCAGTCGTACTGGCTTCAGTTGAGTGAGTTTTTGAAATTTTTTACTTAAGTTGGCAATTTAATGTGAACAATATAGCTACTGCAGTTAGCAATCATAGCATCGCAATTTTTAAGGGAAGTGATATAAATTAAATTAACAGATTCTCCAGCATTGCGAACGGCAATGCAGAAGAGGATGCCAAATAAGATTCGCTAATGCCACCAAAGGCCTGTAAAATATAATAATAAAGGTATAATTTAATTGTTAAAACTTCCTTTTAGAGTAGCTCTCTAAACTATTTTCAAAAATAAACCGATCAATTGAACTCAGCCCTAGTCAAGACATGTTGTCGAGCGCATTTGTGTCCAGCAGTTTAGCAGGAGGTGAAGGGCCTCGCGAAGTAGCAGGCTCTAGTGGGGGTATTCCCAGATCTGGACTAACCAGCGATGGTCAGGGTGGTCTCAGTGGTGGAACTACAAGCATCGGTGGTAGCGCAAGAAGCGACCAGAATGCCGTAAATAACGTGCATAGTTACCTAATTGATCAAGCGCAAAATATTTCTCAATGGCAAACGCGAACAGAGTTGGAGCTGAAAAGAAAGACTGCGAAGGTAGAGGAATTGCTGAACCAGAATGATCGACTGGAGAGAGAAATTAACGAAGAGAAGCAGGCCACTGATGCTCTCAAGACCCATAATAGGTACTGTTGAAACCCAGTGTTTTTTTTGCTGCTTTCAATTTTCTGTGGAGAACATAGCAGCCTATAACAAACTGGATAGTACTAGGAAGTAAAGTTCTGGTTCTTGACCCGATTTGGCTAAAATTTTTGCTCTAAGGTCAAATAGGGCCAGGCAAAGTTCTTTGTGGGATGGGAAAGTTGTAATTTTTTCGGCAATCTGCTCTGTTGATTTCAGATAGCCGGAAGAGGAGTTCATTGGAGCATATTCAATGCTTTTAATTGCTCTCGTAGAGAAGCAATTGTTGTAAACGTGTCTTTTATATGCAAAATTTTCGCTTGACCGTTTTGACTTTCCGAGTGACTTTTACGCCCTTGACTTTTTGCGTGATCTAAAGTTATTCTCAATCACAATTTCAAGCAGCTGAACTCAATTGGCGGCAATTTAATACTCAAAGTCAAATGAAAAGTGCGCCGAAACTGGCGCCATTTTTCACTTTAAATCTTAATAGTGGTAAATAATAACCTCTAATGCGGTTATATGAATGCCACTATTGAACTTCTTAGTCCCGTTTCGCCCCCCTCCACCCGATTGAAGCAGGCTGCAATTGATTAGAGCTCACACTAGTCGTTCGAGAGCAATTCTTCCGACGTTTAGTAGGTAATGTTTGAATGACTGTCTAAAATATGGTGGTGCGTTTGATTAAATGTTGGCTTAAATAATTTTCACAGTTGAGCATGTTTAATTGCTCTCAAAGGAAGTTTGTAGCAATTATTTTAGTCCTGTTGTCTCTTTAAAATGCGATTTTTTGCTAGACCAATTTTTCACTCTGGCCCATTTGACTTTTCGTCCCCGAAAAGGGGATAAACTGGTAGCGCGCGGAGAGAATTTTGTAAGTATGAGCCCACTCAGTGATCCTCTGATGCTAGTATCCCAAAGCCACAGCTGGCTACTACCGAAGCCAACCACTTGTCGCTCGTTTGAGAGAAATTCGCCCGACGCTAGTCGGTTTTATTATTTTGCCTTTTTATTAATTGCTCTCGAACGAAGTTCGTAGTAATTATTGTAAACATGTTGGTCTTTTTTATGCAACTTTTTCACTCCACCATTTTGCGTTTCTTCTAGAACACTCTTTGACTTCTTAAGTGAAGAAAATAAAATTGATTGCAGCATAGCAACAAGAAGTGCCTGATAGCCGAGTGCGCACTGAGTCTGGTGAGAGAGCGGGAGGTCCATTGTTGGAATCCTGGTGTGGTTAACTACTTTTGCGCCCATAAAGAAAAATTTATCTCGGCTACAGTCCCTTAATTAAATTGCATGGCCTGTCGTTCGAGAGCAATTCTCCCACATTAGTCTGTTTAATTTTGAGCCATTCTTCTGTTTTTACGAGTTTTTAAATTTATTTTGTCAGTGCTCTAGAACATGCGCGAAACTTCATTTCATATTTCGTTTCCGTCTTGTTCTGTTGATTGGATCTTCAATTATAGAATGGGTTAAATTATTTTAATTGTTAACGAGAGTTATAATGCATTGAAGGTTTTCAATGAATCGCTAAGTAATTAATTGGTAAGGTAGAATAAAAGTGAGCAATATTTATTTCAATTTTTCAAGTTTTCTGTTCAAAGTTGCGATGACATTTTATGTGCCAGTTGTCTCGCCTAATTTCATCGGATAGTTAATGCACAATCTAGGACATTTTTGTATGGTAAAATTTTTCTTTTTAAAAGCGGCAGTGTTCTTTTTTCGCTCTTTTTTTTCGTGTGCGGATTGTCCTTACTTTAATGGTTTGAGAAGAGTTACTTTATTTTATTGCAGTCCGCTTAAAATTTAGGTCTTTGTCTTTTGTACCACGTGGTGTCCACTAATTTTCAATCTTTAGATCCCATTCGCAAACCACAATGAGCACAAATTTTTTGAGTAATTTCTTTTGCTCATAAACTGAGCTTGTTTGCTTGTGCTTGTTTTGTGATACTTTTCTTACATTTAGTAACCGCGAAATGATAGGGAGGCTATCATTGGTCTGATGTTTTTTACGACTGGAAGAGGAGTATTTGTTATCGTAGCTAACCGTTCATAGCCATATTTGTCGTCCATCATGCTTATTTGTTTTGCTTGCTCTTTTTTTATGAACTTTTTCAATGAATGCTGTAAAATTATGTAAACGTCAGCTGATATTAGTGATTCTGTTGGATCAATTTTTGTAGGAATGGAAAAATCGGCTCGTGTTTTTCATTTTTTAGAAATTTTGTGGCCGTTGTAATTTCTATAATCGGATCTTTTAACGAACTGGTTGGTTATCAGTGTATGGTAACGGCTTTTTATTTAATCAATCCTTGTATCCGTCAGTTTTTGATGTAAAGTGCTTCTAATTGCTCTCGAACGAAGTTTGAAGTAATTATTGTAAACGTGCAGGTCTTCTTTTGACTCTAAGGGAAGTATTGGTATTACACAGGTTTTTGCGAATCGAAGAGGAGTTTTGGTATTCTACAAGTTTTTTTAGCTGAAGCATTTTTGTTCATGACTTGAATTTTGACTTTTCTATTCGATCATTTACTTCCGTTTTCAAATTTTGACTTTTTTAAAACATCGATCTTAACATTAGCTCAGTTTGTTATCTATAGTAAATAGGAACTGTAGTAATATTCAAGGTGAAAAATGTCATATTGAGAATTTTGGATTCCATATAATTCCCTCTTTCTTATTGATGGCCGCGAGGCGATAGCGGCTACTATTGGAGGCATCGTGGTTTTTTTAATTCGTCGTCTCCATTGATGATTCTTACAACCTGACTTCTTGGAATTGACTCTTACAATGACTTCAGTGACTTCTACTGCTTTGCAGTTAGAATGTGTGTACCTGATGTCATCTCTGCTTATACGCCAATTGTGTGACTTAACTGACTCAAAAACTTGACTTCTGAACTCACTGATGGAACTTTAAATTTACTTGTTAATGGTGTGCATCAAAGTAGTGCCAAACTTACATGCCCTAATGCTTGATTATTGTCTTGAGTTTTTGATTTCGAATATCAATTTTGAGAAAGCTCTTTTAGGGTTTTTTCCTTATAGACCCTTTGTCATAAAATTGACAGTCTGAATATAACCCAAAAAGTTTAGTAGTCCACTGGTGGTCGATCTGTATTATTTCGTTAGTTGTTTCAATTCATGGAAGGCCACAAGTGTCTATCGCGGAATTTTTCCGGCAATCTGCCGTTCTAAACTCAGACCAACCACCTACCTATCAATTCCCTCCCCTGCCTAACTTCCCTCACCTACCCACCACACCTACCCCCCACACCAACCCACCTTCGCACCTTACCTACTGCCTCACGCCACCTCACCCACCCCCCCACCTGTCTGCCCCTACCGACCCCTACACCTTTCTAACCTCCCACAACTACCCCTCCCGGGAACCTATCTAACCCCTGCCTACTTCACTCCACGAAATAGATGGTTAGTTTAGAGTTTTGCTGCACAACCAGTGAGTTTAGAGTTTTTCTACCGGTTGCGTTTTATGAAAAATTTTTGATGGACCGTTTTCTATAGCATTCTATCTATTCCATTCCTCGAGCAACTTCTTCACGCGTTATTTTTTAATTTCTCGTGCAATTTTTGTGCCGCGGACTCATAAACGAATTCAAAAAACGAATGCGAGAGCTGACGGCACACAGCCCGTGTAGCGTAGTGGTTAATGTCCGTAAACCTAAACCATGAGGTCGCGGCTTCCATTCCCTTCCTAGCCAGTACATTTTGAACCATACTGTTCTCTACCTTACGCCCCCTTCTAAATTTTTTGCCTCGGCAGTCGTTGAGAGCAATGTGTCTGACGTTAATTGGTTTACGTTATTTGGTATTGTTACTTTGGGTATTGTTCATAGTTTTACTAATTTTTCTATCAATTTGGTTTGGCTCATCCGAATCAGCTTTTTATGAAACTTAATGGAATACAATTTTTTGTTCCTAATTCAATTAGTTTTGATGCTAAGTTTTGGAAACTGAATGACGACTTGTTTCATAAATGCAGTTTCAACCATTTTTTTATTTCCTCGAAAAACTACAGCAGTTGGCAGCGTTTTATCCTTGACATTGGTCTTTCTTAGTTATTTTGTACTGCAATGGTTAATAATTGAAATTTAGCTGTTCTTTTTGAACTTTTGTATTTTTTTGGAAATTCCAAATTTTTGAAGCTGAGTTTTTCTACTCTTTTTTATGCAATGTGTCCGTAGCCGCTTGATTCTACGGTTTGGAACTTTTTCGATTCTTGCAATAGTTCATGGTAGTTTCCGGTTCTTATTTGTATTTGTTCTGCTTTTAATCGTTTTTTTTTAAGATTTGAGCCTTTCTAATTTTGATAGTTAAGCGCTTTTTGGTTTGTTCCGATTTTCATTTGAAATAAGGCAGTTCATACATTGTGCTGGGAAATTGATAATGGAATTATTTTTTTAGTTTAGGAAAGATTTTTCGGGGATGGTCTTTTTCTCCAAGGAAAACTTTTGCTTTCGAGTTTCAATCCTTTTCTTTTACTTTTTCCCCACTAGGTTTCATTTTTGCAAGAAGTTTAATTTTTTGTTCAAATATGAGTTGGACACGAAAAAAACTATCAATAAAGTTCAGGAAATGATATGAAGCTTAAAACGAGAAATTGTTAGTGATTTTTTCTGAATATTGATATTATATTGTAGATGACCTGTTTTTTTGCTAATACGTCTTGGTTCGCAGAGTGGTTCACAGAGATATAATTTTGAGCGCAGTTGGAGAGTTATGGAATCTTTCAGTCTTCTTGATTATGTAAACTTTGGTGAATTTCAGTGGAAATGGATAGTATGTATGTTTTCCATTAAACAGTACTTATAGTATCAAATTTCAGTCTGTTTTCTTTGTAGCTTCATACTTGATCAAATTATGAGCTTAAATTTGAGTCTGTTTCTGATTTTGGTGTAGTTTCTGATTTTGGTATCATTTCTGATTGACTACTTTTTTCAATTAAAAAAATGTGATGTTATGCTGAAATATATCCTTACAGGTATCAACATAGTCACCAAATCTCGTTCGTTCCCTTAATGTGCTAGCCGAGGCAGAGAGTGTTTGTTTTGCAACAAAAAATCTTCTTTGTCTTTGGAAAAATTTAATTTTGTTAATAAAAATAGATTTGTTTGATCTTTTTTCAACTAATTTATGAATAATGAAATAAGTGCTCATGTCATATAGGGTTTTTTCCGCTTTTTTCATAGTTTGTCCGGCAAGACGCTTCAGGTTGCTTCCTAAGTTCTGCCGGTTTGTTCTAATTCGTCGTTTTGTTGCGGTTGTTTTTTGATCACCCAAAAAGAAGTCTAAGAGTGACTAGTTTTTAAATCAGTCGTGTGATAATTGATCTACCTCAAGCAACAGGGTGGCTTGTTTGTTCACCTATAAGTTGTATTATGAAAATGTAAACTCTGATTGGAATTGAGAAGTGGTCATCCGAAATAGGTTAATATAAATCTCTATTGAAAGACATAGGTATTTTAAAATCAAAGTTTTGTTTGAGTACTACCTATTTGGCTCAGTCACAACCGTATGTATATTTTTATGTTTCAACGGTCTATTTCGTGGCTATTGTGCTTCAATATGTTAGCTATATGCTGACCGTTTTTGTTGCGCTTTTGTTCTATGATATTCTTTTTATCTACAACCATCAAACTTGAACGTTGATGCAATTTTTGTTTTAGTTTTTTAACGCTAATTTCCCACTTGACCGTTTTTGCGCTCTTCTATGACGTTTCTTGGCTTCTCAAAGGACTTTTTGCACTTAATTTATGATTGATCGCAATTGTTTCCATTGTTTGTTGCTAATATTAAAGCGTTTGTGAGCCTTTAAGGGTTAAGCCGGTGTAGATTATTGGTTAAGATGACAGGCTGTTATCCTAGAGGCTGCTGGTTCAAACCTCTATGTTGTCGGAGTTTTCGCACGCATGAAATTTAAAGCTTCACACGTAAATTAAGTTGCCACCGCCTGTCGCTCGTGAGCTGTTCCTCCGACGTTAGTCGGTTTATGTTTGTAAAATGTAATAATAGAGTAAGTTCTATCGCATACTCACTTTTCATGGTTAAGTAATCGTTGCAGTTGCTTTCAAATTGCTATCGTTTCCTGTTGATTATAGAATATCTCGAAGTCTATACGCTTCGTTGGTTCCTGAGTTCTTTCGCTTGGTCTAATCCGTCGTTATGTTGTGATTATCGTATGATCACGCAAAAAAAGTCAAATAGCGACTAGTGTTAAAATCAATGGTGTGACAATTGACCTATTTTTTAAACAGGATGACTTCTGCGTTCACTTGTAAATTATAAATTGAGAATCTAAGCTCTAACTGAAATTTAAAAATTGTCATCCGAATTAGGTTTTCTACGTTTGATTTTCCTTCTGAGATGTACATTGCTACTGAATCTATGAGATTATCAATACTCTGCATTTGGTATTTGTTTTTATGAGTTGCGTCCTTTAAATTCTTGGAATATAATGTATTTTTTATACTTTATTTTCTGACTCTGATGACAACTGGGCTAATGAAGTGTTCGTCGGAGCTTTTTCTAATCTGAATATTTATTTTTCATCTATTAGTTCAGTTCCATTTATACTTTATCCAGTAGAGGTAGAGGTACTCTTCTACCTTTGTGAGGAAATGGTTATGAAGTTTTCCTTCAGAAATACATAGATTACATGGAAAGGGACATTTTCTGAATACCCTTTTTATAATAATTTTCTCCGTTTCTGTAATTGAGTTCTTTTTAACTTTTTGTTTGCCAGCTGGTTTGTACGATGAGAGATGAATTCCGTGTTTTTGTAAGATATCGCAACCCATAATATTGTGAGTTTTCCTTGAGACTAGAAGTATTTTGCATTCATGAGCTATCCATAAACCTGACTTTAAATCCAATTGGATCGCTCATTCTATTTTGATATCGTTGTTGTTTAAGCATTTGTATTTGTTTGATTCGTTGTTTTCTTAGATTTAATTTTTTGGTTGCATGGTACTTTAGTGGTTGCATGGTATTTTTGCTTTTTCTACGTTTTAGTAATAATCTGGGTGAACTTGTGTCGGCTAGCAAATGTAGTTCATCATTTTGTGCGATTGTTTCTACCCAGAACTTGCCGTCCCATTCTTGGTTGTTTGTTTTTAGTATTTCAAATCGTTTTTGGGGTTAAAGTTTGTCATTCCATTTTTCAGCTGGTTCTCTAATATAGAGAGCGGCTTCTGCGTAGTGATTCTTCCCCGTGTGTCGTGTTTTGATCTGATTCTGTAACGTGTCTGATTTTTCTTGGTTGGAAGTTTTTGTTGTAAACAGTTGGTTGTTGGTTATTTTCCTGTTGAAAACTTGGGTTTTGTTTTCGAACTTTTTGTGCTGAGCGACATACTGCCGCGAAGTGACCTGGATTTTTGCATAAGTTAAATGATGCCGATTTTGCTGGACATGTTTGAAGATGGTTTACATCAAATTTCTTACCACATTTTCAACCTTGTGTAGTTCTTTGCTGAAGTCTGTTTTGTTGATGTTGTATATTGAAGTTTGCGGGTTTTTGTGATTTGTTGTTTTTTTTGTGTATGACACTATTGACGAACTGGTTATGTTGTTCGCTTTTATGATTTCTTGTTGATTTGCTAGGCAACGTTCTCTGTTAACCGCATAGTTGAGCTTCTGAATTGGGTTGCAAACTTCGGAAAGTAGTTCAATTTGGATGATTGAGTTTTTCATGTTTGCTAGGAATAGATCCCTTACAATAACTTCTAATTCTCTAAATTCGCAATGCGACACTAATTCTCTAAATAGTACACACTAATACACTAAGTTACTGTAGAATTTCTGAAATGTTTCTTTGGATTGTTGTGTAGTATTGAAAAACAAAACGATCGAATGTAATGTTTCTTGGTCTTGTGAATGTAATATTTAGTTCGTGGAATAATTTGTTTATTGTGCATCTGCCGATTTTTGTGTGGGGATTTCTTCGATGAAATATTCTTGTTGCTTTGGCAACAAAGGATAATTTAATGAGGTTTTTTTACTTTCACTTCTGCTTCGTCCCATGGAATTTTATCTACCATTGGTCATTTCCTCGATTGCTAAGCACTCATTCGTTCTCCCAATCTAATCGTCTTTTTTCATTCCTCTGTTCTCTTGTTCTGTATGCATTCTCAGTTGTTTCACCCTATAGTGGGTCTCCTCAGTTTTGTCCCTCTGAAGAGTTGGAGAGGTTCTGCATGTTGGTCTTGTTTGGTGCTCTGTCTTTTGTTAATGAGTATGTTGCAAGTCTCTTTGTGGGCATTGTTTCTCGTAACAGCGCTAGTCTGTGGTATTGATGAAGAATTTGATTTTTGAAATGAGTTAGAATGATTTGAATTTTGATGTGGATTTGAATGGGTAAGGTTTGAATTAAGAGAGCGACTTATTGTTAGCGTGTAAATGGCAAAAAGCGTTTGAATTTAATCTTGTTTGGTGTATTGTTTGATATTACGTCTTGTTGTTGTTCATTTATTGGTCTTTCTTTCTGATTTGTTGGGTGTAAGTGCTTTAGACTATTCTTTAACAAGCGTGGTTCATTTTCTTCGATAGTATTCACGACAATTTTTTTGTCGCAAAAGTCCAATGAACTAGCTTTTGACTTGGATACTGAGAAAACCTGCGAAACCCATGCTTTTTTCCTGGAAAATGCATTACATCGGAATGGACAGGCAAAAGTCGATCAACTCAACGAGTTAAACGGCTTTGATAGGTTTTGTTACCTCTGTTATTTTTCAAGGCTGAAAATGGTTCGTTTGGCGTACAGTTTTGTTCGGTATAGGTAGTGTTTGAAATGTTCTAACGATCATACTACTGCCAGTAACTCTAGTTCATTTGTGCTTTATCTTTGTTCCTGTTGGTTAAGAAAATGACTAGCGTACGCTACGGGTTTCCAATCAGAATTGTATTTTTGTTCTAAGCATGCGTCTAATCCTTTCTTGCTTGCTTCGATACGTCAAGATGTTTGTTTTCTGTTATGTTGTTTATTTCCTTTTTTTTGAAAAGCTACGTTGTGTTGTGACTCCCATTTTATCTCACTTTGTGCGCTTGCGTTGACATTTTGTTGTTGTGGGTGTTGTACCTTCGGTAACCTAATAATGTTATAAAATTTCGCAAATTCTCACTTTTGTAGGTTTTTTGCTAGATTTTCCTTGTCTAACGGGTTTATTGTTTTATCTTGTTCTTTCTCGTGTTCAATTAGTGAGCCTTTTGTACAAATTAGGATGTCTAGGAATTTGAATTTTGAGTGAATGATTCAAGTTTTTGTCTGTGTTTTTAGAATGTTGCGGACATATCGGTTAGACCGTAAAATGCGTTAAGGAATCTGTATGTTCCTGTAGCTGAACCGTCTAGCATGTTAAAGCTGCAATGTGTCTGATTTTCTTCATCCAATGGAATTTTGCTGTATGCGTATTTGAGGTCTAGTTTTGAAAAGTAAAAAGTTTCTAAATTTCTAAAGTAGAAATTTTCTTTCTGAGGTGTACATTGCTACTGAGTCTATGAGATGATGGATACTCTGCATTTGGTTTTTGTTTTTATGAGTTGCGTCATTTAATTTTTTGGAATCCAATGTAAGTTTTTTTTATTTTTTTTTTAAATATGATAACTGGGCTAATATAGTGTTCGTCGGAGCTTTTTCTAGTGTAATTATTTGTTTCTCATCAATTAGTTTTTTCAGTTCTGTTTCTACGTTATCGTGTAGATGTAGAGTTTATCTTCTACCTTTTTGAGGGAATGGTATGAAGTTTTACAATTACATCAGAATTACATAGATTGTACATAGAAAGGGCCATTTTTTGATTACCCATTTTAATATTTTTCTGCGTTTCTGTATTTGAGATGTTTTTATCTTTTTGTTTGCCAGCTGCTTTGTACGCTGAGAGATGAATTCCGTGTTTTTGTTAGATATTTCGACCCATAATATTGTGGGTTTGCTTGGTTGATGTTTGTTTTTTGTGTTTCGAATCGTTTTTGGTGTTATTATGTTTGTCATTCCATTTTGCAGCTAGTTCTCTACTATGGAGAGCAGCTTCTTGTAGTAATTCGTTCTCTTCCGTTGTTTTGTTGATCTGATTCTTTGACGTGTCTTATTTTTCTTGGTTTGAGATTTTTTTTTGTAACCAGTTGGTTATTGTACAGTTGAAAATTTGGGTTTTGTTTTCGAACTGTTTGCCCTGAGCGACATACTGCTGCAAATTGACCTGGTTTTTTAGCATAAGTTAAATAATGCCATTTTTGCCGGACATGTTTAAAGATGGTTTGCATCAAATTTGTTACCACATTTCCAACATTGTGTGGTTCCTTGTTGAGGTCTGTTTTGTTGATGTTGAATCTTGAAGTTTGCGGTTTTTTGTGATTTGTTGTTTTTTTTGTGTATGACACTATTGACGAACTGGTTATGTTGTTTGCTTTTATGATTTCTTGTTGATTTGCTAGGCAACGTTCTCTGTTAACCGCATAGTTGAGCTTCTGAATTGGGTTGCAAACTTCAAAAAGTAGTTCAATTTGGATGTTTGAGCTTTTCTTAACTTCTAGTTCTTTAAATCCACAATGCGAACGTAATTCTCTTAAGCGGCTGTGGAATATCTCTAGTGATTCGTTGGATTGTTGTGTAGTTTTGAAAAACTGAAAACTATCGAAGATAACTTGGTCTCGTGAATGTATTATTTAGTTCGTGGACTAATTCGTTTGTTGTGCGTCTGTCGATTTTTGCGTGGAGATTTCTTGGATGAAATCTTGTTTCTTGGGCACCCTAGTATAAGTAATTGAGGTTTCCTACTTTCACGTCTGCTTCCTCCCATTGAATTCTATCTAGCATAGGTACTTTCCTGCCTTTGCTAAGCATTCATTCTCCCAATCTACTCGTCTTTTTTTCATTTCTCTGTTCTGTTGTTCTGTATTCATTCTCAGTTTCACCCTCCAGTGGGTCTTCGTTTGTGCGTAGAGTTGGGTAGAATAAATCTGTTCTTCCAGGTTTTAATTCTTGTAGTTTATCTACGTACATATAAGCTTTCTATGGCCATTATTGCGCGTTCCTAACCAGTTTGTCCATTCTGCTTGTGGGTTCGCACGGTTTATACCAAGGATTGTTCTCGGTGGGGTGAAGATCGAATGATACGAAATTCTCCGCTGGAGGAGTATAAGTCTGATTCAAATGGATCGATATCACTTACGTTTTCAGTTAATTGACAATGGAGTAAATAACCATTCGTCGATTTCGGAGTAAGCGAACAGATAGCGCTGTCCAAGATCCAAATGGATAGTTAAGGTGTGTCAAATGATTAAAGGCTACCAATTAATATGCTGAGTGGTTAGAAGCTAATATTACTTGAAGTAACAAAACAAGTTTAGAAACTTGAATTAGCTTTCTCTTTTCTTGTGAGCCACGCGCAACCTTACGGCTAGGCCACATCTTATGTGTCTGCTGAGTAGCATTGCAGTTCATTGTTAAAAGATGATCAGTCTGACCTTGAACAAATGATTGCTCACAGTGCAACAGTGATTGCGTAATAAATATGTACAGACAATAGATATTATATAACATATAGTCCTTACCTTGCAAGCTGCCTGTAACTTGCGTTTTGAGGATTAGTTTAATATTTAAGAAAAATGTTCCATTATGTTTTTATAATTTTCTAATATCAGTTTTGTTTTTTGTTCGAGATTCAAGCAGTTCTTAATATAGGCCCCTGTTTTACATGGGCGAGGTGCTTGATCTCTTGGCAGTAGATAGTACATTGAGAAGACTTTGTGTCACAACATCTAAGTTTTTGTTGATCTGGCTTTTTCGGCCGGCTTTGCATGCATGATGTGAGACTAATTTTTTTCAGAGGCACAATGGCTTAACAGAAAGTGGAAAGTCTTTCGAAATCCTGGAAAATTTTTATAATGAGATTTACAGCATGCTTGATTACAACATGTTTGGTTACGCGGTTAGCAAGGAACGTGGCGGTTAGAACTTTTTTGGATGTTTTTTGGATGTTTTCAGTTTGGCTGTTATTGACTAATTGATAATATTGACTGCCTAAACAACCCATACCGCAAAGTTAATCTCTCGGCATAATTGTGTTCATTAATATTATTGAAAAACGAGAAATTTAATCTGCTTTTCGAAACCTTTTATAAGCAGTGTGCTTTTAGTTTTCATGTAACTCTAAATTTTAGGTTGTCATATGCCCTAGTAGATCAGATTGTGGTTCTGGGATTTTACACGGCGTTTGTGTTCGGGTTGTTTCCGTTATTAGACTGGCTGTGATATGTAAAGTTTTTGCGGAATGGGTTTGACTTTTCAGTTACTTCTTTGACTTCTTGCTTGATCTAATTTTCTCTCATTCACTATTTAATGCAGCTGAAGTCAACTAATTGTAGTTTATTACTCAAAGTCAAATGATCAATGCGCCGACTTCGGTTTCTTTTTATCAATTTGAAGGGTAGTGTTCTATGCTAAGCTCAAATGTTATTATTTGAAGCCCCTTACCGCTTGAGAGCAATTCGTCCGATGTTAGTCGGTTTTTGATAAATTTAGAACTATATGAAATAGTGTAAAACGACAGGCATGCTTGAATGAAGAGGAATTAGTTTGTCTCTCAAAATTTCCAGAAAGCTCTGCCTTCCTTTTTAGACAGGCGTTAGGATTTTACGCTGTCTGATGTCCATAGGATAGTGTATAAATTGGGCCGACAAAAAGTCGGACTATGATTAATAAACTCGGGCACTATTAAATTCTGATTTTACGCATCTGAAATACATGAGGAAAAAAGTTTTCCACATTCCAGAAGTACTGTGGGCTGAAACTAAAAAAATACTCGTCGAAAATATAGGTAGTTCTATAGAATTGGAAAAAAAGCTGTAAATTTATCCTGTGGATTGCTCTTTTCAATCTCAAATTTGAAAACGGATGTTTCTACGGTGCGTTCTACCGCTTGTTAACATAATTTTTGCTACTTTGTTAGCGCTAATTTAAAAATAAAAAATAATACAATTTTGCGATGTTTGCCCATCAATGGCCTGGGCTGTCTGCTGGCGTGTATTACAAGGGCGTTTATAACTTACTCATGTTGTAGGTGTCTGGAGAAAGACATAGACCTGATCAAGATAGAAGTTCGACAAGCTCAGAAGGCTGTTACCGTAATGAGAACATTTGGTAAAGGCGTCCGAGAGTCTTTGGAGAAGGGCGAGGCTGCGATTAAACGCGTAGTTGAAGAAGACAAGCTAAATAACGAGGACTTGAGAGAATTGATGGGAGAACTGAATAAGCTCCAAGTTATGCACAAAGACATGAAGGACGTTCAGGAGAAAATGAACTCGGATGTTGCCGAATTTAAAGTCAAGTGTCAACAGCAGAAGGAAGATTTGAAGGTGGAGCGAGATTCTGTTGCTAAAGAGGCTGAGAGTTTGGCGCTTCAATTGTCCGAGGCGCGTCTAAATTGTGAAGAAATACAGGTAAATAGTTCAAATAACTTGTCTGACTAAATTTTGAATACAAAATTGGGTTAAATACAAAAATGAGCCGCTGAAAACATCATCAGTGAAATCTACTTTTACCCTAACTTACAAATCAAAGCGTTTGTGTAAAATGTTTTGCTGAAAATTGTTTAGTGATTTTTAGAAAGAAAGAAAGAAAGAAATAATTTCTTCATGCATAATTGAACATTTTAAAAAAAAGGATGCGAAATTTTCATGTTTCATTTTATTCCGATAATTTTAAACTAGAAACTAATCATCTTTCAAATAACCAGGCTATAAACATTTAGGATTCATAGGAAATATTTTGCACTTTTTTGCATTTTTTCAACCCTAGAATGGCGATAACCGATTTTTAAACAGTGAGCACGTCTCTATCAAATAAATATGCAGACAGGACCCAAAAACTTCTTCTGTAAAAGTAATCTTAGAAAACTACTTCAGATTTTTATGAAAAGCCCACCAAACCAAAAACGTTAATTTTAGCTGCATCTATCTGCTTCCAGGTCTTATTGCCTTGAGCAGCGATTTAGTGCAAAATTCGTGGAATATGTTAAAAATTTGATAGAAAATAACCAGAATTTTATTATTTTGTGCTATACAAATACGGAGACCCTCTGTTTTTCTTTGCTCTAATAATGTAATTTAAAAAAATCTTTTTTAGTTGCGAAGGAATTCTTGGATGCCACTTACTTTGGGTTTTATTCCATGGAAATCCTAAACTATATACGTTGTGGCAGGAAATTGCAAATATGCAAAATTTTTGTTGACTTTCTTTTTTTCTTACTCACTCTACTTTTTTCTCTGTTACTATTATTCTTTAGTGCTACCAAAAATTTTGTAATCCTTGTTTAAGGATTCTTGCTTTTGAAAATCTGTATTAAATTTTTCTGTTGAATTTGAAAAGTAAGAGTTTATAAAATAGTTTTGAAAAGTAGAAACGAGTAAAATTTACTCATTTTTTGGTAGCTAGATAGTGGACGATTCAAAAAAGGATTCTAAGAAATCGGGGATTGGTAGACCAATTATCATATTTGTGTTATATAGTGAGAGGAGAACTAGTGGCACCTATTTTGTTTTTTACTCCATGAATACTTATTTTCACTTATAAATCTTTTAATAAATTATTTTTCAGTAATTATCTATTTAGAATAATTATTTTACTTAGAAAAGGAAATTGGTCCAATACCTACCGTTGCGTTTTTGACACATCATTTCGCCAATAAGTATTTTGCTCCAATGCGGCCCTTAGAGAAATTTCAATGTTTGTTCGCACTAATTAACGAAAACACAAGTAAACAATTTCAATTCGTATTTTTCGTTTCCCTTTTTCTCTTTAAAATGATTTCTGTTCTTTTTTAAGAATATAAATATTTTAATTACTTTTTTGTGCTACATTATTTTGAAAAACAGGGTGTCCTTTTTCTCCACTTGACATCAAATGTCCAGTGACAGTAATCAGGTAGTCTCCCCATTTGTCTTCAATATTTCAATGCACAATTTTCATAGTGGATTGGTTCTTGATAGACGTAGTCCCCGACTGAAGAAAATTGGGTTCCACTATACTCGTTCTGGAGAAAAAGAAACAATATTAAAATTTTATGCGGTCAATAGATATCTTGTTCTATTGTTGCCGAAAAGATTCTTAAAAGATTTTTAGAGGATTTTTTTTGTTTCGTCGTCACTATTTTTGTTACGACCTTATGACGTCACAATCACTTCAAATCTGACTTCGAAATGACTTCCTCTCTGAAATTGACTTTTCCTTTAATTCAAAGTGATAAGGTCAAGTGAGTGTATATCACTCTAATTTAAGGTCATTTAAGAGCAGCTAATAGAAGCAGCAATAAGTTTTACAGATTCCTAATCAAAATTTCAAAATCTTTCATAATGAAAAGGCTAATTTTTTGAATCTGTCTTAAATCTTTTAGACTGCAGATCTAAAAAGCTATTGCGACTATGTTCTGGCAATTTGCCAGCTATGTTACACTTTGTATGCAGAATTTACGACGCAGAGTTTTAGTGGTTTCCTTTGGTTTTGTTTCATATTTTTAAAACTTTTCAAATACTTCCGAAGCGAAAATTACAAAAACAATTTTTCGTTTTAATAAAAAATATCTGTTGCCTTTACTTCCAGAGACTTATTTGCTCTCGAATCAGAAGCAATTATTGTAAACGTGTGTCTTTTTAATGCACATTTTTGCTTGACCGTTTTTGCGCTTATCGTCTAGAATAATCTTTGTCTTCTCAAGTGACTTTTTCTCTCACTTCTTGATTTTGGAGTAATTTCAATTGCTCTTGCTCCGAAATAAACTTTGTGTTCAAACATAGCTGATTGCTAGAGAGTTGATAACGAGGCCCTGATAGCCGAGTGGTTAATGCCTCGGTTGAGGTGACGGAATCGGTCTCAGGAGGTCGGGGTTCGAATCCTCACTTTGGCTGATGTTTTCGCACCCATGAAGAAAAATTTATCGAGGCTACAGCTCCTGAATTAAATTGCACCGCCTGTCTTTCGAGAGCAATTTTTCTGACGTTAGTCGGTTTATGTTTTAATAGATGTTTTTTAGGACTAAGATATTTCACTTTGTAAAAAATTTTGGCGCAAACGAAACTTTCCAGGCTTTTTTTTCATAGGATGTAATTTATGAAGAGAGAATAGAATAGTGTGAACTTTGTCCGAATGGTCTTTGAAAGGTAACAGTAAATTAGGTGAGAAAAGAATTGCTTCTGGTAAGCAAAAAGTAGTGATGTACGGCTTTTTCAAATCAGTTTTCTTATAAAT
Source organism: Convolutriloba macropyga (assembly GCF_964194025.1). NCBI lineage: Eukaryota > Metazoa > Xenacoelomorpha > Acoela > Convolutidae > Convolutriloba > Convolutriloba macropyga. Next base: position 26,709,992 of record NC_134471.1, read on the forward strand.
CTCACTTCCTCCACTAAAGTGCTTTAACTTCAAATATTTTGATTTTTGGTTATCAGTTTTCGTGCATATTATTATCGTCAGCCATTTTTTACACCTCATTTGAGATTTCAAAATGTTCAGTCTACGTGTTTTTGTCGGCCGACGATTGTTTGTCTGTGACTTGTGGATCTTTTGCATTTGATTAATTGTTTTTGGATATGAAGATTGAATAAAGTGAGCTCATTTTGCCTGCCCTGTTTTGTTGAGTTTTTTTTGCTGCCATATTTTTTAAACCTTACTTTTATGGTTTGAATCTTTTGTATGATTGTTTATATACTATTTGAATTGTATGAGATAATTGAATGTTCAAAAGGCCAGCTCTTTTTAATTTATGTTTTAATTTTGTTAGTTGTTTTCGTATTGTGTACTCATTTTGAGGACGCATTGTGTGAATATCTATAGAAAATGTTTTCTTTTTATTTGTTTTTAAGTCTTAGAATTTTTTAGTTGTTTAAATTTTAATTTTTACTGATACGGGATCTTGTGCCTTGTAGACTGTTATAGTTTGATTTTGATGGAAAATTGTTGGCCAATAGGTCATTCATTAATTATAGTTCAAAGGAGAGGTTTGAACTGTGATTTTTTCTAGCAACTTTAAAGTGGAGTGGGAAGTTGGTTTCTGAACAAATTTCAGATTTCAAAGCGAATTTTTTCACGTACTGTTTTTAGCGCTGCTTCTCATGAGTGCTAATAATGTGATACATATATATATATATATATATATATATATATATTTAATATATATATATATATATATATATATGTATATATATATATAATATATATATATATATATATATATTATTGAAAGTTTTTGCATATATATATATATATACATATATATATATATATATATATATATATATATATATATATATATATATATATATATGTATATATATATATATATGTATATATATATATATATATATATATATATATATATATATATATTTCTGTTGCCAAACCACTTATTATCATTAATGACAGTATCATTTTTTGTCAATGAGGCATAGATGAATCTAATCAAGTGTTTTCGTTTACGAGTAGTGGTTTTCATGACCTCGGGACTATTTGATCTCAAAATATTTTATAGAATTTTTTTAAATTTGGTTAGTATTTGTTGTTTTTTGTCTTATCATTTAATTTTTTTGAGGAACGTCTAATAGGTCGCTAATATGAGTTTTTTTTTCAATTTAATCGTTTCAGTTCGAAGTTATTTTGTATGACGTTGACATTTTGATTTTTTTTATTGCTATGTTTGTCTTATCTCTTAGTCTCCTCAATGTCCAGTCTCATCGGTTGCTAAGTTTGCCTAACTTAATAAATTTATTTGTTTCTGTATTAAGTTGTTTTTTCATTGACTAATACGCTTCTCATTTGCAAAAAAATTACCGCGTTTTTGAGTTATGTTTGGTTTTGTTGTAATTATTGCTGTTTTATAACTTAATTTAATTAATGGCTGATTTTATTGGTTGCCAACCAGTCGTAGGTGAGTCTATTTAGTCGTTTGAGTTCATAGCACTCCTTTTTAATATTTTGACTTCTGCTTTTGGAAAAATATTAACGTTATGGTCTTTGTTGGTCTTAAGTCTTTTTGTTATTCTTGTGGGCTTATCCCTTTGTCTCAAAAACAGTCACAAATTCCTATTGGCATTCTAGTACCAACTAATCGTCAGACAATTTTGTGGTTCCAGTTTTTTGCTAACGTTATCGTTCCCATTCATATCATGAGATACAATTTGTTTTTGAAAGGTTTAATTGATTTTTTGAATGTTGCCTTCATTTGTAGTTCTTTTGCCCCTTCTTCAGCCATTAGAACTTTTGAAATGTATTTTTGTCTTCGAAAGTTTTACGTCTTCGAAAGTTTTAACGCTTTTTTATTGTTATAATGGTGTTCTCTTAGTTTGGCGCCACTGGTTTTCAAAAATCTAATTTTTGTCATTTGTGTGCTATTTTCGTCTATTTTGTTTGGTCTGTCATTTATGTTCCCACAAGTTTGTTGTGTTATGTTCTCTTTCTAAGGACGCATAGAGTCAATATTTTCAACAATTGCTGTTATTTTAGGGATTATTAAAACAATAAATTTTGGAAAGATTTTTGTTTTTGCGCCTATTGGGTTAAGCTCTTTGTTTGATGATAGGGTCTTAGTTTGATGGTGCTGTAAAAATTACAATTACCGGATAATTCGTAGATTCAATTCTTTGGATTGTAATTTAGGACTTGTCCTGCTATGTTTTTTTTTTGTTCATTTGAGCGATAAAGTTTGGTCATACGTGACTTACTTCAGTGCATTTCTTTACTTTAATCCATTTTTAAAATCTTTTTGAGACTGCTGATATACGAAGCTATTATGTCCTTTTTTGTCCCCTCTGCTATGTGGCTCGATACTGATTGACCTGAAATTGCTGATTCCGCAAGTTTTCTCGAGAACAACTGTTAAAACTTTGCAATTTAAAAACACAATTGATGAAAACGTTTACAGACTTTGGATATCATTATTTGTTTCCTTTTTTTGGTTCTCATGAACTTGTCCTGTGATCTTGTTGTAAGCTAGTTATTGACTGAAAATGTTATCGCACGGTTTGTTAAAACTAATTGTTACAGAACCGCTTTTTTGATTTTTCGAAAAGATGAAGTCTGATTTCGCTTTTTTATTTGATTTTGCGCAAGGTTTCGTTTGGATGCGCAAGTTTTTTATGATTGGTGTGAATAAGCTTATGTCACCTTACTCTCAATGTGCGTTCTTTAATTGGAAGAGATAGGGTCAGCTGCGGTCATTCCAACTAAGTTTAAAGGTTTTTGAGGGGTTTTCGTGGAAAATATTAGTTAGACAATTTCTGAGCAAAGTCTATTATGAGAATTAGTAGATGAACCAATTTTTTCCATTATTTCACTTAGGTCTTCTCTGTTCATTTGGTTTCTTGAGACTATATATCTGCAACCGACCGAAACTATTTTCTGGAAATCTGCCAACTATGCTTTCCTGTTTTTAATTTTGAAGAGCAAGGATTAATTATGTTTTGTCCGTTAAAAATTTAGATTTGCAATTTGCAGAGTGAATGCTAGCTTAATTGTCTATGTCAATAATAGCGCTCATAGTGGTAATACGTTATGTAAATATTTTAGGTTTTGGTCAGCAAACAGTCAGACGAAAGTTCCAAGATTCAAAAGCAGTTAAATGCTTGTCTAAGGCAGTCCGAAACCCGATTGATGAAAGCAGTAGAGCTCTTCAAAAGAGCTATGATCCATAAGACTGCTGAGGAAACAGTGCGCTGCGAATTCCAGAAGCTGGCGATTGAAACGACGAATGCTGAGGTAATACTTAAAGAAACTATGAAAGATGCGGATTCTGAATTTCATGTCAAGCAAGTCGTAACCGCATCATTCAAGGAAGTTGTTCAAATTTTGCTCGAACAGGCAAATGCTAATTTAGAGTTTGACTCTTTCCTGAAAGGATTTTTAAGAATGGCAGAGCTTTTCTTTAAGAAGACTATAAAAGAGCACGGAAAAGGTGATGAATGCCTTAAAATGACAATTATCAACTTAGTAGAACAGAATGTGGTCGATGGTAATGAGTGGAGTGCGTTTTCCTCTGAATTGGCTTCAGTTTCTCGAGACCTCGTGGCTGAAATAGAGAATTTAGAATTGGAAAACGGAACGATCAGAGATGAAAATGCTAATCTAAAGCGTGAAGTCCAAAATGCGCTGTTAGATTTTGAGGAAGCGAGTCGCAGTTTTGAGAATTCAGAGAGCGAAATGAGCTTGAGATTTGAAGAAGTAAACAAAAAGTATGTAAATCTGCTGGAAGAATTGAACGAAAATAAAGGTAGAATTGAGACTCTGGTACATGAATTGAATTATGAAAAAACCACTAACGCCTCCTCTAGTGTGAAATTGGAAAATTTAACCAGTGATTACGAGCGTCTACAACAATTGATGGGTGCCGTTGAAAAGGACTCGTTGGCGAATTTCGAAGATATGCAAAATCAGCTCAGAGCGGATGTTGAGAGCTTGAAGGAAGAATTGCTGGTCAAGGAAAATGAGATGCAATTGAAAGATGATCTTCTCAATGATAAAGAGAATGAAATTGGAGGTATCAAGTCCACATGTGAAGCACTGCGTGATGAAATTAAAAAGCTGATTGAAGAAGTTGACACCCAAAAGTTCGTTTATGAAGAGTGTTCTGCTGAAAAGTCTGTCTTAGAATCAGAGAAACGTCAGGTTGACTTTCAAAACAAGGAACTGGAATCGAACATCGAGAATTTGCGCAGCCAGATTTCTGCACTTGAGTCTCAAAACTGCGCGCAAGTTGAAGAAAATAGAGTGCTCACTGTCGAAAAGGATCGTCTAGTTTTGGAGTTGGGACAAGAAATAGCGCTAAATAGTGATTTAAAACAGGAACAAGAAAAGGGGAGGACTTGTATGGAGTTACTGGAGAATGAGAGAACTCAGTTGACGTGTCAAGTAGAAGCTGTACTAGCCCAGAAAGCCGATGTCGAAAAGGATAAACTGACGTTTGAATCTATGTGTGGAGAACTGCAAGAGATAATTTCAAAGCTCGAAAGCGAGAAAACGGCTTTAGAAGCAAAAGTTGTGGAATCGGAATCTTGTGTAGTCGAATTGCGAGCTCATTTGGAGACTTCGAAAGCGAATAATGACGTTCTTAAAAGCGAATTAGACGATCTTAGAATGAAAGTTGCTGTGAGTGAAGGTGGCGCCCTGAGTGCGCAGAAAGTTGCTGACGAACTTAGAGCTAGTTATACAGGAGAGATTGAAAAGTTGAAGAATGTTGTAAAAGAAAAGGAAGATGAGTTGCAACTGATGAAAGAGGAAGCCCAGTTAGCCTTGGAACAGGCAACTGAAGCAGGGGAGGCTCGCGTGACGGAATTAAAAGCCGCTGTTGAGCACGTCTACAAAAAGGCTAGTTTCGTGAGCTATTAAGTGTAATATTCATGTGCAAAAAAATAAGTCTTTTTTCCCGATGGAGCAAAATGACAGTAAAATGATTTAATTGCTTAGATTATATAAAAACCGATTGATGCAGACGAATTGCTCCCAAAGAAGGAACGGGGTCTTAGTAAATTCTAGAATTTCATGCTGTTTAAATATTATAGAAAATGGGCTTATTGAAAGATCCAAACTAGGCGATAGGTTCTGGAGGATTTTGCTGCTTCATTTCGGTGATGAAACTGCATCTGCTTTACATCGTTTTGGCCCTGGAACAAAGTTTTCATATTAGTACTGTTGGTCTTTATTTTTTAATTCGTTTCTCCGTACTAGACTTTCATCTGATAGGGTTTTTTGTCAAGAGACTTTTTTGTCCTCAAGAGACATAAAGATTGTTGTTGAGAGACATAAAGAAAAATTGAAAGCGTTTTGAAGGTCCAAGAAGTCCTGAAAATTTTAAATGCAGGGAAAGTTTACCTCTATGAACTAGTTGAGGCGCTCTCCGAGGTTCTTAGACAAGAATAACCAAACTTTTTTGAATAATGCAATCAACTAATGCGAATGAGCAAAACTGGAGAAGTTAGAAAACATATAGCGAAATTGACAATAAACAATACGAAATCTTTGATATCGCGATTGCGTAAGATATTGATTTCTTTTGCAAAACTAGACATCGGCAATCAAAAATTTAATAACGCTATTTGAAACTGAAGTTGCAACTTTTTTGCATACACTTCTGGATAATTACATAAAAGGAAACTAATTCCTCTTAAAACAATTCGGTTAGGAATTAGTAAATTAACTCTTCATGTTATACTTCATTTTGTTCAATGTTATTGTAGAGACATCACTCGACAGGTGCTGGCCAAATTGAATGTCGCGCAAGCGCTGATAGTACCGATGCAGTGTAATTTTTTCACAGTTTGGAAATTCATTAGGCCCCCACCCACGAACAAACTATTCTTTTCTCTTTTCACCAAGTTCAAGCTAGGATCTCAAAGCACCAGTTAGCTACTGACAAAACCAACCGCTCGCAAGTTGTTTGTTTGCTTTCTTTTGTCTTGATATTGTTTTTTTAGCGACGAAAAAAGCTTGTTCAGTTAATATCCTTTCTTCTCTTTATTGACTGTCTTGTTAACTGATTTGTCCTAATTTTTATTTTCTTGCGCCTTCAGTTAATCAATTTTGAAAACGTTTTCTTGATAATCTAAACGTTACTGGTGTTTGAGCTTGTTTTCTGTAAATTTGTTGGCCCTTGAGTTGCTGTGATTGTTTGTTGAATTTATTGTCGAATCTATGGCCTTTAATTTTGTCTCTATTTGTTTGTACGTTATAGACAAAGGAAAGGTATCACAAAACTAACAGTATTGAGTATGTATTTTTATTGCTATTGCAGATATGCGTAAATACTCCTTATCCTTTCGTAAAGACTATAAAAAGATTATTGAATGGATTTGTTGATATTCTTCGAGCCTCATTTGAGGGGAAAATGGAACAACGGTTCTTGCTACAATGCAGGGGAACAAAACTTTAATGTCCTGATACAAAATGGTATGTTAGTCCAAGATCTTGATTCAGTCAGCTACGTAAGAAATGTTACATCTTGAATAGTTGGTTTTATTGCAAATCCTTGAGCTCATGAAGTTTTTATTTGAAAAGTGAATCAGTGCTGTTTCTAATGTAATTGTTCCGAACCACTTCAGTTTTTGTCAATTTTGCTAATTTTGTTAAAATTGTTGATAACAATGCTACTAAATTCACTAAATTTATAGCCAAAAAGTTTTTTGAATTTTTTTCCACACAGTTGTAGAGGTTGAAACTTTGGTGAACATTTGACTGATTTTCGTTGTTTCGGTTTACATTTTCCGTATTTTTGTGCTTTTTTTGCCAATTTTGCTTAAAAATATGTTCAGATTGGAAACGCTAGTCTTTTTCGTTTTACCTCTAAAAACAACTGTCTGAGTATTTTTTAACTGTTTGATCCAATTTTTTTGTCCAAAATTTTTGCTAAATTTGTCAAATTTCAGCCTTTTTTCCATCAAAGATGGCTCGACATAGGCTTTTGTAGTCCACTTTGTTTAAATTTACGGCATTAACACACCCAAAAAATTCTGACACAGTTTTCGCTGACGCCAAAACATGCTGGTTTAATGGTGGATCCTTTAAGAGTGTACTTGAATGAAACGTTTGCCGGTTATTCGCTAATTTAACTTTCTAATTATGGGAAATGCATCATTTATGTTCGTATCATATATTGACTTTTTGTCAAATAATCCATATCCATAATATTCGGAACGATGAAGTGGTTCCAATAGACGAACGACAATAGCTAGGCTAGTCTTGGCCTAATCGTCGTTTGTTAAAGTCCAAAAAAATTTCTTATTCCTCCCTTTTTTGCGTTAATTACAGAAAACAAAAATTAAAATCAAAACGTACTAATAAAATGTCCAACTGGCTTCCCAGGGAGTTTCAAGGGAACCTGGTTCGTTTTTTAGTCGAAAGCTTATGATTGTTTGACTTTTAAAAATCCATATTTTTAAAATGAACAGTGGGTTATTGAGCTTTTCGACTTTATTCTAGTATTTTGGTCAGCTTCTAGCTTAAAATGAGCAAAAACAGCTTAAATTGGGTTTTTAATCGATTAAAATTTGATACTACGGTTTAAAGTCATGGTTTTTCGGCTTTGATACTACGAATTTTCGTACAAAATTACAATTTTTTGACTTTTTCCCAGCATTCAGGTTCTTTTTCCGCTCTTTTCACATTATTGACAGTTCAGGTGTCATATTCTGAGCTTTTAAAAGGAAGACAGAATTGAACATATTGATTTTTCGTTGAATAGATTATGGTTTAACTACTTCGACTGTCTTCTAGAAGATTTTAATCAATTTCTTTTTGTTATTGGTCGGTATTTGTCGTTTGAGAATTTCTGGATAATTGCAGGTCTTCCTACTGATACAAAAGGAACCTATTTACTGATTTTGGTTGATTGCTAAAGTTTTTCATGACTTTGATTTGAAACGTTTTAAAGAAAAGTTATACAGATGTGTTTTGCTGTTTTTTTGCTGTTTTTTGCCTGCTTGTTACCTACTCTCAATAATAACAGCTGCATGTACAATTATTTATGCTGAAGAAAGGATCAATTGAACATATGGCATTTTTGGAGCATCGCTCATTGTTTTAACGGCCTCGATTCCGGTTTTCTGAAAAAGAAAATCTTTTTTTATTTTCGTCTGTTCGTAATTCTTTTTGCAGTCGAATGAGAACTGCGAGTTAATTGCAATTCTAAGCGGCTCGCTGCTATAGAACAATCTAGTTAGTCTCTTTAACTATAACTTGCGTATGGTATTTTTGTTGTTGATGAAAGGCACAATTCGACATATCCAAGAGTTTTAGTGCAATGCTTATTGTTTTCACGCCTTCAATACTAGTCTTTGCAAAATAATTTTTTAGGTTTTGATTTTTGTGTTTATCGTTCTTTTTGTTGACGTAGGGCATGTTCTGGTTAATGGCAGATCTCAATGCCTTTTTGGAGAAAAACCCTATACAGTGATTTCAGTTACTATCTATTTTTTATGCCTTCGATTGATTTCGAAAAAAATATAAATGTACTTTTAACTTCTCCCTTTTTGTTCATTTTTTTTAAACTTGTTACCCAGTCTCATTATTCAGCGTTCACCTATCTCCCTATTGGTTTGCAAGGAAGTCGCAGTTGACTATATCCTAATTTTTGCGGACTTGGTTATGATTTTAACGGCTTAGATGACGTTTCTTGCAGAAGTTAACGTAATTTTTGTTTTTCGTCTGAATTTGTTGTTTATGTTTGTAGACGCTCGACATATTCTGGAAACTGACAGGTCTCAGTGTCTTTATATTAAGGTAAGAATGTAAAAAAAAACCTAATTAAATATTTCATTTGATATTTAATGGATTTCATGGAATTATTTGCTTTCGAGAACACAAACGTTCTTTTTTTCAACTTTTAGCGAAAAACAAGCTAGTTTGTTTAGTTTAGATTTTATTTAAAACTATTTTGATTTTGTTTTTTTAAAAAATAGACAATGAGTTTTAGATCCAAATGCTTGTTATTTGATTTTTTGTTTGTCTTGTCTCGTAGTCTTAATAATGACAAGTCTCATCGGCCCACTAATGCGTCATTTTTTCCTTTAATAAGTGGTTTGAGTTAGAGGCATTTTTTAAATTCATATACTATTTATTTTTGATCAATATGTGAGAGTTTTTAAACGTTTTCTCATTTGGTCGACAATTAAGCCAAACTTGTGGATATGCGGGGTCGGAACCTTATGTGTAAACGCAAGTGACTGAGCCTCCTTGTTAACTTAAGGGGCAGGCTAGATCGCAGATCAGTGTTGATCTTATACCTGTCCGCTTACTCATATGTGAAAGGAATCGTAACTCAACGTCAAATTTGAAAGCAGTAACATCGACGGAGGTGTGCTGTAAGCAATCTAATAGAAGATTCGGGCAATTGTTCCCTGCTATAGAGCTGCGACATAGAGCTGCTTTTGCCTTTAAATATGCTGTTAGTTTGTCACATATGCCTAATTGAATCGAAATTGCCCGTTTTCATCCACTGGAGTTGAATCGTTATTTTTTTAATTCACTTCAAAAATTGTGATTTTGTTGTAGGTAGAGCTGGAGCAAATGAAACGAACATGCGCGGAAAATAAAGTCAGCGAAGTCGAAATTGAGCTGCAGAAAGTTTTAGCGGACAGTAACGAGCGAATAACCAGCAACGACTCGCTACTTGACGAACTGAACAAACGAAACATGGGCTATAAACGGCAACTCGACGAGAAGTGCCTCGAAGTGGAAAATTTGAAGAAACTCCACGAGGCGGATTTAACGAAAACAAGTGAGAAACTTCAGTTAGCTACGCATGAAATGGAAGTCTTGAAAACTGAATTGGAGCAATGCAAACTGCAGTACCAAACTGAAAAGAACAATTTTGATGCTGAAAATAAAAAAGCTGTCGAAGAGATCAAGGCGCTGCAAGAACAAATACAGCAGCACAAATCGAAATTGAAAAGTTTAGAAAAACAAAAGGCAGCTGAAAAGTTAGAGGGCGCAGTTCCAGAAACTGGGGAACACCACTGCGAATTGCATACAGTTAATTCTGAGACAGTTAAAGATGTTGGAGCTGAGAATTCGTTTGTGGCGGACTGTGATCATATGGACGTTGATCAAAACAATCGACTGGATATAAAGGTAAATGATGATAAGAACGCGGAGCCTGAAAGCATAGTGATGGACGTAGAAGAGAATTTAAAGAATTACGATGAAATTTTCAAGAATTCTGAAGACCATGAAAGAGTTGAAGATGAAACGGTTCAGGATAATGGTTGTGATCAAGAGTCTTCAGGTGTTGAAAATAGGGAACCTGAAGCTACGAATGCTGAAAGTGAAAGTGAGAGCAGCTGTGATGATGAAGGGACTGACGAAGATATTTTTGGTTAGTCAAGTTGTTAGAATTTGTTTGAGATAGGAATTTAGATTAAATGAGCAATAAGATAATTTGAACAGTTTTTAAAGCCCTAGACTTAGTATTTAAGTAATTTTCTGTCCTTTTTGCATTTTTAGAGAGGGAGTATAAAAATTGTATGTTAGTCGAATTGATCAAAAAATTTATGGAACATGGTACTAAATTATATTTTGTTAATGATTTTTCAACGATTGTTAATACTTTTCAATCACTGACAAAAAGGCACATTTTCAGCTTCTGTGAGGTTAATGTTTGTCCTGTTTTGTTAGCTCTTTATCCCACCGAGTTTTTAATTCAGCTTTGTCGCGATAAATTCCACAATCAACGCTTGCTAATCTATTTTTTATAGCGTCTTCTTTGATAGTTTTCGGATAGTATCAGATTTTTTGTAAGTATGACTTTCATAGCTAATTTAAGTGGGTCTTCTCTACATTGACATTATCAGCAAAACGCAAATTTGTTTATAACAAGCAGATTATGACATCTTTTCTGTTTTACATGACTTTCTTTTTACGGTTTGCAATCACTAAATCATGGCGCTTTGCACAAATAAATCAACAAATATGGCAACTTACATTGCTTCAATGGAGAAGTTAATAATAGGCATTAACACTGCGTTTTTCTTAATTTCAGCATCCGGTTTGCGAATGTTTTTGGTAAGCAAGTGCATTTTCGGCACATGAATTTGAAGTGTTATCTCGAATGAAATTGTGGACTCGAGTCCAAGTAAGGTTTTGATAGTGTCAGAAATTTCTTATGATTTGACCGTTTTTCGTACTGCATACAGCTTTTTGTAATCGTTTCGTTTTTGCTATTGTTTTTGCAGATTTTAATTTGAAGCGCGTGTGCGATGTCATTTTTGATTTATTTCGCTTGATTAGCTTTTATGTGAGAATAGCCTACTCACATGATGCAATTGTGCTACTTCCAGATATTTTTTGATGCTAGTCCTTGACTGTTTTCAGTTTTTTGTTCCGACCCGCTTTAGTGCGGGAGGAACTATATACTCAAGCATGTTTTTTCAGTCCTATTTGGCCTTTCGATATAATCAGCGTAGAATTTTTGAGTGGTATTTTTAGAAAGCTTGTCCAGAGTCGAATATAAAAGAAAAAAGATTTTGTTTTCGTTTTTTTTCCACCGAGTTATCGAGGTTCAAATTTTTGAACATTTTAGTGATTTTCGGTGTTAATGTTCTCATTTTCCTTATTCTTAAGCAATTTTTTTGCCAATTTTGCCTAAATAAGTATCGTTAAATTTGTTAAAATTAGTACAGTTTGTTTTACCTCTAAAAAAAGAAGAGTTTTTCTAAACTGTTCGATCCAATTATTGGCTATTTTTGTTGCTAATTTAGCCTTTTTTTTCAAGAAAAATTAATCGAAAGAAGGATTTTAACCCCTTTTCAAATTTACAAAATTAACAAATCCAATAACTGCTGACATAATCTTTTTTTAACTCCAAAGAATGCAAGTTTGACTTGTGCGTTCTGGAATTAATATTTTGCTTTTTTGGTAATTTTACTCAATAATTATGCAATTTGCACCATTATTTTTGACATTCATTTTTTAAGTCAAATTACGCAGATCCATAATCTTTGGAACAATAACGTGTGCCTTGTGGACGAACAGCAGTAGCAAGGCTTGTTTTCGTGTAATCGCTGTAAGTTCGGGAGAATTGCAAGACTTAGCGGTTTCCTTTAGATGAACGAAGGAACCTATTTACTGATATTAGTTGATACCTAAATTTTTTCATGACTTAAAAAATAGACATTTTTTTATATTTGCTTTTTTGTGTACTTTTTCTCTGCTTGCTCCAGAGTCTCATTAATTACAGGTCTCACATCAAATTTTTGGTGTTAAAACGGCAAAAATTGAACAGATGGAATGTTTCTTGTGCATTGCTTATTGCTTTAACGGCTTCGATACCGGTTTTTCGCAACATATTATTTTAGCTTTTGGTTTTTGTCTTTATTTGTCGTTCTTTTTTGTAGTCAAATACCTTCTCGATAACTGGAGGATTTAGCGGCTTCCTATAGATGAACAAAGGAACCTATTTTTTGAATAAAAGAACCTAATTTTTGATGTCAGCTGGTAGCTTAAGTTTTTCATGACTTTTGAATTAATTTTTTTTTAATTTAGACGTATTTTTTAGTTTTACACTTCGCTGTTCTTACTGGCCTACTTGTTACCTATTCCCTTTAATTGCAGGTCGGATATCAAATTATTGATGTTAGAAAAAGGCACAATTTGACAAAGTTATTGTTTTCTATGAGTTGTTTTTTCGATACGATTTTTTTGCAAAAAGTTTATTTTTTGATTTTTGTTTTTATTGTTCATTTTTTTTCTTTATGACATGTTCTGGATAATGACAGTTTTCAATGGCTTCGAAAGAACTTTTTTGATGATTTCAGTTGATAGCTAATGTTTTTATGTTTTTGAAATTAATTGTTTTCGAAAAATAAAACTAGATCTTTTTTATTACTTGTTACCTAGTCTCATTTTTCAGGTCAAATATCTCATAATTGGTGTTCAAAGAATGTACAATTGTTTAAATTGTAGTTCGCCATGAATATATGTGTTTAACTGCTTCAACGCCGTTTTCTTGCAAAGAATAATGGAATTTTCTGTTTCGCGTCTGAATTTGTCGTTTGTTTTTCTAGCGTGTGACATTTTCAAAAAAAAAAGTTTTTCCTTGAATTTACCGTTTTGATCATTTTTGTGTACTTGTTACTGAGTCACATCAAGGAATGGCTCCATGTTTTTCTTGGGAAGTACAAACTAATCTTTTTCGTTAAGATTTTTTGACGCTATTTTGGCTTCCTTAATATGTACCTTTTCTTAAAAAAAATAGACATTGAATTTTGGATGTAAATCTTTGTTGTTGCTATTTGAGTTTTTGCTTGTTTTGTCTCGTAGTCTTAAAAATGGCGGGTCTCATCGGACCACTAATGTGGCATTATTTTCCTTTCTAAGTGATTTGAGTTGGAAGCATTTTTTTTTTATTCGTAGACCAATTATTTTTGAGCAGAATGTGAGATTTTTTGAAAGTTTTCTATCTCTTCCTCATCTTGTAGACTATTAAGCTAAAATTTTGGACAAGCGGGGTCAGAACACCATGTGCAAACGCAAATAAATGGAGGCAAGATTATTTTTAACGAAATGCGTTATCGTTAATAAAGGCTCTTTATTAAAACCTGTTACTCTAAACAGTCGATTGGGACCAAAACTGATTGGTACTGCTTAAAATCACCATCATTAAGTTTAAATACAGTTTAATCGCCATAACATCTTTTCAATTGAGTTGCGTGCGTGACGCCATTTCTTTCACTGTTTGTTGAATAATTATTTTTGCGGGGAGACATGACCCACATCACTCTCAAGCAAAACTAAAGAAATTTTTCATGAGGATATATAGCTTATAACAAGCTGAAAGCGCCAGTCGTTATTTTTCCGGCTTTCTGGCTATTTTGTGACTTTTAGCGGGATTCGGGTTGGGTGATGCTCAAACGTCAAATGTTAAATTTAGTCAAGAAAAATTGACGCCAAGAAGTGCATCTCTCGTCACTGTTCGCGGCGATCAGGTCAAGTCAAGAGGATCTGTGTTCGCAAAGATGTTTGGTATGAGCCCTGCCTCTGCAGCTCCTAATATTAATGCATTGGAAGACAAACTTCGTAAAACCTCTTTGACGCCAAGGGCAAAACCATTGGTCCAAGTGCACAGTAATAATGTGGAAAGTCCATTGACAACCGTGAAGCCGAGATCATCTGTTTTTAAGAAGAAAAACGATCGCACTCCACTGACTGTTATGCCACATTCTAAACCAGAGCAGAAGGCACCAGTTACTCCTAAGAGAGGATCTTTGAACTCTACTCAGAGTAAAAACGAAGTAACTTCGTGGAGCTGTGTGAAGCCCCGGCCCTCAGTTTTCAAGAAAAGTCTGGAAAACCCTGGATCGAGTTCGAATCTTGTTGCGGACAAGGTCAAGCATCAAAGAAGCAATCAAAACACCCCGTCGTCTTTAGTCAAAATCCCCAGCAAAGGATCTTCAGGCAAAGCTAAAGATAAAGAAGCTTTGAAGCCTAAAGAACCAGTCAAACCCAAGGAAACTGTAAAAACTCTAGAGAATCCAAAGGTTGCGAAAAGGGCAGCTCCAGTTTTCAAGATGCCTATTACGATGGCGCCCCAGACGCCTAAATCTGTAAAGCCATCTCTACATAAGTTTGATTCCCCAAGGCATAGTTCTGGCATCAATTATTTTTACCATTCAGCTTAACCTGGGGGCCTAGTTGGATGTATGTAAAAAGTTATCGGAATGAGAAACATGAGAAAAAATTCTGATTAATTTGCAGTCATTGGAGTAAGTTTGAAAGAAATGAAATGCTCAAAAAATATTGCTGTGGGTCATCTGAATTTTTTGGTTGGCAAATATTCCATTTAATATAGTGAATGACCGAGAATATGCTGGAATTCCGTTTACGAGTTTTGACTGATTATTACTTTCTGAAAATATTCCCTGGACTAGGTTTTTCCAAAAACCGATTTCTTTTCTCTTGAGTAATATTCTGCTTCCTTTGTCTTTTTCAAGATAATTAGAACTTTGTAACAGATTGAAATAAATTTGTCTGTTTTATCTCTAACAAGAGAGAAGTATGTCTTATTGATGTCTTAATTGCTCTCAGACAAAATCGAGAAGTTTAGCGTTTTCTTGACTCCAAACTTTAGTTTTCTTTGTTTAGTTTTTACGAATATCATCTGCCTTATGCGCTCCCAGTCTTCTCTTTGGGCCAACGAGTCAAGTAAAGAGGTCTGATTTCGTACGAACATTAACAATATTAAATTGATAAAATTTAGTGATCCGATCATTATTTGGCCATATTAAAAATTAGGCCCCTTTTTCAACGTCACCAGATATGTCTCTAAATACTGAGTTTTGCTGAATCAAGATTTCACAGCAGATTGTTTCTGTGCAGAGTATGTCTTCAGAATTAAATATGTGTGGCCGCTTTTTTTGCTTCTAAATGTTGAAGAAATTATTTTATGCTCAAATCTAATTCGTTATAAGTTTAATTTTGTGCCCTATACTTCCATCATATCTGGTGAAATAAAGAGTAAATGTTTTTAAGGAAAATATAATGGTTTCGGCTGCAGTTTTTGTTCGTGAAGTTCCAACGCTTCGAGTCGCTTCCGGAGTTCTTCCATTTTTTTGTTTCATTACATTTTTTGTTTTACATTTTTTCGCACGGCTAAGTTGGAAATGACTCCTTCCTCTCGCCTTTGACTAACGGCGTTTACGCGCGTGACGCAATTTCTCACGTTTTCTTGCGATTTTTCTTCGGTCATTTGCGGGATTAGATTTTGATCATATGTGACTTACTTTTATATATGACATGACATACCTCACTCAATAAAATGACCTTTGCACTTCAAAACTTCTGTTCAATTTGAAATAGTTAAAGGTTAAGAAACTCTTATGTGTAATAAAGATACCTAATAAAAAGGCTTTTGCGGAATGAATTTAACAATTTTTTTTAACTTATCACTGAATGGTTTTTACATAGCTTTTTGAGCGATGGCGATAAATTTTTGAACTAATTGTCTGGTTTATCTGTGTAATACTGCGCGCTAGTCTATTTTCCATCTATGCATTCTACAAGAACATTGTATTTCAAATTTGAGGGTTTTCAAGATTCCACTCAGCGGCGCGTTCTGGATTCTGATGAATCGTGAGCCAACTTGACTCAATATTAAGAGATTGAGCCAGCAGCTCTTACTTGTATGCGATCGACTATCATTTGCAGATATTAACAAACCTGGTTTATAAATTGTCCTTCTATTTTTCGTTGCTAACGAAGATGCCAGGACTATTAATGAAAGACCACGAAATCCCCGAGATGCTGGGTCTTCGCTTAAGACGCCATCAGTTGAAATGTCAACTCCTAGGCAAGCTTTGAAAGTATTCGCGTCTAATCAAATACCCGGAGTGAGACCAACTAGATCGTTGAACATGACACCGAAACTGACAGCAACACCCAGGGTATGAACAATATTTGTCCAGTGAGCTCTTGTTGTCCTTGCTTTGTCAAATATGTGTGGCAAAAGTTCAGCCGATGAATGATGTACAAGTTTTCATTTATTTGAGGATGAACTGCGTTGGTGTTTTGGTATGATCAGGTCGAATGATCAAACTTATTGACTAAAGAAACGAAACGGGGCAGCTGCTTTAAGTTTCCTCGAATCCTTACACATTTAAATTTTGTTCCCATACTGGCCAGTTTCCTACGCTTTACCGCTTTTACGGTAGTAATTTGCATTTCTTGAAAGTTTACAGGGTGTAGGTAGCCGATAGTGCGACCTGAACAACGACGGACGTTCTTTCAGCCAACTTGAGGCGTTCTTTCCCCCATATCTTGCGATAGAACAAAATGCCAGACCCATTTTTTGGTTGGCAATTTTCGACTTTTTGAGTACATCACGAAGCAATTTTGCAATACATTTTTTAAACTCTTTGCATCTAACATGCAAAGCTATTTGAGACTCACGAATGTGTGATGGCTCTCTAACGAAGTTTGAAGCCTTTATTGTAAAAGTGAGTTTCTTTCCATTCAAACATTCAGCTTGAACGTTTTTTATAGAACATTCCTTGATCTAAAGTGACTTTTTCTTGTTTGGCTGCTATATGTTTTTGTTATCGACTTTGCTCTCATTACGAAATTGATTCAATTGCTAAAATAAAGGCGTTTGTAAGGAATCAGCAAAGCCGCTATATCTTAGTGGTTAAATTTACAGACTACTATCCGAGGGTCGTGGGTTGGAACCTGTCGGAGCGCTTTTTGGACACATTAAACGACACCCCTTCTAAATTAAACTGCGCCGCCGGTCATTCGAGAGCTAGCCATACGACGTTAGTTTAGGCTTGCAACTGCTAATAAATCTTGAACGAAGTTCATAGAAATTATTGTAAACATGTGTGTCTTTTGTTTATGCAAATTTTTCGCTTGAAAATTTTGCGCTTTTCTTGAACATTCTATGACTTCTCAAGTGACTTTTTCACGCTTTCGTTCTTCCTTTTTGAGTGAACTCTATTGCTCCGAAGTAAAGCTTGTTGCTAATATAAACTCGGTTGCAGCATAGCAGAGGTAAGTGATTCGTAGCGCAGTGGTTAGTGCGGGTGGTTGTGGATCGGGAGGTCAGTGGTTCGAATCCCGGCGGGGGAAAGCTTTTTTACCCATAAAGAAAAATTGATCTAGGCTACAGCCATTGAATTAAATTACCTCACCTGTCGTTCAAGAGCAATTCTCCCGACATTTGCCGGTTTATATTTTGGACAACTTGTCGCATTTTAATACTGACTTTAATGTACAGAAAGAAATTTAAAAACTGTCTCTGCTCTCAGATAAAAGTTTATTTGCAGTACTTTTGAGACAGATTGTATGAAAACCACTGCAAAAACTGTTCTTTATTGTGATTGAAAATAAAACAATAGCTCAATTCACAAAAATTTTCCCTTTTAATGTTGCGCTGTTTCTATCTTTAGAAACGTCTTTATGCCGCATATTTTTTCCTATTTTAATTGCTTTTGAACGACAATATGAAGTAATTAATTTGAACATGTGTTTTTGTACAAAATTTTTGCGCGACCGTTTTGCGTGAGTTTCATAAGAGGCTTTTCTTTAGGTCAAATTATTTCTATGCTAGTGCTCATTCTAGTAAGCATATTATTCGATGTTAAAAAATATTTTTATCGAATCTGGTTCTGCCGTAATTTCTTAATTACTCTAAGTTTTTAGCAATTATATTAGCCCTGTGGTCTTTTTATGCGACTTTTGCTTGACCGACTTTTTTGCCTGACGTTTATTAACTTACGAGCCTCAAAATGGGATAAACAGGTAAAGCCCGGAGGACAGTAAGTGGCTGAGCAGCTTTTTAAAGTGTCTTAGGCCTCACTTAATGCTAAGTATGCGAGTCAACAAAATTGTTTTTGAGGAGATAATATCATGGTGTCAAGTGTGGTTCTGAATCTAAAAATTTGACTCCCCCTCAGCCACCCCGTCCATCGCCTCCACCTGGTGATTTGGTCCCCTCTCCTCTAGCCCTCCAAACTTACCCCACCCCCATCGCATCGCTTCACCCTCACTCCGCTCACAGACCCCCTTTAATGCTAGCATCCCTCAGCTGGCTACTACCGAAGGCAACAGCTCGCCATTCGTTTGAGAGCGATTCACCCGACGTTAGTTGGTTATGTCAATGATTGTCATTCGTTAATGGCGATTTTCTTAGCCAGCCTTTTTTTCATGGGCGATGAAAACTGTCTCAACTCTGTAAATTTACTTGGAATCTGTTCGGACAATTGTACTTAGTAACATTAGCATGATGGTTTTTGTGTCGGTTAAGATTTTGGAAAGGCATACATGATTCGATTTAGATGTTTAACTTTGTGGACGAATTTATTTCTCTGGGCAAAGTTTCAGTAACTGAGTCGTGTTATATTCGCTGTTGTAACACTGGGTATCTTTTTCTCGTTTTCGTTTCTTTAACTTGAGATATACAATTTTGACACTTTGCTGAATAGCCTTTTGGTCTGATGCGTTATTAAATACGCATGTGACAATGTGCTTCTCACAGACTCGTACGCTGCTGCTTCTTGTTAGTGTCGTGAAGTACATATGTCTAACAAGGGGACTCGGTAATGTGCAATTGCACATAAGGTTCCGACCCCGCTCATCCACAATTTTGGCATAATTGTCTACCAAATGAAGAACAGATAGAAAAACCCAAAAATTATTTTTGGGAATCCCAAAAAACCTAGAAAAAACCCACCTATTTTTCAAAAAAAGTTCTTGAACGAAGAGATAGCCTCCAAAGCAAATAACTCAGTGGCGTAAAAAATGATGCATTTGATTGATGAGATATGCCAATATTAAGAAAGCGAATTAAGGCGAACAGCATAATCTATATCTTCAGGGATTTTAATATCAATTGTGCCTTATTTTGAAAGCAAATAATGTGATATACGAAATGTCAATAATGTGATAATGTGACAAAACTAGAAAACGTGAAAAATGGGCAAATACCTAAAAAAAATTTTTTTAAATGTGAAATCTAGTAATACCAAAGCCAGAAAACCAAAACTTAAGATGTAAAAGCGCAATAAAGATTGAATTTGATTTCAATAGGAAGAGGAAGCATTCTTTCATTGCTGACAATAAGCTACAAGTTGACCAAATTAAGAGAAAAAAAGAGGCAAAGTTCAATAAGTCATTATTTATTTTAAAATCAAATACTTTTAAAAGTCAAAACGACCATAAGCTTTAAAGTAATCAACTAGATACAGCGATGTGGAGCTATTTAGGAATCCAATTGGACCTATCATCAGTTAGCTTTGGTTTGAAATGTTCTGTTATTTAATTAATGTAGAAAAGATCGATTTTTTTTATAAAAAGACCGACTGATTACAATCCGAAATATTTTTGTATTATATCAGTCCAAGATTGATTCAAAACTGGCCCTGCTAATGTTGTTTGTCCATTAGGAACACTTAATTATTCGAAAGTTCTAGATATTGATATTTTGTTAGTTAAAAACTCAAAAATAGATGCTGCGTTTTTGACAATCAACGAATAAGTTTAGCAAAAAAACGGCAAAGTTTTAATTACATAGCACTCTCAACGGAATTTGAAGTAGAAAAAGCCCTATTTTGAGTCTAAAAAGATTGTGTTAGTGGTGTTTGTGTCTATACTTCCTGTAAATTTAATCAAACTGGACTAAAGAAACTTGTTTCGTGCTGTTTTTGATGAAAAAGTCTTAATTTTGAAAAATTTAGTCAGAATTTTTGACAAAAATTTAATAAAAATAGCCTACAATAAAGTTTTTTGTCTTTACAAACAAAAATCAACAACACTTTCCAAGAAAATTGACAAATTTTAGCTAAATGGCTGTGAAGTTTTAGTCAAACATTCCGGAAAATGTGAATAAAATCCCACCGGAATTCGCACTATTTTCTCAAATTTTAAACCTCGATAACTCCCTGTAAAAAATGAAATTAAAAAAATTTTAAATTCCATATTCTACGCTGGACAGGCTTACTAATGATACCAGTCTCAACTCTCTACGATGAATATATCTATCGGCCAAAATTGACTGAACAAAAAAACCCCAGTTGAATATATAGTTCCTTCCCCCTCAAGAGGGGTCGGAACAAAAATATTATGTTGATGTAGCCCTTTTTTAACAATTCAAATGATCAACTAAAATGAGACTAGAGTAACAACTTGAAAACGTGTTATATTTTTGATTATTTGCTCGCTTGATACTGAATGCGAATTTCGGGATCTATTCTGCTCCCCCATCCAGCTTGGTGGGCACATCTCTTACGCCCCCCCCCCCCCCCCGCGCACGTACCATTTTATATATTGTTAATTATCTGCTATATAACACAAATTGTAATTGGGGGACATAAAAAACACGGGGGAGGGGGGCAAAATAGAGCTGAATTTTGTAACCTGTTGACTATCTGTCCCCCGAGTTCTTAAAACCTGCTGATTGCGCTGATTTTGTTAAAATTCGAGATCTTTTCTCTACTTTTGCCAATAATTGTAGGAGGCGTCCAGTTTTGGAAACGGTGGTCAGACTAGCTTAGTAGCTGTAAAGGCATCAGGTTCTGCCAACATCCGACCAACAATGTCAATGAGATGCTTCCCCAAGTCAGCAGCATCGAACGCGACTCCGAAGCCAAAAAGTGACATGCTAAAGACCCCATTGAATACGGAAAAAAATGACGTTAAATCGGTGAAAGTGGGGCGTAATAATTCTTCCGGAAATCGTGGTTCTGGTCGACAAAAATGATGTTAATCAACTGTTCAATGAAATGTTTGATGTTAGTTGAGGTTAAAAAAGTACTGTAGTTCATGTTATTCGGCAACCTTTGTTTTTTTAAAGAATCGATTGCATGTTTTATGTTTTGTTACCGAATTAGTTGTCGTTCAACTTGAATTTGATTCACGCTGTTTTGGTATATGATACGAGGAAACGGAAAACTTTTTAGTTAAAAAAGCTTTGCATAAAATGCGTCTTCGTCAATTTGATAGAGCAGCAACAAAAGTCTTGTGGAAATTGAAGGTGAAAATATTTCAGGTTAAATGGCTCGTTAATGACTTGATCGTCATCCGACTTTTGAGGCAAGATTCAAAATTTCGATCTTTGAGGCAAGATCCAAAATTTTGAATAAAAATGGGCGACGACTACATGAGAATGGTAGAATGTGGCATCTGTTACAGTCATCCAATCAACGCCTTGGAGTTAGACTGCTGTGAACAAATAATATGCAAACAATGCGTGGATGAGATGTCAATGGCAGCTAATGTTGATAGCAAGTGCCCTCTTTGTCGGAAAGACGGCTACTCCTCCCATCCAGTGAAAGGTGAGTCATATGGACTGTTCAAATGTGACGAAAGCGCTGCGTGACACTAATAATTTGTTCACTTCACGACTTACGTTTAGGTACGCGAGGCAATATTATGCATTTTTAAAACAAATTATAAACAGTTGAGCAATTAGAAGCATACAAATTCGCAAACCGCAATTTACAAAGGGAAACGTATGATCACTCAACTAGGATAATCAATGATTATTCGAGACTTATTAATATTTATCCACCTTTTCGGGAGCCTGCTCAATATATGTTTTCCGAATTTGAGCTGTACCGCTCTTTGGCGCTTGAAAATTAAAAATTTTGGCTGCTCTTTCTGCAGTTTAAAGATGATCTCAGTGCCTACAAGGACAAGGGGGATAGCTCACCTCTTCTTTGGCGGAGCTAGTTTGGATAAACCAGACAGAGGTATGGGTAAAATCGATGGCAGTTCAATCATTTGTGCGATAAAAGTAGCTAAAACGATATCAATTGGATTTGATGATTTTGATTCACTCACGTAGACAACTATTTGTTTGGTTTTTTTCATTTATGAAGAAATATGCATAATAGTACCATATATTATCAATCCAATCACAACAATATTAGTACCAAAAATTAGAGTTCTATCAAGAAATAAATTTTTCAGGTTTCAAAGAGTACCTTATTTACCACCAATTATGTAATCTATGACAGCTGTATGATTCAACAACGAGAAAAGACTACCTGCAAACTAAGTGCTACTTTTATTTGGTCTTAATTTAGGAGAGATTCTCATGAATTATTAATTTTTTTAGTTTATCGGGGTTTAATGTCATGTTCAACTGCAGCTCAGTGTAACAAAAGAATTTTGATATAATCTGATTTCTTGAACTACTGCTTTTACAGCTTATGAACCGTTTGTTTTTCATTAATAGCCGCACAGCGATAGCTGGGGCTATTATTGGCCTTCTCTTGGTTTTTTTTATTTCGTCATGATTTTTGTTACGACCATATGACGTCACAGCCACTTTTTGTTCATTCGTTCATGCAATTTCAACTGAATTGCATGTGTGACGTCATTTTTCGCTCTTAGTGGAGCGAGTTTTTTTGTTCATGCGCGTGATTAAATTATTGGTCACACTTGACCTACCTCACTCTCAAAAATGACTTCCTCAATTTGAAATTGACTTTTATTTACTTTAATTCAAAGCGATAAGGTCAAATGGGCGTGTTTCACTCTAAATGAAGGTTATTTGAGATCAGCTAATAGAGGCAGCAATAACTTACACAGATTTTTAATCAAAATATAACAGATCAGCCTTCATTCAATGAAAAGACGAATTTTTTGGTCTGTCTTTTTACTGTTTTTTTTAGACTGCCGATCAACGAATCTATTGCGGCTATTTTCTGGCAATCTGCCAGCTATGTTTATAGTTGTAAGCTGAGTGTAGCTATATTGTGGTGTTCTTGGTTTTTGGTTCTGTTTCGTCATCGGACGTTGTAACGTCCTAACGTACGTTCTTTATAATAATGGATATATGTCCTCCTCTTTTTACTTATCGTCTTATTTAGTGCTATATTGCTATAAACTCAAGGCCATATATATAGACTTGACTTTTCTGCCTTATTAAGATGAGAAAATGTAAATTTTCTTTATTAATATCCTGTAAACTTTCTCAAGTATATTTGCTATAAAAACCACTTAGTTATCTTTTGTTAGTTGATATACCCACAACGCAGGAATCTGTGATAGTGCTAAATGGTATTTGTATTTACATTGTACTTCTCTATGTTCATTCTATTTGCCCGGCACGCGCCAGAAGTTTGATTTATTTTGAGTTAATCTTAATGTATTTGTACAATGATTACTTAAATGTAAATACGCCCCCTGGGTCTTGAAAAGTACTAATGCTGAAGAAGACACAAACAAAATTGTCGAGCTAGAATTCAGCAGTCAGAAAATTTAGTCATAGATTGAAATCTGTTCCCCAACTAGAAAAACCTTATAGCTGTCGGCCCTGCCCCGAAGTTAAAATTGAAACCACTCAGGCCCTGTACAATAATATCCGTGAAAAGAATAATTTAAATGACAAAAGACTATGCTATTAAGTAGTTAATTAATTCAGCGAGAAATATTACTCCAGCAAATCTATTCCAACAATATAGTTAGCCAAAAGGCACATTACAGAAGTTCTTTTTCGTTTTATATTTTAAGCCGCAAACAAAGGAACAATTTTTTTAGAGGAGCAAGTTTTTCGATTTTCACGCCTCTATTTCATTGCTCTTTTTCTACTTTTAAATGCGTGACGTCATTTCTTAAACTAGTTAGCGGTGAGTTTTAAGCTGAGCTCTGTGATTAATTTTCGTATCATACTGACTTACCTCAACTCTCTAAATCACAAAACTTGAGGTTATTTAAGATCACTCTAACCTTTTTCAAGGTCAATATAGGTATCGACAATAAAACTCAAACCTGAACAGATCTTGTACAATTTTTCCTATCTATTAAGAGAATGAACTCAACACTCTGATTGGTCAATCGTGTAAACAAGGACTTGTTAATGAGCGTTTGCACATGATGTTCCGACCCGAGCTCTTCTACCTTTCTGACTGAATTGTCAACCAAATGAAGAGATTATCAAGAATAGATGTTTGAGTTAAAAAAAATCGTTCTACACCCAAACAAAAAATTGAATAACATAATGCCTTGCCTCATTACAGAGGTCACGAGATCTGCCATTGAAAGACTACGAGAACAAAGTCAAACAACAGAAGGAAAAACAGAAACTGAACGGCATAAGCTCAATATCTAAATTTAAAAGCATCTAGTAATAACGTCAAAATGCAATCAGATAAAACTTTAACTACAAAAATGTAATTTATCTTAACTATGCAGCAGATGGGACTTTTACTTAATGAGACTAGGTAACTTGTCGACAAAAAGAAGAACTAATGAAGTGAAATCCAAAGATAATCAACATTTTTTAAACCAAATAATTTCAAACGTGTTAAAAATTTTCAGCTTTTAACAAAGTAATTCTCGATAAATTTACTAAAAAGTCATTACGAAACTGATAGGACCTGTCTTTGGTTAGACTAAGCCAGAGAAACGGACTCAAGATGCAGAAAATCTAAGAAAAACATTTTGGAAAAACACAAATTGTTGAAGCCATTGAAATTATTAGCTGTTATCTGAATATTGGTATTTTAGTTCATTTGTTTTACTAATTCAGCTAAAATTATGCTGAAAAAATAAGTAAGTTTGCTTGGGCATCATCTGAAAATAATTGGGCTCTATTATTACGCAGATATCCTAAATGAAGAGAAAAAGCAACACAATTATTAATCACTGACAGAACATTTACGAAAACGCATTTTGTCCAACAAACAAAACATTCGTTACGGCATAATACCAATAGAAATTTTAATTTTTGGGTTAAAAGGAACTGGAGGGAACCTCTCAATGATGAGAATAAGTTGCAAGCTGACGAAAAGAACAATATCATAAACTTAAAGACTCTTTGCTGTAAACTGACTGCATTGACTAAGATCATTCACTTAATTTCAAAGATCATTCACTTTTCAATTAATTTTAAACAGCAATGCGATTCTTTTTTAACAATAAAACTTAAAAATATCAACAAATATGAACAAGTATGGTAAAATCCCGTATTATCAAGGCCATAATTTTCAATAGTTTTCCTCGATGGGAAGACAATGCTGTTTTTTGTTCATAGGTCATTGCAATAAGTTTTATGACTATAAAAACAATAACGAATACAGACAAAAACCAGAGCTTCAATAGAAAAGTGCGAGCAATAAATGTCGAAGTCCATAAGCTTTTCTCTGAAAACTTTATCTCTGATCCTTTAAACGTCTTCTCTAAGCCAGTTAGAACTATCATTTTCAGGATAATATGATGAGATTTCAAAAGGAACCAAAATTATGAAAGAATATACAAAAGTTAAAAAGTATATTCAAGAAAACTCGTGGCATAAAACTGTTAATTACAAACCATATTTACGGTCAATAGTTGCCAAATCAACAGAAATTTAGATTTCAAGGAATTGCTCATGTTTTGTTTGGCTTCGACTCTAAGTTTTTGTAGTTTTTAATGGAATTTTGATGTACTATTTGAGATTTTACTAAAATTTTGTATTCCTATGGTATAGATTCGTTGACTATAAGTGCAATGGCTTCCTAATGAGCTTTAAGTGAGCTGATTTTTGTGAAGTATATGTCAGTTTCTGCAATCCGAGCTCCCCTTTCCTTTCAACTATAACCAAATTATTCTGGGCAGCCATTTTAACTTCTAACAAGCTTAAAATCGGCTAGTGTCATTTTTTGTTTCCGAAAAGTTGTTTTAAATTCTTAACAGGCATTAGCTGTCCACTCAAATTACTAGATAGGTTGACTTAATGCTCATTAGGAAGCCTATTGCACATATACTCAACGAGTCTATGCCATAGGACAACAAAGTTTTAGTAAAATCTCAAAAAGTAAATCAAAATTCCATTAAAAGTTACGAAAACTCAGATTCGAAGCCAAAAAGAACATGATTCCTTGAAAACTAATTTTTTTCAATGGGCTTCTTTTGACTGTAAATGTAGTTTGTAATTAACGGAAGCTCCATATGAGAGGTGACTAGTCTCTAAGTGACTAAAAAAACAAATATATATGAAAACAGGTGTCAAATTGAATTCGAATTCCTTTTTTTAAAATAATCTTCCCTGTGAGACCAGAACCAGCTATTTTAGTCATTTTTCGGCTATTAGGAACACCAAATTGATTTATTTTTTAGCGTGAAATGTAATTTAGCTTTATCGATCGGTAAAAATTGACTGATTAAAAAAAACACGTTTGAGTATATAGTTTCTCCCTCTACAAGTGGGGTTGGAACAATAAAAAGTATATTTGCATGTCTCAGAACTTTTCTCATCTGTTGCTCTCTATATTCTACATATAAGTCTGTTTTGCAGATCTGCCGGTTTTGTTGTACCAGTTTTCATGCGCCTTGCAATTAGGAACAGTAATTTTTTCAATAAAGGCACATTTTCAGAAGCGCTTAGGGAAGTCCTCGCGCATCGACGAACCGATGAAAACACATATAATAAACACAGTATTCATTATATGTGTTTTCATTGGTTCGTGCATGTGCGATGACTTTTGTAACCGCTTCTGTAACTGTGCGTTTATTGAAAAAATTACTGTTCCCAATGGTAAGGCGCATGAAAACGTTTTGCTAAATTTTTTGTTTGCTAAGTGGAAAAAAATCATGTTCCTGAATTAAATAATTATTGCAGAGGGCGTAACTCGCTGCAATTTTTTTCAAGCATAAATTTGTTCATTCGTTCATGCAATTTCAACTGAATTGCATGTGTGACGTCATTTCTCGCTCTTAGTGGAGCGAGTTTTTTTGTTCATGCGCGTGATTAAATTTTTGGTCACACTTGACTTACCTCACTCTCAAAAATGACTTCCTCAATTTGAAATTGACTTTTATTTACTTTAATTCAAAGCGATAAGGTCAAATGGGCGTGTTTCACTCTAAATGAAGGTTATTTGAGATCAGCTAATAGAGGCAGCAATAACTTACACAGATTTTTAATCAAAATATAGCAGATCAGCCTTCATTCAATGAAAAGACGAATTTTTTGGTCTGTCTTTTTACTGTTTTTTTTTAGACTGCCGATCAACGAATCTATTGCGGCTATTTTCTGGCAATCTGCCAGCTATGTTTATAGTTGTAAGCTGAGTGTAGCTATATTGTGGTGTTCTTGGTTTTTGGTTCTGTTTCGTCATCGGACGTTGTAACGTCCTAACGTACGTTCTTTATAATAATGGATATATGTCGTCCTCTTTTTACTTATCGTCTTATTTAGTGCTATATTGCTATAATCTCAAGGCCATATATATAGACTTGACTTTTCTGCCTTATTAAGATGAGAAAATGTAAATTTTCTTTATTAATATCCTGTAAACATTCTCAAGTATATTTGCTATAAAAACCACTTAGTTATCTTTTGTTAGTTGATATACCCACAACGCAGGAATCTGTGATAGTGCTAAATGGTATTTGTATTTACATTGTACTTCTCTATGTTCATTCTATTTGCCCGGCACGCGCCAGAAGTTTGATTTATTTTGAGTTAATCTTAATGTATTTGTACAATGATTACTTAAATGTAAATACGCCCCCTGGGTCTTGAAAAGTACTAATGCTGAAGAAGACACAAACAAAATTGTCGAGCTAGAATTCAGCAGTCAGAAAATTTAGTCAGATTGAAATCTGTTCCCCAACTAGAAAAACCTTATAGCTGTCGGCCCTGCTCCGAAGTTAAAATTGAAACCACTCAGGCCCTGTACAATAATATCCGTGAAAAGAATAATTTAAATGACAAAAGACTATGCTATTAAGTAGTTAATTAATTCAGCGAGAAATATTACTCCAGCAAATCTATTCCAACAATATAGTTAGCCAAAAGGCACATTACAGAAGTTCTCTTTTGTTTTATATTTTAAGCCGCAAACAAAGGAACAATTTTTTTAGAGGAGCAAGTTTTTCGATTTTTTCACGCCTCTATTTCATTGCTCTTTTTCTATTCTAATTTTGTATTCCTATGGTATAGATTCGTTGACTATAAGTGCAATGGCTTCCTAATGAGCTTTAAGTGAGCTGATTTTTGTGAAGTATATGTCAGTTTCTGCAATCCGAGCTCCCCTTTCCTTTCAACTATAACCAAATTATTCTGGGCAGCCATTTTAACTTCTAACAAGCTTAAAATCGGCTAGTGTCATTTTTTGTTTCCGAAAAGTTGTTTTAAATTCTTAACAGGCATTAGCTGTCCACTCAAATCACTAGATAGGTTGACTTAATGCTCATTAGGAAGCCTATTGCACATATACTCAACGAGTCTATGCCATAGGACAACAAAGTTTTAGTAAAATCTCAAAAAGTAAATCAAAATTCCATTAAAAGTTACGAAAACTCAGATTCGAAGCCAAAAAGAACATGATTCCTTGAAAACTAATTTTTTTCAATGGGCTTCTTTTGACTGTAAATGTAGTTTGTAATTAACGGAAGCTCCATATGAGAGGTGACTAGTCTCTAAGTGACTAAAAAAAAACAAATATATATGAAAACAGGTGTCAAATTGAATTCGAATTCTTTTTTTTAAAATAATCTTCCCTGTGAGACCAGAACCAGCTATTTTAGTCATTTTTCGGCTATTAGGAACACCAAATTGATTTATTTTTTAGCGTGAAATGTAATTTAGCTTTATCGATCGGTAAAAATTGACTGATTAAAAAAAACACGTTTGAGTATATAGTTTCTCCCCCTACAAGTGGGGTTGGAACAATAAAAAGTATATTTGCATGTCTCAGAACTTTTCTCATCTGTTGCTCTCTATATTCTACATATAAGTCTGTTTTGCAGATCTGCCGGTTTTGTTGTAACAGTTTTCATGCGCCTTGCAATTAGGAACAGTAATTTTTTCAATAAAGGCACATTTTCAGAAGCGCTTAGGGAAGTCCTCGCGCATCGACGAACCGACGAAAACACATATAATAAACACAGTATTCATTATATGTGTTTTCATTGGTTCGTGCATGTGCGATGACTTTTGTAACCGCTTCTGTAGCTGTGCGTTTATTGAAAAAATTACTGTTCCCAATGGTAAGGCGCATGAAAACGTTTTGCTAAATTTTTTGTTTGCTAAGTGGAAAAAAATCATGTTCCTGAATTAAATAATTATTGCAGAGGACGTAACTCGCTGCATTTTTTTTCAAGCATAAATTGAAAATTGAACCTTGTTCATGTTTTTTTAGTTTCTCTTCTTTTTTAACCAAAATGTCACGGAAAGTTTTTTCGAAACTCTTTTCAGAGAGCTGTAGTTATGATTATGGATTATGCTGTCGTACATAAAAAGTAAAACTGCGCCTGAAGTAATAATCTAAAGTGAAGTGGACTGGACACATTTTTTAGAGTGTAGCGTGGACTCAACTTGTTTCATTCGCCTGTAGTTTTCTATGCCGCCCATCTTTGGTTGCTATTAATTTTGCTAATAATTGAAAATCAATCGATTTCGTATTTTTAAACAAAGATGCCTTGCTCGTTATTTACTTCTTAACAATGTTAATAGGCATGCAATAAACAGTGCGTGGGGAATTTTAAAAGCAAGTAATTTTTTAGCAAGTACTTCCTTGAGGTGCTGGAAAGGTTTCTGAATCTGTTGAGTTTGCACTAATTGCGACAATTCAGATATTAATTTTATTGAATTAGATTGGCGATTATTAACTAAAGGCTTATTAACTAAAGAATTTCACTTTCTGATTCAGCTGCACAGAAATTCGTGCAGGGAAACTTCTCTTCTGTAACACAAATGTTCCCTTCTCTTGATTTTCCTGATTTTTGTTCAATCGTAGATTGATTACCTCATAAACTTGAAATGTTTGTTGAAATCGGCTAAAAAGAGCAAATGCTCCGATGTTTTTCTCTCTATTTGTAGAGAAATAGTGGAAAGTCTGGTTGTCCACCTCTTCTCGATTGCAAAGTGCATACTCTGCGTCCGGTGATGACTCTCCTCTCCGTCTTTCTGCTGCTCTATCTTTGTGCATGAAAAAAGTTATTCTTCGATCTTGATTGACGCTTCTCTATGAATAACCTCCTTGTTGTTTAACTTCTGCAAAAATGTGTTAAAGATCCTTCAACAAAAATTTGTTAAAGATCCTTCAACGTATCTTTCTGCAACTATCTATTAAATATCTCCATTAATGATCTCATATCTTCGTTTACTTCGTTGTGTTTATGCAAATCAGCGATAGTTGCCGAAATGAAGAAAATTTGGACTGCAATTGAATGTAAATGAATCCGGAATGTGTTTTTAAATAATATTACCCCCCCCCCCCCATGCAACTAACCTTATGTCGGCCAATCACATTTTTATCATTCTTTGACTTTAGTTCTTCATTTTAGGTGCTTTGAAACGTCTTATAGACAGCATGAGCATTCCATGTCCAAACGAGTGTGGCAAATCAGTGAAGATTGGGAACTTGAATGACCACAACCGCCTCTGTCCCAATCAGCCGATCGAGTGCAAGTTTTGCAGCGACAAATTCACTCCCCCTAATTTCTTTGGTGAGCGTCTTTTACTTGTCTTTTGTTCAAAATTTGATCGCAAATGCATAAGTTTTCACCATAAACTTGAGCTAACTGAATTAGAGAAGATAGAAGCCAAGTTTGCAATTAATCAGTTTTGTAAAAAAAAGTAATTGAGAACAATTGTGTAATATCAAGTATTGAGTTTTAGACTTGTAGTAGATGTTGTTGAGTCAATTATGAGTGTCTACTGTTGTAAGCGTTGGTTACTGTATATCAATGACTGTGTAAAGATAATGGCGCTGTGTTCATAGACCCCAACTGTGTTCCTAATAAACAGCAACAATGAAACTCTGCTATAGCGGGACTATTTTTTACTACTCAAAGGATCTAGATTGGATGGGTGATTCTCTCTGTTGTCCTATCAACAAGCATCATTATTGACAGCTTTCGTTGGGAAGTTGTGAGAAGTAAATGAATCTAATTAATGATTCGAGTTAATAGCTATTTGTTTTCAAAGATGTTTAGTGAATTTTTGAGTGTTTGTTGTTCTGTGTTCGTATCATTTAACCTGATTAATGACAGCTCTGATAGGTTGCTAACGTGGGCAGTGTTATTTTGTTTAGTTGTTTCATTTTAAGGCTAATTCTCTCCATGACTTTCTGACTACTCACTTTCAAGAAATATGGAATTTTTAAGTTTTGCTATTTTTTGTTGTCCTGTCTCTCTCCATAGTCTCTTGAATGACACGTCTCATCGTTTGATCAGAAGACTGAAATTAATCGAAATAATCCGTTCAGTACATAACGAATGCTATCTATGACTTAAAGTATGTTCTTTTTCAAAAAACCTTTATTTCTGCCTCATCGGTTGCTAATAAAGATATAGTGCATCGGATTAATTAGTTCAATTTGTAGCTTATACTTTCAGTGATTTTTACACTAACCATTTCAAAAAGTTTTAGCAATTTTTGAGTATTTCTATTATTTGTTGCACTTATTGCTGTCCTTATCACTTAATCTCATTAATGGAAGGTCTCTGCGGATGCTAATACGAATTTAGTTGATCGAAGAATTTGTTTTAGTTTGTCGCTCTTGTTTTCTGTGAGTTTAACACTACTCTTTTTAAAGTATTGCTAATTTTTGAGTTTTGGTTGTATATTTCGTTGTGCCACTTAGAATTAGACACTGATTGTTTTTATAGCAGCGAAGCTGTAAGCTGAGCGGAGCTATATTGCGGTGATCTTGGTTTTTTTTTGTTTCGTCGTCTGACGCTCTTTTTCGTTTTACATTTGTTCAAACAGCAATGCTGAGAAGTCAATTTTTCTGAATGACTTCTTGTTCTCACTAACGGCATTTGCGCGTCATTTCTCATTCTCTCTAGCAAAAGTTTTTAAGTCATTTGTGTGATTAGATTTTGATCATATGTGACCTACCTCACTCAATTAATTGACTTTTGCGCTTTAAAATTTTTGATGTTTTTACTTTTTCAAGTCCAATAAAGGAACTCATATGTGCAGTAAAGGTCCCCAATAAAAAAAGGCGTCTGCGGAATGAATTTTAACAATCTTTATTATTTTAGCGCGAAATGTTTTTTAACATAGCTTTTTGAGTGGCGTCGCTTTTTCAATTTAGATCTGTATCTGTTTCTATCTCTATTATACGGCAGGCAAGTCTATTTCGTAGCTATTCCGGCAACCTGCCGGTTATGTTTGTAAGCTGTCAGTTATTTTTTGTTCTGTTCGTTTTTGTTATTATTTTTGAATGGTCTCATGGGTTCTCTAATTAGGCGTAATAAAAGTTATGTAGCAATTTCAGTTGATTTCTAAAAAATTAAGCAACTTAATCACAACTTGTTTTAAAAAATAGCCATTTTTTAGTCTTGCCCAGTTTTGTAGTTATTTTGTTGTCTTATCACTTAGTCTCATTAATGACAGTTCTCATCGTCGTATAATGAAGCATGCATGAAACTAATTGAGAACTCTTTTTTAAAGTTAGCGTTTTTATGACTTGATACTATTTGTTCTCAAAAGTTGCGAGTTTTTAAATCGTTTGTTTTGTTTGCTGATTTTGCAAATTTTATCCTTTCACTAAATCTGGTCAATGATCAGAAATAATTGTTTTTCTTATTGCAGCTTCTATACTCGTCTCAGTTTTTAACTAATTTAATTATTATAGCTCACAGCTAATGCTTTCCGTGACTTAACACAAATTGCAATCGATAAATATCAGCAAAATTTTGGAGTTTTGCCCCTTTTTATTTGTTTGTTTTGGTGTATTATAACTTACTTTCAACGATCGATCAACTATGATCGATCATTGAAAGTAAGTTTGATCGATCATTGAACATAGTTATCATCGATTGGTGACGCCTAATAAACGAATTTGTGCATGATATGGCGTTGGGTTTTTTTACAATTTTTAACCATTTTTTCAAAATGTTTGAACTTTTGAGTCTTGAAGGTTCTTTTAACGGTTGCTTTTGCTATGGTCTTGTCGCCTAGTGCTCATATGCCTTATAGTATATCGTATTTTCTTCATTTTGGCCGCAAATTTTTTGTGATAGTTTTCATTGACTTGGGCATTTATTTCGAGCGGTTTTTGGGGATCTTTTGGTTCTTGCTTTCATGTTTTTTTGGTCACGTTTTCACCTAACAGAACTGCTGATGATTGTTTTGTAGCCTTTTTTCTATGATTGACGAATTCAGTGCATCAGCCTCCCTCCCTCTCTTCAACCCCCCCCCCCCCCCTAATCCCCACCCCTGCATATTGTTCAGGCCATAAGGGCCCCGTGCAGCCAAAATTGCCCCTTCCACTGTTGTCCTATCCCCTATTAGCCTTGGGCTGGTCCTGGTTTGTTTTTTTTAACTTCGTAGAACAAAAGTCCGTTTCACTTTACCTCACTTGACTCTTTTTTGACATTTTGTTTTTAATGTTAAAAATGTCATTCTTTTTTTTTACTTCTCTTGGCTAGTTTTCTCATTCTCATTACTGTTCTCTCATTCTGCTCAAAGTGATTTTAAACTGAAGTTGCTCAGTAAAGCAATCTAAATGAACAGAATCATTGTTGAAAAACAAAATGAAAAAAAAAAAGAAAAGGGATAAACCCATAATGAGCAGTTTGATGCCTGCGTCTGATACATTGTTCTAATAAGTCTCAGTTACGATGTTTAATGTTAATTGGTATTGTTACTAATCGACATATCATCTCAGTAGGGAAAAAGAGTATGTCTAACAGCGAATTTTGCCAAAATAGCTCGCGCTTTTGAACTGATTTTCGCAAACCGATTAAAATTTTCTATTGTTTCTACTCTTTCAATGCTATTGGGTTTTGTGGGAATCACTGCTAGCTATTTACCAGTTTTTCTGATGTAGGCGTCAATCTTGTATCCAAACGAAAGCAGACATTTTTAAATTTTTTTAACTAGGCGTGCTGAAATTTTCAAGTTGCCTTCATCTTCAAGCGTTGATTAAAGAAGTTTGCTTAGTTATCGTATCAAGATACACCACGAAATATTGAACAAAAATTGAATGCTGACCCCGTGTATCTCAGTGCTTTAGAAAGAAATCCTGTAACTTGGTGCCTGAGCGTAGGGCATTTTTATTTTTAATTTGCAATATCATCAAAATTAGCTAAAAAGGGTGATCACTTCTGCAAGTGTTCTGCTGCATTAATGAAATTAAACCTTGATAGGAGCCTGACTGTTTCCTATGACTGATTTGAGTGTCAATCTTTTACAAAAATGAGCGAAATTCTTGTTTGCTCGCTCTTTGTAAATCAGCTAAATGAAACATAGGGGCAATTATAGCGACTCTTGGTGTCAGACTAATTGTCCGACTGGGTTGTTTATCTTTTGGTTTTCAGGTCATCTTGAAGCAAAGCACGCTGCTGATGTCACATCGCTTTGTCGGTCAGACAAGGTGGAGGTGGTTACCTCAACGTCTGCCACTTCTGGTGGTCCCTTAGTTGAGCTATTAACTGGCCCTAGTGCTGCATGCAGTGGTTGTGTATCATCTGGAAATGCAACTGTTGGTAATTTGAGATCACGCTTTCCTGTCAGGGGCAGCGGTGGCGTTAATCACCCGAGGCTTGGAACAACAGGTAGCTCGGTTTGATTTAAAAAACGTCGAGACGCGTATACTTACGAGGGAGAAATAAATAAAAGTGAAACTTATTCCAGTTTTTTCGGACTTATGCAAAAACGCGACAGAAAAACTAACCTGAATGATCGAAGAATTATTTTGTCCCTAACGTAACACTTATTCAACAAGAAAGAAGCTGATTGATGATAATGAACGTGTTCATTGCAGGCAAGTTCTACTGTGGGAGGAGGCTGGACTTCTACTGTGACTGCTGCAATGGCAACTGTGGGCCCACAAATGGCTGCAACTGTACATCGTGCCAAACGTTGGACATTCAGGTCTGCTCAAAAACCGTTTTAAACACCTTATCCAGAGCTAGAGCATTTCTCCTGTTATAGATTGCCCCTGTCTTTTTGTAAAGATCTCAAGGGCGCAGAAGTGTAGACATGCGGTAATTACTTTGCATTAAGTTTTTAAACTCTACAGCTGGTTGTCATAATAAATTCCTCTCATTTTCACCGTCCAATTGAAAAGAAAGAATACGGTTTTTAGTTTTTGTTATGTTCCGTTCATGAAGTGAATTACTCTGAATAAAACTAAGCCCTCAGACCCAATTCGCTTTTAAATCTGGAACATGAACTATCATGGTTCATGATGTAAATGATACATAGTGTATTGAAGCCATTATAATTATCAGCTATTAAATGATTTTATTAATTGCTCTCAAACGAAGTTTGTAGCAATTATATTAGTCCTGTCGGTCTTTTTTATGCGATTTTTCGCTTGACCAATTTTTCGTCTGACGCTTTTGACTTTTCGTCCTCAAAAACGGGATAAACAGGTAGCGCCCAGCGGGCATTAAGTGCTCTTAGAGCCTTTCAGGTCTGTTTCAGCTCAAACTGTTTTGGAGACTTATACTTATGGTGTGAAGGGCGGTTCAGAGGTTGAGACACCTCCCCCCTTGTTGACCCCCACCCCCACTATTGGCTCCACCCACCCCCCCCCCCCCCCCCACCGCGCTTTTGCCCCCCCCCCAACCCAGTGCTGCCCCCATCAGCCCCCGGTGCACCCCCCCCCCCCCCCCCGTGGCTAGCTACTGACCAAGCCAACCGCTCGCCGGTCGTTTGAGAGCAATTCGCCCGACGTTAGTCGGTTATGTTTTTTTTTTCGGTTACTATTCATATTATATCAGTTACTAGAGATCTGAATTATTGTATCACTTGCTATTACGGGGAATTGGAAAAGACAACGGAGCACTCGCAAAATGTTTATGAAAACGCTGAGTGTTTATAAAAATCAGCTATACACTGACAGCAATGAATAATTTCAATACGACGCTAATCAGACCTGCTCACTAATCAGAATAATTCTTACGACCGTATGAAAAAGAGCAACAAATACAGGCGAAACGAGAATTTTTTTGAGAGCTTGTATCAAAAAAATAAAAGCAATAGTTGCAACATAAGGCCGCTAGCCAGACAATTTTTGTGTCAAAAGACAAAATATGAGACCTGACATTAGTGGGATCGGCCTACAATTTCATATAATTTATTATATAAAGAGGATAATGTGCAAATATTCTTTTTCTGGAACAAATATTTTGAATTTCATAAGCCATTAATTTTCTTTAGGATGTCAATTCCACATTTAATCAATTAGACTAGGTTATGAAAAGAATGCAACAAGTGCAGGCAAAACTCAAAGAATGCAACAAGTGCAGTCAAAACTCAGTAATTCAATAAAATTTTTTAAAAAACAAGGTGTCGTAGCCAGAAAAACCTTGAGCTACTCCCTGGAAGCAAAATGGGTTTTCATTGGGCTTCATTTTAACGAAAATAAGTTTGTTCTTCAATGGAAACTTGGCTTGAAATTTGACTTGTTGGCAATGGTTGAAAAATGAGGCGCTAGCCAGACTTTTTTGTGCCAAAGACAAAATATGAGACCTGTCATTAGTGGGATTGACCTACAAGTTCCTATAATTTAGAAAAAAAGGGTAATGTGCAAATATACCTTTTTGGAACAATTATTTTGACTTTCATAACAGCCACTAGTTTTCGTTAGGATGCCAATTCCACATTTAATTAATTAGAGTAATTAAATGTGGAATTAATTACTCTAATTAATTCAGTTTTTAATTAATTAATTAGTTTTTAATTAATTAATTAAATAAGTTATTAAAAGAATGCAACAAGTGCAGGCAAAACTCAATAATTGAATAAAAATTTTTAAAAACAAGGTGTCGTAGCCAGAAAAACCTCGTAGCCAGAGTTATTCCCTGGAAACAAATTAGATTTTCATTGGGCTTCATTTTAACGTAAATAATATTGTTCAATGTAAACTTGGCTTGAAATTTGACTTGTCGGCAACTGACATGAAAAATATTAAAAAGTTGAAAAACCAGCGTTTCATTAGAATTGGAATCCATTTGCTTGAAAAGATCTCCAATGATACCTTTTAATCGCTGCCAGTCTATTAATAACACGTAATTGTTTCATTTTTTAGCGTAAATATTACTTGAAGCAACAATTTGACACAGAAGATTGTAGATTGAGCAAAAGTCACATTAAAAGTGAACAAAATATGATACGTTCACAAAAAATTTCAAGTTCAACAACTCGAAAAATAACAAAATTTTTTAAAAATCTGGTTTCAAATTGTACGCTCGAGGGGCTCTCTAGTGATACCACTCACAACTGTCTACCGTGAATATATTGATTGGCCAAAACTGACTGAACATAGAAAAATCCAATTGAGCGTATAGTTCCTTCGGAACAATAAAATTTTGTGCTTCTTTTCTTTTTTTGGGTTATGCGTTTTCGCAAGCGGAATAAAAAGTGTTTTTAACTAAGTAGAAAAATTAATTTCTCAAAAAGAGAGAATAACAAAAATGATAATTACAGTAGAATTTAGAGATTTACAGGAGAGATCTGATTATTAGATCAAGATGGTGATGTGATTTTGGGGGTGAAAAAGGCTCAAAAATCAGCTGTATATATACCCATAATCAGTGCGAGAAAGTCAAGATACAAAACTAATCTTAGCACCATGATTTACAGGGGGTCGCAAGGGTTACCCAATATGGTTTGCTTCTGCAAATTTCCTAGAAATCAATCGCAGGGGGTACCATAGATGGTATGCATTTAAAATTTTCTAAGAATTCGTTCACATTTCCGGTGGTATCATAATCACTCAATTCATGCTGGGAAGATTTTACATCAACTAATCTCACTCTAATAATAGTTATCTAGATTCACCAATTTGATCCGAATACTAATTCTAAGCACCATTAATTGACGATTCATTTATATAAATTTGTGACTAGAATCAATTTTGCTCTTGTCTTTGTAATATTACAATCTTTGTAGTCTTTGTAGTCTTTTCTTGGTAAGTTAAACTTTCTTTCTAATTCGCACGAATTCAAGATAGTTTGATCGATATTCTCTTTTATCTTCGATTATTAATTTTTCATAGAATACTCAGAATTCAAAGCAATAGAAAGGACGAGCGTGATCAAAAATGTTTTCAGTATGAGTGATGAGAAAACTTTTTTGACAGTTCCGACGTCTGAGTCCGGGCTACTACGTCAACTCGGTGGGAATGCTCAGTTACCGAGATACTTCTTCAAACACATTCTACTGCATGCGACTACTTGAAGGCAGTTCTAGGCTCAATGAGATTACTTGCAACGGTGTTCCTGCTTTCACATGCAGGAATTGCAAAGGACTCAACAGCGCCTGGAACACGAACACTGCATTCAGAAGTGTAAATGCTTCTGTTCCTGGTCGCAATTGACAGCTGCGCATCTTCCACTGCAGTTTTGTCAAATTGGTGCTTTTATATTTATGCTATCCATGCGTGACTGAATCTTTTTGCCGTAGATTGTAGAAAAATCAGATCCCGTACTTAATTTTAAATTGATGATTTTCTCCTCTCTTTTGGATCTGAAAAAGCAACTTTCTTTTTAAACGGCGTCATGCGTGAGCGAATTATGCATAATAGTGTGGAATGTACCAACATTTTGATTTCTTAACCAATGCTTTGTTTTGTACCAAATCTGACAAAATTTAATTAATTCCCAGGTTTTAAAGCTTTGTTAATTGCTCTCTCGAACGCAATTTGAAGCTGTTATTGTAGCTCTGCGCAAAATTTGCTTGACTGTTATGACTTTTTGCGAGATCTAAATTGTTCTCTCATTCACAATTTCACGCAGTTTAGCTCTTTCGTTTTTTTTGCTTCAGATATTATTAATGGTCTATAATAATCTCTAAAAATGTCATTTGATGCTGCTATGGAAACTTATTGCGCCTTACAGGAAGTTTTGCTAACTTTGGCACAACTAGGTTTGCTTCTTTTTTGTTTTGTACATTCGGAAATGGGTGATCAGTGGCAATGTCTGCCTCCACTGATGTATGGTGGTGGACTGTTTAATTCTTTTCATATTTTCTGATATTCATCTTAACTGTGTCCATGTAAGTATCATTTATTGTCAGTCTCATGGGATGATGCTTGGCTCTGAGTTTGATAATCAACAGGTGGCTGCCTCGATTATAGACACCGAAATGCTGTCTGAGTTACTACCAGCTGGTAGTTTCTAAGACCGCGTGTTGGTGTGGACTTTACAGGGGAGAGGTTACCTTTCTTGTGAAGGTTATTTGTCTACCATTTTTTTCTTACCTTACTTCAGTTGCGGTTGTTTTACTTGCTACTGCTTCCTTTTGGTATAGAAGATACACTATGGTACGAAAAATCTACTAGGTGCAGCACAATTTGTGCTCCTTAAGCGTTAATTTTGCTCAAAGCGTTTGATTTGCGCTGAGGCCTAAAATTTTAAACATGCTATTATCGTTATCTCCGTTTACACAGAAAAGATGGATGAGCTGTTTTTTTGCTTCAATTGTTTGCCATGGAAATGTTTTAATTTCACAGACAAAAAAGAAAATGCTTAAAATCAATATCTGGTACACAACAGCATGCAAACAAAGGATACCGAAAAAGTAGCAGGTCGAAGACATCTCTAACAAGGAATTTTTGCGAATTCTTCGAAGAAATCTAGTTTACTTGGGCATTTTCAAAAATTTCTGGGGAAAATCGTATTTTCAAGACCTTCATTTTAACAAGATGATGCTCCTGTGCATAAATCAAAAATTATCATCAATTTCTTCAAAGAAGAGACACGGGAGGTAATGGAGTGGGCATCGGAGAGTCTTGATCTGGTTTCGATTGAAAATTTATAGACAGTTTTGAAACAACAATTTTCGAGCATTGGCGTGTTCGATTAGCGCCAGATGAGTATACTTGAATAGCACTTCAGTTTTTTTGCTTTTTGCCGTGATATTATTGAATTTGATTTTTTTTACTTATAGTGGCCCTCAGTTGTTCACTGGACTCTTTTGCCGATCACCTTTAGTTATTTTTTTCCTCTTTACATTTCATCAGTTTTATTTTTCGGCTTACGTGATCGAAAAGTGTTCAGAAGAACATACAGCGAATTTTATTGAAAATTTGTGTTTGATTTTTTGCCAGCAACTTAAAAAGAATTTTAATAATGTTATCGAAATCGTTTTTTAGAAAAATGCCCCAATTCTTCGATCATGCACAGCATTTTGTGATTGTTGAGATATTTCATCATGGCATTTCCCAGATCTTATTCTCCAAATAAACCGGTCTTTTTGGATGCTGGTAATGCATTTTCTTGTTATCCTCAATGCGTTTAGCTGCTGAAAAAAAATATTCATTTGATTTTTTTTGTCCAGATAGGAAGCCAGATGTCTTCTATTGAATATATTTATGTGTTAATCGTACGAAATAAATATCGATAGTTATGAACGAGAATGATTTATTATATAATGCTAATAATAAAATTCTTTGCGCAAAGTTATTTTGAAGCCCATCTTTGGGCTAGATCTTCAAGCAAACTTTTTTTTATCGCAGCTTTACTACATATAATTTAATAGATATTAATACATTTAGTACATATTAATCAATTTTGAAGACGAATAATTGTAATAAAACGAGTTCTTTTGTTAAGATTTTTAATCATGTGACTGTATAACTAGAACACTTAATGTATAATAAAGCAGAAGAGAAAAGTAAAGAATGGATAAGGTTTTCAAAGGTTTTTTGACACTCATCACATCTTCTCTGAGTTGCTCTCAATTTTTGTAGACGTGTTTGGTTTTGTCCTCCTTTGTCTGAATTTTTTACATATAGGCCGAGAGTGAAGCATTAACCCCTCTGTATTAAATTACTCCGCGTGTCGTTCGAGAGCAATCTGTCCGACGTTTGTCGGTTTATGTTTTCTGATAGTTGTCTGAGGTCTGAAATTGAATTCAAAAATAAAAGTTTTCAAAACTCTATTTTGCAACTATTGAGTGTTCTCTCGTTTGTCAGCTGACTTCTTTTTGTTCATCATTGTGTTGCATCTTTTTGATGAAAATTGCCTGTTTCAAGTTACTAGTTTCAACTCAAGGCTCTGAGTCTCAGAATCAACAGGTGGCTGCCTCGATTATAGACACCGAAATGCTGTCTGAGTTACTACCAGCTGGTAGTTTCTAAGACCGCGTGTTGGTGTGGACTTTACAGGGGAGAGGTTACCTTTCTTGTGAAGGTTATTTGTCTACCATTTTTTTCTTACCTTACTTCAATTGCGGCTGTTTTACTTGCTACTGCTTCCTTTTGGTATAGAAGATACACTATGGTACGAAAAAGCTACTAGGTGCAGCAATTTGTGCTCTTAAGCGTTAATTTTGCTCAAAGCGTTTGATTGGTTTGAACTATTTATTGTTCTCTCATTTGTCAACTGACTTCTTTATGTTCATCACTATGTTGTATCTTTTTGATGAAAATTAGCTGTTTCAAGTTACTAGTCATTGCTTATTGAAAGAGGCGTCAATTTGACTTTTGTTAAATTATTAAATTGAAGTTTCCTATTATCGAGTTAAAATTATGGAAGATAAAATATAATAGCGATTTCTTTAATTGATTGTAGGTAAACTTTGTAGGTTTATGAAGCCACCGTTTTGAGTTTCCTCAGCTAAGCACAACTTATTTAAAAAGAATGGCGGAATAATTTGAATATGCTGCGCTAGTTTGCGTCAATATGAGCAGAGTCCGTCATGACTTGCCGCCTGTGATGTCAACCGGGTTTTGTTCTTCGCTCAGCACTCATATGGCATTATTTCGGTGTATTTCGTTCATCGATCCTCCATTTTGTAATCAACTTTTTTGAAATCAAAGTTTTCGAATGAACTAATATCTCTGTAGAAACTTTTTAGTGAGTAGTGCGATGTTCACCAATGCAACGTGAATGTTGTTGAGTGCTCACTTTGTAATAATGGGAAAACTTATTGTATTGCAGCGGAGTTGGAAGTTTTGAATTTCTTAGTATCTGCCACCGATCTAGTACTTAACTTGAAATTTTGAAAGTACAGCACATTTATTTAAATTAGACAATAGTAAGCATTGTTAGAAATACGAAAACTAGCTATG
Organism: Convolutriloba macropyga; assembly: GCF_964194025.1. Taxonomy (NCBI): domain Eukaryota; kingdom Metazoa; phylum Xenacoelomorpha; order Acoela; family Convolutidae; genus Convolutriloba; species Convolutriloba macropyga. The sequence continues at coordinate 26,752,537 of NC_134471.1, forward strand.
TATTTTCTCTATATACAATTGAAATTTAAATTGATAAAAGTTTAGTTTAGCATTTAAAAAATGTTTTATTGCACTATTTTCTCACTTCGTGTGTGTGTGTGTCATTATCAAACATGGGGTATCTCATGGTCCTGATTTGGCCCCCCACTCGTTATGGATTAGCTCAAGTGTTGGGGGGCCTTCCTTTGGTTTACAATGGATGGTTCTTTTTGTAATCGTTAATTGTTGCCGTCATCTAACTGAGGTGATTGATTTCCATTAGTCAAAGCGGTTGTTTCCAACACTTTGTTGGGCAGAATTTGTGATTTGGTGTGTATGTATGAGTAATGGCTTGACTGTGGTATGGGTGGGTGGAGGAGGTTATTCCTCTTCGGATTCTGAGCTAGAACTTGAAGACTGTCGCATGAGACACTGAGTGAGGTAAGTTGTGAGTTCTTGGATCACGTGACTGTTTTGAAGCACATCTGCTGTGTTCGGTTCTAGTTGTGTGTAGATCTGAAAGTAAATTTTGTGAATATTTAAATTTAAGATCTTTTGATATATTTATTACGGTATTTTTATGGTACCAAAAAGCTACGTACAGCACAATGTGTGTGTGCTGTTCAAGCGTTTTACTGTTTGCCACGAAATGTCCGATTTCCACGGATTAAAAAATCAGCTTAAAATCATTATCTGGTACACAACAGCATGCATACAAGCGATACCTAAAAGCATCAGGTCGAAGGCGTCTCCAGTGAAGGAATTTTGCGAGCTCTTCGAAGAAATGGAACAAGGTTTGACACAAACAAACATAATCGAACGAAAAAAAACACAAAAAAGTAAGATCAAATAGTTTTTGGTTTAACAGGTATTAATCTCAGACGTCACCAGAAACTTGTTTAGAAACCGTCTACTAGATATTTAAAAGGCTAAAGGCGTAATGACACGTTAATAGAGAACTGATTTGAACTCAAAATTTTGAGTTATTTGATGTTTGTGGCCCTAATTAAAAGTTCTCCGGGTGTACGTGACTGTTTGGTACCATAGTGAATATAGTTCCCATCATGATATATTTCCCCTCATTATATATTTACAGTAATGATATTTGCCCTCATTATATATTTACAGTAATTCATGGTTACTATTTATATGCCCACAAAGCTGGAAGGGAGCTATAATAGAAAAGATCTTGCGGTTCTACTTGGAAGTTTGTGTGAGTTTGTATATGTGTACGTGTTTGTATGCGCATCTGTCTGTGACAGTGTGATTATTTTGTGTATTGCTATGTCTTACTTGTGAGTGGAATGGTATGTTTGTGTGTGTGAGTTGGTTGATGAGTTGGGCACTGTGTTGGAACAGTACTGGAGTGTGATCAGTCAGTCCAGCCACCACCAGAGGAGACGATACTCCGCGCAGTGCCTCGCTACGCTCAACGAACACCAGGTCGTCCTGAAGGCACAAATCACAAAAGTTAAAATCGTGGAATCCGCTTCTTCATGATTTTTTTCTTTGCTACTCTACACTCTCAGCTGGCTTTGGATTATATTCTCAGATTTTTCGTCACCAGAATTGTTGACCGAACAAAATTGTTGTTTGCAGAATTGTTAGTCGAGAAATTTTGGGACATATGTGTGATACTAACTAAAAGATTAGGACAACACTTAATATAATTGAATCCGATTCGTTTTACCAAATTAATTCAACATTTTGTTACTCTTCAATTAAACTGGGGTCTCGTTTCCTTTCAATTTATCTCCTGAAAGATTTGAAAAATATTTTTATGGGATTCTTTCATCAAAAAGCAAAATATGTCTTCAGTAACTAAATTAGTTGGAAAGCCACTTGTCTGTTATAGAAAAATTTTTGCACTTAGAAGAAAACAGAGAAAGCACTGAAAACTGGAAATTTGAATACCGAAATTTATGTTTTTCTCGAACTTCGAGAAAAATTAGCCGTTATCTTGAAATTATGCATCTTTTGAATATAGAAATTGAATTGATGCCATTAACGATCCTGAATGGTTTGGATTTTTTTGCTTCACTACAGTAGACAGAATTTTTTAGTGAATGACATTTCTAAAAAAAATTACTTGAAATCTAAGGTATATAAACAAATCTTTTGAAAAATCTGTAAACTTAATTAATTTCTCCCGAGAAAAATTTTTGAAACTATGTCGGGTGCTCTGATCTCGTTTTTTAATAGCCGCACAGCGATAGCTGGGGCTATTATTGGCCTTCTCTTGGTTTTTTTACAATTCAAAGAATTTGAATTGTATTGGGGCGCTGTCTTTTTTCATGATATTTTTATGGTTTTTGAAGTCAAATTGGAGTAGTGATTTTGGTCACGCCGAAACAGGAAATGGAGTGAAAAAGCGAGTGGTTTTGCGGCGTGAATTTTTTTCGCTCTAATTTTAAAGTAGAGTGAGAAAACAGTGTTTGAACAAAAATTCGCATTCTCGCTAGTGGTTTTTTGTTCACATGCGGCAATTTGACTTTGATTTTCACTGTTTTTTCTGAGTTTTTGGGTCGGATTTTTTTCTAAATGGTTTTCCAAATCTATTCATAGTCCGTTCTAGGTCTAGTTTTCCGTTTAGTCAATGAAAATTCTTTGAATTGTACGTCAGGACTTGTCCTGCTATGTTTTTTTTATTTCGTCGTCATGATTTTTGGTACGACCATATGACGTCACAGCCACTTTTTTTTCATTCGTTCATGCAATTTCAACAGAATTGCATGTGTGACGTCATTTTTCACTCTTAGTGGAGCGAGTTTTTTGTTCATTCGCTTGATTAAATTTTTGGTCACACTTGACCTACCTCACTCTCAAAAATGACTTCCTTACTTTGAAATTGACTTTTATTTACTTTAATTCAAAGAGATAAGGTCAAATGGGTGTGTGTTGCTCTATATGAAGGTTATTTTAGATCAGCTAATAGAGGCAGCAATAACTTAGACAGATTTTTAATCGAAATATAACATGTCAGCCTTCAATGAAAAGACGAATTTTTTGGTGTGTCTTTTTTACTGTTTTTTTAGACTGCCGTTCTACGAATCTATTGCGGCTATTTTCTGGCAATCTGCCAGCTATGTTCTTATTTTTTTGCATAGCTGAACTTTTCGAAAACCTTTGAACTTATTTTTAAGCAATAAATAGCAACATTTTAGCAGTTAACTACAAAAAATGTAATGAGTTTTAGCGGAAATTTTATTTTATGTTATTGCTTTATTTCAATTATATAAGCGGCTCGAACTCTAGATGCTCGGCACTTTGCTCTATGGCTCCTGCATTTGGAAACCCTATTTTCGAAATTGAGCTCGAAATGTAGGTGTGAAACAATTTTCGCTGGGCGATTAAGTTTTCATGTGCTGATTTTTGCCGTTTTATTTTAGTTTAGAGTTTTTATGTTGTCTAAAAAGTTATTGTAGACTAAAGCCATAATGTTCAGTTTGTTCTGAAAGAGTTTTAACGCTTTGGGTTACTGAAAGGTGTTTTCAGATAGTTTGGAGTGTTTTTAAGCGGCTAATTTTTGAGCAAATTTGTTGCCTATTGTATGGTTTTGTTGTCTTGCTTTATGAAGTAAAGCCTTGGTGCAAAATGTTTCGATAGACTTTGATTAGAAAAAATTGAGAAATTAATTGAAATTTCTCAATACCGTTCTCTCATTTTTTTTCAAATTTAAGTATTTGTGAGTCTCTTCGGTGAACAATTTCGATGAGCGGAGAAAAGGGAGAGTGGTTATCGATCATAACATTTTTGAAAGAGAACGAAAAATGCAGGTGTGAGAAAAAATTCAAGGGAATAATTTTATACGTGGGGTTTTTTCAGCTGTTTTAATTTATTTTTATAGTTTTTATGTTGCCTAAAATGTTATTGTATAATATGTTTATAATATGGAGGTTATTTTGATTGCAGCTATTTTGTGCTTTACCTTTTAATTATGTTTTTCGTTTGTCACGATTTTCACGTTTGACTCGTGACTGACCTCACTGTTTAAACGAATGAATTTTAAATTTGATCGCACATTGATCTACGCAATTTAGTGAATACGGTCAATTTCAAAAGAGCAAAATCAAAAGAAACTGCATAAACCGATAAAGCCCGGTGGTAGTCACAATGCATTAGGTTATCAAATTCCATTAAAGAGGTTGCTAGCTGACATTGGTATAAAGCTTAATAGCTTTCGGTTTAGAAGCTGAATTAATTGAGTTCTAGAATATAACTGAAACTGCACACCGTATTAGAACATTTTTTGAAACTTAGGAAAAACATATGTCGATTTATATCTCTCCTTCTGTTTAAATCCCGATGTGCAGCAGAGGCGTCTATTTTCCCCGATTTGCAGGCTGTGTTCATGGCTTGTCTAATAATATATAAGCATTTTTTTTCCGACCCCTCTTGAGTAGAATATCGAATTAAAAAGATTTTATTTTCGTATTTGACAGGGAAATATCGAGGTTTAATTTTTTGAAAATTAGAGTGAATTCCGTTGTTTTTATTCACATTTTCCGGAATTTTTGCCTAAACTGTTGTCAATTTTGCTACTTGTTAAAATTTTTAAGAATTTTGTTGTTGATTTTTAAAGACAAAAAAGTAGTGTTGATTATTTCGATTTAACTTTTCTGTCAAAAATTCGGGCTAACAATTCAGACGTTTTCATCAAAAACAGCAAGAAACAAGCTTCTTTAGTCCACTTTTTTAAAATTTGCCGGAAGTACACCCCCAAACAACACTATTACAATCTTTCTCGACTCAAAAGGGGGCTATTTCTACTTCAACTTTTGTTGAGAGTGCTCTGTAATTAAAACTTTGCCGGTTTTTGCTAACTTTACTCGTTGATTATCAAAAACGCAGATTTGATTTTTGAGTTTTTAAATGAAAAAATATCTATATCTATAATATTTGAAAAATTAAGTGTTCCTAATAGACGATAAGCATTAGCAGGGCTAGTTTATGACCAATCTTGGACTGTTACAATCCAAAAAGAGTTTGAATTGTAATCAGTCGGTCCTTTTAAAAGTTGATCTTGTTTACATTAATTAAAGAACAGAACATATCAAATCAAAGCTCAGGAGTGATCGGTCCAATTGGCTTCCTCGGCATCTCCAAGCTAATGCAATTAGTGTTTTACCTGAAAGCTTATGGTCGTTTTGACTTTTAAAAAATAATTAAGTTTTAAATATATAATGGCTTAATGAACTTTACCTTTTTTTCTTAATTGTTTCAACTTTTAGCTTAGTGTCAGTAAAAAAAAGAATGCTTCTTCTTTCTACTGACTTATAATTTAATCCCTATTGCAATTTTAGGCCTTCAGTTATTGTTTTCCGGCTTTGATTATATTAGATTTAAGATTTTTTTATTTTTAGATATTTGCCAGTTTTTGCACGTTTTCTAGTTTTGTCACAATATCCTATTATTGACAGTTCTCATATCACATTATTGGCGTTCAAAATAAAGCACAATTGAACATATTAAAATCCTGAAAGATATAGATTATCGTTTTAACGGCTTCGACACTTCTTTCTTGATGAATTTAATTGATTTTTTTTAATGTTGTCTAACTGTCTTTGCCTTTTCCTGGAAGAGTAGACGAGCCGATATTCTGATTTTAGTAGATAGCTGATGGCTTACATGACTTCGAAAACAATTGTTTTTTTCGAAATACAAAAAAATTTAACTGCGCAATTTTGTTCTTTTTATTGTCTTTTTGTTACCTAGTCTCGTTAATTATTGGTCAAATATGACATTATTAGTGTAAAGGGATTGTGTCAAAGGGATTGGTGTCACAAAAAAGAATTCATTATGACCTTACTGGCTTCGACACCGGTTTTAATTAAGTAATTTAATTTGATTTTTGTCATATTTGACGTTCTTTTTGTAGACGCAAGAAATATTCTGGATAACTGCAGGTTTCAAGGGCTTCCTTTGGACGAATAAAGGAACCTATTTAATTGTTTCATTTTGTAGTTAATGGCTTTCATGACTTTGGAAGTAATTTTGTTTTGAAAAAAATCAAAAGTATTACTTACTTTTGCTATTTCTTTTTTGTGTACTTGTTACCTAGTCTCATTAATGAAGGGCCATATACCACATTATCGGTGTTTGAAGAAGGCGCAATTGAAGTATATTCAGGGCTTTGCGGCTTTGACAGCGTTTTAATTGAATTTTTGTTGGTTGTCTTTTTGTTGTTCTTTTTTAGCTGCATAAAAAATTGAATAAGGACAGGTCTTATTGCCTTTCTATAGCAGCATTGGTAATCGTAAACCTTTGGGATATTTTACATGATTCCTCATGGTTTTCATTACTTTGAAGTTAATTGTTTTTTAAAAAAATAAGCGATTTTAGCTTTACCGTTTTTGTTCTTTGTCTAATTGTTACCAAACCTTTTTATGGACTGGTCCCATTTCTGACGATGTATAAGTTATTTTGTTTAGTTTCTGTTTTATCTGACGGTATGTTGACTTTGTAATTAAGTTTTGTTTTTTAAAACGGACATAAAATTTTTGATGTAATTAATGCTGTTGTTTGATTTTGCTGTTCGTCTTAACTCGCTTTCTTAGTATTGGCATCTCTCATCAATCTAGTGCATCATTTTTTACTCCAGTGAGTTATTTGCTTTGGAGGAAATCTTTTCGTTCATAAACTATTATTTTGAAAAATGCTTGGTTTTTTTGGGTTTTTTTGGGATTCCCAAAAATAATTTTTGGGTCTTTCTCTCTGTTCCTAATTTGGTAGAGAATTATGCCAAAATTGTGGATGAGCGGGGTCGGAACCTTATGTGCGATTGCACATTACCGAGCCTCCTTGTTATCGTCTAGATTACACTAAAAAATGTTATTTTTGAGAGAACAAAATGAAAATGAAGAGTGGTGAAAAGTGAGTGAAGGTAGCGAAAATAAATTTTTCTTCATACCGCTGTGTTTTCAGAGGGCGAGGAATGAAGGTGTTGAAAAAATGTCTGTAAACGTTTTTTTTTTCAAGATTCAACTCCACTGTTTTTATTTTTGTTTCCGGTGTTTTCCGTTGGTGATTGTTCATTTCCATTTTGCTCGCAGGTAAGGCTTCAAAAAGAAAAGGCTTCAGTAATATTTTTTCATATTGAACTTATCCCAGTTCGAAGAACTGCGACATCAGGACTTGTCCCACACGAATTAGCTGCGACGAATTAGCTGCAGAAAAGCAGGACAAAATGGCTGCTGCTAATAACAAGGCCAAAAAATTCGAGAAAAATTGAAATTTTTTAACTAGTTTTTATAGAATGCATTGGCTGCTCAACTAAGCTCTTTATCCGTTTCTATCTATATTCTACGGCACAAATGTTGCCGTAGAATATAGATAGAAACAGATAAAGAGCTTAGTTGAGCAGCCAATGCATTCTATAAAAACTAGTTAAAAAATTTCAATTTTTCTCGAATTTTTTGGGCTTGTTATTAGCAGCAGCCATTTTGTCCTGCTTTTTTGCTGAGTTGAGCCCTTTTTGGCTTTTAAGACGACTTAAGTTAACCACAGATGACCTTAATATTCGTATTTAAGGTCATTTGTAGTATGAGGTGAGGTATTTCTGATCGGGTTGCTATTTTGAGTTTTGCTGCGTCGAAACATGTACAACAAAATATGAGACGAACGGAGCAATATGAAAAACCAAAGCAAACGGAATGTGACTGCGATCATCGTACAGCTTCAAAGCCTTGGGATCAACTTTTTTAAATCATCGACTAACTTTCAGCTTTTTTCATGATATCTATATTCGAATCTATTTCGCACTATATTGAAATTCCTGAGGACTGCATGTGACAACTTTCACGCTATAATGATTAAAGTGAAGTCATCATAATAGAACATACCGAGAATGACCTTCGGCCTTGTGACGTTAGACCTGTGACTGAGAATGGCAGCTTGGACTGAGCTGAGAAGGCGTCCCAGTTTGACAAGTTGGTCACTGGTCTCACCATGGCCATACACTGCACCAGATCACCACTACCCCCACCCCCACTACCTCCCCCGTTACCCATCTTGGCAACCTCCATCCCTACGTATGCGCCGTACTCCTGAAATGAAGTGGACTGTTCCATTTTCAGTGTTTCGGTTACTTGTGCTGGCGTTTGTATGCAACGTTTCCTCACTCTATTAATGTGTTTTAGTAACTTCAGACTAACTTCGACTATGATTTGCCTTAATGTACTTTGTCCATGAAGTTAGCTTCAATAATGAGGCAATTATTTCAATTGATGAAAGTCACTAGTTATTCTGAAATAAGTGTGTGGTCGAAAATGCTCCAGAAAATGTTATATAGCTCCGCATTTTCATTTCGCGGCAATATTCTTTTCAACTTCGCATTGGATCTTGAGTTAACTGTTGTGCTGATCGATATGCAATTAAGACCTGCAAAGGCAGTTCCCTAACTAAGTATTAATTAACTTGCCAAAGCTAGTAGTGAGATTCGGTATGGATTGACGATCTCCTCTGCAACCAAATGTTCTAGAACTTTCTTGATGCCTTTGGCCTCTATCTCCCCTGGTCGGCCACCCGTGCCCAGACTCTGTTGCTCGCTTCTGGTTGAACTCATAAAATCCACACCGTAGCCTTGCGACCCCCTAAATATTTCTGCTTTTCTCAACAGCTTACCAAGGGAGGGGTGTATGAGCAACTAAAGGGCTAAACAAATTTTAACCTATATTTAAGAGCAGCAACTTCTTGATCACTGTGATCAACGCGATTGATGTCAAGATTGTTGGCAAGGCGATTTTTCTTTGACCTTTAACCTCCGGTTTTCAAACCTATTTTTATCGCAAACCTATTCTTATCGCAAAAAAGTTTTATCGCAAACCTATTTTTATCGCAAAAAAGTTTTATCGCAAACCTATTTTTATCGCAAAAAAGTTTTATCGCAAACCTATTTTTATCGCAAAAAAGTTTTATCGCAAACCTATTTTTATCGCAAAAAAGTTTTATCGCAAACCTATTTTTATCGCAAAAAAGTTTTATCGCAAAAAAGTTTGAGGAAAGATCTGTATTTGCAGGTGATTGGTACAAGCCCGAACTCATTGCTTTAATCTGCGTGAAAATTCCTTACTGATGATAGATTTTTTTACTGGCTAAAATGCATTGCACCATTGATTCCATTGCAATACCTCAGCCTGTCGCAAATTGTTCCTTGTCTACTTTAACCCTGTAGTCGTTGATAACTTGCCTGGTATCTACTTTGGCCACGAATATCTTGTGTGTGCTTGCAATGTAGTCGAGGTAGGAGAACTCCCACTTGGAGACAACACTCTGTTTCTGTGGGTGGGTGTCCAAATACAAGACTAGAGGGTACTGGTGGTTCACATCAACAATGCCTGGCTTTATCAACATCACAGGAATATCTGTTGCAAACATACATAAAAAATTGATATAAGGTGGCAGTTCGGGTAATATTTGCGCCTTTTATAGAAATCCTTGTCCATATTAAAATTCGCGACGGACCACCATTACCAGTGTCAATCGTACAAAAGTTGTCGTCAGTTTGCGACTTTGGTACTATGAATCAGCCTTTATGGCAAGGGTTTTGTGGGAACCCTTAATCTGGTGGGTTTGAAAATGCTTCTTAGTGGTAGCACGACAGTTATGCACAGGTTGATTATATCCTGTCGATATCAATTTGGGTTAACAACGGATTGAACCGAAATTGGAAGTTTCGATTTAAGGGGGGGGGGGGTTTAAAATTTTAGTTCTGAAGCTAAAAGTTTCATTTTGAACACAATTGACTAAATAAGTAAAATAATATACCGAAAAATTTGCTCACCCTCTACGTGAATGAATTGCTTGTCTGCTAGTTTGAGTTTGTTCAGCTGTCTCAAAAGTTGTTCATCAGCTGTGATTTTGATCATCTTTCGTTTCTCTTTTCTATTTCCAGAGGTCATTGGAGCGTCTTTTTGTGTTTCAGTATCTTCTAAATTGTCACCAACGCTGTCTGATTGTCGAGACGATGGGGGTTCTAATGAGATGAGGATGGTCTTTGGAACGTCTGGTCCAAGACACCTAACCAGAAAACAGCACTTGTATTTTGTTCTTAGCTGAGAGTTCGAAACCCCAGCTTTTGATTCGGATGCTTCAAGATTAATGTTTGGCACTCATTAAACCTTATTAAAGTTGATCAATAGCCTGAAATATTTTTCAAGGTCTGTATTTAAAGAAATCGTATACGATTATTGAAAGACCTCATAGATCCGATATTCTGACAAACCAGAGATACCTTCGTTAAATTCTCCAAGAAAAACAAGGAGGCTGGGTAATGTGCGTACGCACATAATGTTCCGACCCCGCTCATCCACATTCTTGGCTTAATTGGCTACCAAATGATGAGATAGAAAACTTTCAAAAAGATACATATCGTTCAATTAACCACTAATGGAATAAAATAATACCACGTTAGAGGGCTAATGAAACTTGTTGTTAATAAGACTACTAGAAAAGACAATAGTAGAAATCATATAGCAAATATAAATTACGACCATTACTCGATGTCTATTTTAAAAAATCATAAATTCAAATTGGCATCAGATAAAGCCTAAACCATATATATTAACATATAATTCATTAGATAAGATATGGGACCTGTTCGCAATCGACTGGGTAACAGGTTGTCAAAAAAGAGCAAAAAAGTGCGAAATTCAAAGGTACGTTTCTATTTTCGAAAACAATTAATTTCAAAGTGATTATTATCATTAGATATTAACTGAAATCATTATAATGGTCATTTACATCTCCATAGGAAGCAAATGAGACCTGTCATTATCCAGTGTACGTCATGCGACTACCAAAAAAAGGACAAATGCCGGCAAAATTAAAAAAAAATTCAAATCAAGTTTGCACGAAAATGGCAGTGAAGCCGTTAAAACCATAAGTTAGTCACTAAGAGCAGTTAAAATGATCAATTGCGCACAAATTCAAAGCCAATGGGACCTATCATTAATGTTTTAATTTAAAAAGAAACAAAAATCCGTTTAAATGTACAGACATATAAAATCTCAAACATATGAAATCTCGTAGTAACAGTAGAAACAAATCCGGGAAACAAACGGTTGAAATTGATCACAGTTTAAAAATTAAATTATAGACCGCTGGAAACGGGTTGTGACTTGTTTATACAGAGACTAAGCAACAAATCGACTGAAAAAAAACTAAAAATTGCGAAGCTCAAAAATCAAAATATGTTTTTTTAAACAAATTTTTTCAAAAGTCATAAGACATTGGATTTTAACAAAGAGATGAATTAAGTTGCAACGCCTCAGGAAGCCAATTGGGCATGTTATTAATGAGACTAAGCCACGAGACTACAAAATGACAAGAAAAATAGGCCGAAGCCAAAACTTCAAACAATTTTACGACACCAGTGTTCAAGGCACTATATTGATAAAATGCTGTCAGCATGAACTGAAAATAGTCACTTGCTTCTCATGTGAACATTATCGGGTCTTCCTTATAAAAGGACTACGGAGGAATGAACAGTATAGTAATCTCGAAATTTGAACTGTATCGAATCTCGATTTTTTATAGTCGAAGCCATCAGTCAAAACGTAACTAACAGAGAATAAATATGTCAATCAACGAAAGTATTTGACTTCTTATTTGTGACATTGGGTTACATGGTGACAAACTTGTATCAAAACCAAGAAACCATTAGTTATAAAACCGATATAAAACCGTTAAAGACATTAAATTCGAACTCAAAGGAAATTGGTTTCTGCCTGTTTTTACTGAGACTACGCCATAAGTTGAGAAATAATATAAAATAGTGCAAATTCAAAAATTCGCCGACATTTGCTCAAATTAATTACATAAGAGACATTAGATAACAACTGAAAGCATTGTCTAGGTTCATTTATACCTCTTAAAAAGCCAATGGGATCAATTATTGGGGAGACTAAGTCATTGGACTACAAAAATTATTGCAAATGAAAGCAAAACATAAGAAGTTCATAAACCTTTACGAAAACAGTTAGTCTTTCATAATTTTTTACGAAAACAATTTTTCATAGCTATAAAAACCATGAGCTTGACTCTGAAACCATAATATATGTTTGTGGGGCCTCATTTTTGTAAATAATATCTATCATTAATTGAGCCCTGATTTTTAATTTTTGTCAGTAATTAATTATTTTGAAAAAAAGGCCGCGCCCCATTAAAATCTAAAAATTTTTTCACTGTAAGGATTCACGGTGAGATTAAGGTCAGCCCTGGTATTGTTGCGCGTCTAAGAAAACACTCAGTTGTTCAAATGGTTGCAAAATTGCTCAATTTTTAAACAAAATATTTCAGTATATCAAAAATAAATAATGCATTTTGTATGATTATCGAGTTTAAATTTTGAAAAACTGGCAAAATTAGAATTCCAGATGACTCTTAAAGCCAGTGGGAGTACAACTAGCTCTCTTTTTGAGCTTACCAAGAATATGACCGCAGTTTTAAGGTGTCTTCTTCCGGCAAATTTAAAGAAAGTGGGCTAAAAAACCATATTTGTTCTCATTTTTGACGAAAAAAGTCTGAATTTTGAGAAATTTAGCATAAATTCTAGCCCTCCTCTGTCTTTAAAGATAAAATCAATCACTGTACCGTTAACAATTTTAACATTTTTTAGCAAAATTGTCAAAAATTTGGACAAAAATACGGAAAATTTAAACAAAACTTTAAACCTCGATAACTACCTGTGAAAAGCGAAAATCAAAAAAATCTTTTAAATTTTATATTCTACATATTCTACGTTGAACGGGCTTTTTAAAGATAACACTCACAACTCTCTACGATTATTATAACGATCGACCGAAATTGACTGAACAAAAAAAAACCCATATGAGTATATATTTCCTCCCCCCACTAAAGTGGGTCGGAACAATAATTAAAAAATTACGAATTTGAAAGGAGTCAGAGGTATTCTTGTGGCCGGATTTAAATCAAGATGTACCTCAATTCAACCCATTTGAGGTCGGGCGATACTGAAGGGACACTGTAGAAGTTGCATTCAGCTGAAGTAGTTACGTCACATGTAACGCAAGTCTTCAAGTGGCTTTTGCTGCTTCCTCCGCCATTATTGCTTGCTTCTTGCACTTGCGCTTGGCTCACGGAAAACAGGTGTCGGGTAGTTGGTTTGTTCTCCAACGGAGCCAGAATGTACCTAGAACGGGAGCTACGTTGATCGCACGAGTTCGGGAATTGAATGGCACGAGTTCGGGAGTTGAATTGACTCCGCGAGTACAAAATTGTTCAAACGCGAGCTGATATATGTTAGATATATGAAAGATGTTTGGGTGAGCTGCTACATTTCATGCGGTCATAATGGTTTCCGTGCAAAGATCTAACGACGGACTGGCCGAAGCAATTTTAAAATGTAATAACAAAGGTGTGCAGCATGTCAATTGTAGATTGTCGTTATCTACCAGGAGAATATCTAACAGTTTTAGACAATTTTCTTAGTTTATGCCTTTTTTGTGGAAGTTTTATTAGACTATTAAGAATATTTGAAAGCAAAGCCTGTTTTTTAAGTCGGTGGTTGTGATTTCCCGGTGATTTGGGAATGATCAAAAATGAACACGGATTTTGTGAGTCTGGGCAGTCCTTTTTCTTGTAGATTTTTCTTTATGTTGCATAATTTGGAGTAAACAAGCTGCCGTTTTGTTCTGACGTTTCAATGATTGGAAAAAACATAGTGACTGGAATAACATCTAACAGAACATTTAAGTGCGAGAAAAAGTATGGACGGCATTATAGTCGGTGCTGTATTTTTAGACAAACTTACACGTGGGTGTCTGTGACGGCCACTATCTCGTGAACATCGAAGGATCCCGTCGTGAGAAACTGTCCAACTCCTGCAGACTGAAACACGGAAGCTAATTTGAATTTGTACGCCCTTCAGGAACTGGACGTATTTTTATTATATCTACAAGTTTTTGATCAGGTTTCTATCAAATTTTTTTTTCTTATTGTCCGTTATGCAGCAACTTTTTTCTCTGTCGATTGTATTTTCTATGTTCGGCTGTTTTTGCAGAGATTTAGTAGTTATGCTAAAACCTAAGATCACCCCAGATCACACCTTTATTCCCAAATAATGACACTTTGTCCTTTCCATATGTTGAAATTCTTATGGAAAGGATCATATATATGTTACACAAAACTTATTGTGTAACATATATGATAGATAAATAAATTCCTTTTCTTTTTCAGTTTGCTGCACTCATTGTCTTCCTGTGAGATTCAGAACACATGACTTAACTAAGTTGATATGAAATAATTTTTTCCTTCCCAAATTTATATAGCGTTTAAAGCTTTTGCGTGGAAAAGCTTTATTTATAGTAACCCAATCGAAATAAATTTTGTTCGAACGCATTTCATTGTCTTGTTACTGCGAAAAGATTTGAACAGCTTTTTAGCTTCTCGGAGAATCAGTATTCGATAATTTTAATTATGATAGTTTATTTCTTTGGCAAGATCTATGGACAATCAAATTTTTCTAAGATTGTTCTGGCGGTCTTAAGGAAGGTATGTAAGGTAAAGCTCATTCTTTTTTATCTTAATGTATCCATGATTTTGATCACTCTGACTAATGAAATCATGCATTTTTAACCGAAAAACAAAGATAATGTTTCCGGACCTGCTTGCTAACCTCTCTATATGTCCGTATAAGATGAAGGAAAGTTCCACTTGACGAGTGCCGAGGTGTTACGTCATAGATTGCATCACCATTGACTCCAGAAACGCTCTGTTCAGTCTCTGACCTTAGTTTAGAGCAGTATCTTCTGCTGATCGGTGTCTCAATATCGCCCTCGCTCAGCTAAAATTACTATAATCATTCATTTCAGTTAACCTATCATCAACTGAGAATGAGCTATTTGTTTGGTATTCAACACTCGATATCTGGGTTGTAAGCATTCGCACAATGTACTAGTTCCCTGCCCTCTCATATTCCCAATTTTGCTCACAGATCACAGGCGCTTTTTTACAGCAATACGAAGATTAATTCAGCGTTTTGATCTTGTAATTTATTTGGTCCCTTGAAATTTGTTTTCGTCCAAAAATTTGAAAAGTGCGACTAAAATTTCAAAGCACAGGACACTGTATTTTCAACCGACACTGTTTTTGTTTGCTTTCTGTGTAAATTTACTGATCCAACTAGTTATGCGGCACTTGAAAAAATCAGCGATTCTAACTCGTTTTACGAATGTTGCCTTCGATTTTTGTTCCGACCTCTCTTGAGGGGGGAGGAACTATATACTCAAATGGTTTTTTTGTTCAGACAATTTTGGACGATCGATATATTCATCGTAGAGAGTTGGGACTGGTATCATTAGAAAGCTTGTCCAGCGTAGAATATGGAATTAAAAAGATTTTTTTAAATTTCGTTTTTTACAGGGAGTTATTAAGGTTTGAACTTTTGAGACAATAGAGTGAATTCCGTTGATTTTAATCACTTTCCGGAATTGTTGACTAAAATTTCGCAAATTTCGCAAATTTGTTAATTTTTTAAAAAAAAGTTTTGTTGATTTTAGTTTTAAAGACAAAAAAATTTTGTCGGCTATTTTCATTTAATTTTTTTGTCAAAAATTCTGGCTAAATATTTCAAAGTTCAGACTTTTTTTTTATCAAAAACAGCACGAAATAATTTTCTTTAGTCCACTTTGATTAAATTTGCAGGTAGTACACACCCAAAGACTACTAGCACAATCTTTGTAGACTCAAAAGGGGGCTATTCTTACTTCAACTTCCGTTGCGAGTGCTCCGTAATTAAAGCTTTGCCGTTTTTTGCTAATTTTACTCGTTGATTATCAAAAACGCAGCATTTATTTTTGATTTTTTGACTAACAAAATGTATGTATCTATAACATTCGAAAAATTAAGTGTTCTTAATGGACAAACAGCATTAGCAGAGCTATTTTTGGACCAATTTTGGACTGGTAGAATCCAAAAATAGTTCCGATTGTAACCAGTCGGTCTTTTTTATAAAAAAAATTCAATCTTTTTTATATAATAATTAAATAACAGAACATTTCAAACCAAAGCTCACTAGTGATAGGTCCGATTCGCTTCCTAATTAGTTTCAAATTATTACATTTAGTTTTTTACGTGAAAGCTTATGGTCGTTTTGACTTTTAAAATTATTTGATTTATAATTAAATAATGGCATATTGAACTTTGCCTCCATTTTTCTTTTAATTTGGTCATCCTGTAGCTTAGTGTCAGCGATGAAAGAATGTTTTTTCTTACTACTGAGTTCAAATGTAATCTTTATTGCGGTTTTACAACTTAAGTTACGGTTTTCTGGCTTTGATATTACTAGATTTCACATTTTTTTAAAAACTTTTTAGGTATCTGCCCATTTTTCACGTTTTCTAGTTTTGTCTCATTATGAGGATATCGACGGTTCATATATCACATTGCAAGCATTCAAAATAAGGCAAAATAGATAATATAAAAATCCTTAAGGACATAGACTCTGATTTTAACGGCTGCGACATTACTTTCTCAAAAAATTTAATTAAATTTTTTAATTTTGTCTTCAGCTGTCGTTTTTGATTTGTCTTTTTAGTCGTATGAATTTTCCTGTTCAATTACCCGGCTTCATTGGCCTTTCATTAAAGATTAGGTGGGTCGATATTCTGATTTTAGTAGATAGTTGATGGCTTTCATGAAAACAAAAATAATATTTTCTAACTTCGCAATTTTGTTCCTTTTCTTGTCTGTTTGTTACCTATTCTCGTTAATTACGGGCCAAATATGACAATAGTGTTGTCAAGAGAAGGTGCCAAAGGGATTGGTGTCACAAAATCTTATGTATTTAAAGAATTCGTTTTGACTTTACTGGCTTCGACACTGGTTTTTCAAAAAAAAAGTAAATTTTTTTTTGATTTTTGAAATATTTTACGTTCTTTTTGTTGACGTAAGAGATATTCTGGATAATTGCAGGTCTCAAGGGATTCCTTTGGAAGAATAATTGGACCTCTTTAATTATTTTATGTAATTAATGGCTTTCATGTCTTTGAAAAAAAAAATTTCGAAACAAGTTTTACTTAATTTTGCCTTTTTTGTCTGCTTTCATTAATGAGAGATCACATAATACATTATTGATGTTTGAAGGAGGTGCAATCAAACATATTTTGAGGGCCAAATTATGGCTTTACGGCTTGGAAAGCATTTTCTGGCAAAATTTAACTGATATTTTGTTTGTTTTCTATTTGTTCTTTTTGTAACCGCATAAAAATTGAATACGGACAGTTCCGAATTCCCATCTTTAGAAACACTAGTAATGATAAACCTGTGCAATATTTTAGTTGATTTCGAATGGTTTTCTTAACTTTGAATTTAAATTTCAGAAAATAAGCGAATTTTTTAAATTTACTGTTTTTGTTCTTTATTGTCTAATTTTTGCCAAGTCTTATAGGGACTGTTCCCATATCTTTTCTGGAGAATGACAAGTTGTTTTGTTTAGTTTCAGTTTTATCTGACGCTATTTTGACTTTGTTAATAAGTTTTGTTTTTTAAAACAGACAAATTTTTTGATGTAATTTAATGTTTGTCGTTGTTGTTTGATTTTGCTGTTTTTCTTGTCTCGCTTTCTTAATATTGGCATATCTCATCAATCTATTGCATAATTTTTATTCCACTGAGTTATTTGCATTGGGGACTACCTTTTTGTTCATACACTAATTTTTCGAAGAATACTTGAATATTTGGGGTTTTCTTTCTGTTCCTCATTTGGTAGACAATTGTGCCAAAATTGTGGAGGAGCGGGGTCGGAATCTTATGTGCAATTGCACATTACCGAGTCGCCTTGTCAAATTTAAAACCAAATGTTTTTCACTTGGGTCTGGTTATGGAAAACACTTTTCATATTGCCTGTTCACTAGGCGGTAACTAGATAACGTTAATTATGATATTAAGCAACGCCTATTAACTGTGAGCAGAGAAATATGTTAACTTTGATTCACACTGTTAGTCTACATTACACTGTATCTCCGAGAAATGGTTGAAAAATTGTAGAAAAACTGTTGTATATTTTTGGGAGAGACTCATTATTTTCTATTTAGCACAATTCAGCAATGTGAAAGACGGGGATTAACTTCTATGTTCGGAAGATTTAAAATACAGCGAGCGATCACTTATGACTGGAAATAAGCGTGAATAATATGGGGGTGGTTTTATTGAAGAGTCGTAAAATTTTAGTGATTTAATATCGTCATTGTCTTTCATCTCAAGTGTGTGAGATGAGCATTTAATTGAACCAACATATTTTTCTAGGAAAGGTGTTCCTAGGATATTAAATTTTGCGTTAGATACATGGAAAGTGAGTATAAAAGAAGTATTTTTAAGTGTTCTATTCTCTGATACATCTGCATATTGAGTAAGTTTTACTGTACCGTTCGATTGTAACCGAGAATTATTTGCTGCTGAGAGGACAAATGTTGATGCTTTCAGCTGTAGTTTGTGATATTTTTAGAATCCTTCATTTTGAAGATATTGAAACTTCATATTGAAGGGGAAACGGATTTGACTTCAGTTGCCAGTTTATAGAAATTCAAAAACGATTGAAGCAACCTAAAAATAGCGTGAGACCTATGAACATTTTGAATCTGTTGTATTAAGAATAACGAATAGCAGTACCTAACAAATGAGAAAAAAATTGAAATTAAAATAAAACTGAAAACAAAATGTAATTGATTATCAGGTTAAATGTTTTGTATACAGTGATCTTACTAATCAGCTCCGTTAGACAGAAAAACAAAAAAGTGCCTGTGAGAGTATGCAGAAAGTTGAACTCTTCGTGATTTTCGCCTTTCTTCTTATGCGTTAATGGTTTCTGGTTTTGAAGTCCTTAAACAGAAAAAAGAACAGGAAAAACACAATGAAAAAAAATCTGATTTAACAGGTTTCCAAGTAGATTTTGATATGATTCGTCGGATGTTGGTATATTTGCGCCACAATATGCTGATTGGAGTATTGCCAGTCCGTGCCCTTTCCTTTCCTTCAAGATTTCTCTAATTTGTAATTGAAAATTTAATGAGAAAAACAGTAAGTAAACATAATTAATTTTGTTAACCATCTTTCTAGTAGATTTGTCCGAATGCTGTTTTTGTTTTACAAGTGCTGTATCAGAGTTTGTTGAGAAAAGACAGGCTTAGTTGAGTGGATTTGAGAAATTTAGCTTTCTAAGCGGCCTTATAAAGTGAGTCTCTACTTTAGCGACAGCCTCGTGTTTCAGTGCTAGTAGACGCGCCGCATTCAGCGTATTTAGTGCCATTGTGGTCTACCGGCCCTTCAATGAAGGTGTCTATGGCTCCAAAAACTGTTGCGTCAACTGTCGTCGCCGCGTTGGCCAGCTTGCTGATTTTTGCAATAATCGATAGAAGTTCACTTATTACTGCGAATTTGACCGCAAGACGCTCATAAATTCTCATCTAGCCGTCTAGAGGTTGGAATAGTTTCCCGTCCTGTTTTTGAGCTTTTTGAGCTGAATTTGAATTGCTGGCGCTGTGTACCGCCTATGGTTGCAAGAAATGCGCTGGGAGTACGTAGTACTAATGAATCCCGGTCCCGTCGAACATGTAATAATTCCGCTTGTCTGGGCCTCTTTCAAACCGTTTCACTGTATCAAAGTGTTGATAATAAACGACCATCTGTAGGACGAACTGAAGAACTTCTCAGTGAATTTGCTAAGGACTTGTCCTTCTGAGACTGCCGGCAGGGCAGCTGTTGAAGCGATGTCTACTCCAGTTGCTGGTGCTGTAATCTGAAGCTGATATTCTTTTCTTTCGTCCTAGTAGTAGCCTCTCTAGGGCACTGTAAATTGACTACTTCGAACTCAGGCAGTTTTTGAAATCTTTTTCGTCCTAGTAGTAGCCTCTATAGGGCACTGTAAATTGCCTACTTCGAACTCAGGCAGTTTTTGAAAGCGAGAAAAAAGAGTGCCGTCACTTCTTTGCGTTTCTGCTGGATTCATCTCAGTCACCTGTGCGCTGTTGCAATGGGAAACCTCAGTTCTGCTTTTGCTACTGTACTCAGAGAAAAATGAGAGTTGCAGCTAGGAGAGCTGATTGGGGAACTTCTGGAGAGGATAGTTGAAGAGGGCAAAGTCCAATCCGTTATTGATGCTCCAAAAGTTTGCGACCTATGGTTTGCTTTTTCCAGAGTTCCTATTTTAGCCCAACATTAGCTAATCAAAAACATTGACGTCAGAGCCTTGCTTGTTTATGTGTTCTACGTGAAATCGGACTTAATGGTTGTCTATTCGAAATAATCTCCCATTTTGTTAATTCATACCAAATTGTTTTGAATAAAAACCTTTACATAAGATAAATTACTTTTTGATAGCCGCCTCAGCTTCTCAGCCGGCTAGTATAGCGCTCCTATTTTTTTTTACTTCGTCGTACTAAAATTTTTTGCTTTACCTTAGTTTACAGCTTGTTCAACATTTGCGTGAAATATTTTTGACTTCTCTAGGCTAGTTACACGCTTCGCTCGTGCTGCTCAAAATGTTTTTAGACATCAGTAGCGAATCAAGGTAATTCAAAATGAACAGAGTCGGTTTCAAAAACGAAATCAGAAATAGAGACGGGATAAACCCATAAAGCCCAATTTTATATGCCCGTTACTCGAACTTTGTTCATAGTTACCATCTCTAATTCTTATTGTTATTGATACTAGCTCCTGTATTGTCTCACTATTAAACAAGAATATGTTCAGCAACAAAATGACATCAAAATAATTTGCACTTTAAAATTGTTTTACAAAAATTTTTTCATTAATTTCTTTTCTTTCGATCCCAATCGTGGTTATGGGAATCAACGGCGGCTATTTTCCGGCAGCCTGCCGGGTATGTTATTAGATTGCACATATTTTCTTTACTAAATTGGTCTGGGGAACGAGAAACTTCACTATTGTAATTGCGCTGTTAGTAAAGACTTAAATTTAGATCGAGGGATTTGCGAAGTGCATCCACAAAAAAACTTCTCTCGCTTTGTGAAAAAAGCTTCACTCAGTTTTTAGAGATTAGTGTTGAGAATGTATTACACGACGCATAAACCCAAGAAGGGATAAGGCGTGAAATTTTCAATTTTTGAACGAGATGTCTTTTCTTCACGTACACAGAAAAGATAGTTAGGCTACTTTGTTCTTCAACTGTTTGCCACGCTGTTGCGATTCGTAATGTCGATTTTCATGGGCAAAATATACAAAAAACAGCAGGAAATCATGATCTATTGCACACCGTGAATACAAAAGTTTACAAAAAACTAACAGGTTCTAGACAGCTGTACGTAGCTTTCTTCCGGTGTACGCAGCAAAAAAAAATGAGAAAAATATATGGTAGCCGAATGAATTTAGCTCTTGAGGTTTTTTTTATAATTTTCCACTTGGTGTTCTACGGTATATGCTTGTATAGGCAATCGTTTTGTATTTGACGCTAACACACGTCACCGAGTCTTCTTCTTGTTTCTGGTTTTTTTAATAGTAGAAAAATAACGATCAAAGGGAACTGGCCTTTGTTTCTTAAAATAAATCATTTATCATTGAAAAGATATATTGTATTTACTTTTGTTTGTTTTTCTCACTCGCGGTTCTTATTTTTTAGACGATCTGTAGACCCTTCAGGGGAGTAAAAAATCTTTTCCAAGTCGATCATCTGTCAGAATAATAACCTGAATGGTGTCAATTCTAGAGTTAGAGTTGAGAGTATGTAAGTAGCTGTATCTTTTTTTGAGCATTCTGTCCAACCAATCAGTCTTGACTCGACTGTCTGAGACCCACTGCACACACATGAGGTACTTCTCTGTGAACTCATTCTGCCCATCTCTAAACAAGACTTCAACCGTCCGAATCAGTCCTAAGAAATCTTGTGATACTATATATTAGCGAAGTCTAGAAAACAACACTCGTAGAAATGACCACCTGTGTCAAAGAAGTGGGGAAAGAAATTCCGAAGTAGGAAAAGCTCCCAGGAAATGACCTCCCCATAAGCAGCGGCTAGCCTGTTGAACTTTTCCGAGATTACCATAGGCGGAGTTTGTGTTTAATTTAAATGGTCAAAATACTTGATTTGTAGTAATTACTAGGCACATAAAATTTGATCGCCGTGCTGATGTTTTTTAAAATAATTTTTGTAGCAATTTTGTCGTTGGTCCAATTTTATTCGTTTATTCGGATATTTTTATTTAATTTTGAAATTTAGAGTTGTGGAGTAGGAAAATTTCTCCTCACTTTGTGGGTACAGTGAGTGCTTTCGTAGAAGTTAGGGAGCTTGCTGAAGTAGGAGGCAGCCAATGTAGAGACACAGCAGGTATCGGGTCACTTCTCTGAAATATTCACAGAGATGCAAACGATGAATGGTTACGAGGTTACGTGACATTTTAACCATAACAAAAATACCACTCCGGCGCGATGTGCTCATTCAGGCAGTATTATTTTAGTCCGAAAAATTGCTCAAATTGATTTCATTCGAGTTTGCTCTTGACTAATTTGCCCGTCCTTGTTTAAGGTGATTGATGAGTTGAACGACAGTATTTCGTCGATATTAATTCTAGAATTCTGTTTCATCTATTGAGATGTTAGAAAGGCCTTCCAATGGTTAATGAATCTGAAATTGTTAAAATCATGTTTATACCAACAGCAAGCAACGGATGAAAGTATATAAAAAGAAGAGGCGGTATAAGTTTTTTTTTGGGGGGGGGGGCAAGGGTACCTTTGGGTAGTGAATGTGTTTGATTGTGGTTGTAGTGGCGGAGTAGTCCATAATGTCAACAATGGCAGTTGTGTCTGGGGAGTAATGGAATCCAGCGAACAATGCACTCTTCTGGTTTTTAGACAGCCAGAGGGCATCCAAGTCACTCTTCTCTACTTCTTCTCTGTCTCCATTCCGCCAAACAGCGTCTGTAATGGGTGAAATTAAATATAGACTTGAATTAAATCTAGATTAAATAAAGCCAATTACGAAAAGGAATAAAATCGTGGTGAAATAATAGAGGGGTTAAATGATAGAGGGGTGAAGTGATCGGGGGTTAAACAAATAGGGGTGAAAAAGCAGGATACCCTTTGCATAATTTAGATCTGCTTCTTTTTAATCTTAATTTTTGTTTATGTCTGAACATAATAATGCTGATTTTTGCGCAAATAATAACATTAACAGAGGAACGATATGTCGAACTACCCATAATCATTAATATATATACTATTTTAAATAAGTACACTATCGGATATAGATGACAACGTCCGCGTTTACCAACCACAAAAAATAGAAAATGGTAATGAATGGAGGTCAGTATTAGTAATTTGACTTATCATACATAGTTTTTCGCACTTACTTCTCGGCATGAGTGCTAAGCTTTTGCTCGACATGGTGCAGAGGTAGAAACTAGTTTGTTTGGTGAAACTATGCCCAGAATTAGCAGATTGAATAAATAATGGAAAATAGTAGTGGAACATTAGTTCCCAATCGCCCCTTTTCGGGATGACCTTTATTTGAATACTGAAGATTGAATTCTTTTATTTGAATACTTTTTGTCTGCGGACATACCTCTATACAATGGATCGGGCATTCCATAATTGTTGTGCTCGTCTGCTTCTTGGTCATTCAGCTTGTTTGCATTAGTGTCTCCTGATAAAGTTTCTATCCTTACGTTGTTGTTGTCATCAACCACAATCTACAACAAACAGCACTTTATGCTTTAAAGCGAATTTAGATTTTAAATTTATTAGTTGCTCTTGAACGTTTAAAGCAGTTATTGTAAACGTGTTTTTTTTTGCAAAATTGTTGCTTGACCTTTTTTGTTCTATGACATTCTTTGACTTCTGAAGTGACTTTTTTCGCTTCCCTATAATTCACTGACTGATTAATCCGTTATGTCGGTTTATGTTCTGACTTGCACCCATAAACAAAAAATTTATCTAGGCTACAGCCCTTGAATTAAATTGCCCCGCTTGTCTGTCGTTCGAGAGCAATTTTCCGACTTATGTGGGCGACCGACTTTGTCCGCTAGTCGGTTTAGGTTTTGATATTTCAAAAAAGTGATTGATAAGGCGCTAACTGAAATTTGGAATTATTCCAAAGTTTACCGCGTTACTTTAATCTGCGTGCATCTAATTGCTCCTATACTTGCTATAGAGTATTTCGGTGTTTTGTACCTATCAATAAATTCAAAGCTCTAGATTTCACGGACCTAATTGGTGGGCGGTGAACCATATAGTGAGAAGTTTTTTGTTCAGTCGATCCATATTTTAATAGAATTTTATCGAAGGATTTGTCGTGTTCGTCTTTTTCAAGGAGTTATCGAAGTTTAAATTTTGTTTGTGCACTGCATTTATTACGCTTATAGTTTTCAAATTTAGTCCTTTTTTGTCCAATTTCAATTGATTCCTGTGCGAAATATATTCCACTAATGATTTACCCTCATTCCTATCAATAGTCAATATTTACTAAATTCTTTCGCTTGTCTGATTTGTTCGTTGAATGTTTTTTGCTTTCTTGTGTCATTTTTTAATTTTCTTTTTCATGGGAATTTTGCCAAATTCAATTTTGTGGTTTTTCAATGTAAAATTTTGCCTAGTCAGTTTTTATAAATATCTATTTCATCCATTGATGGCCTCAAATTAATCAGAAAAAGAAAATAGTTTGAAAACTTATTTTTTTATTACTCCTAGGCGAATTTTCGCATTTATAATAGTCCTGCTTGTCTTTTTAATGCAATTTTTCAGTCGAACATTTGAGCACCAGAACGGTATACTCAGGTACACCCTGCATGCCCGTAAGTTGCGGAGCAGTTCTCTTTAGCTTTGCTAGTCTCTAGGTATTCGATTCAACGAAACAAGACTCGAATTGATGGTGCGAAGGACGGATCTTTGAATTTGACCCCCCACACATTTTTAGTATCATTACTGTCTACTTGTCTATTTAAGAACAAGAAAAACAAGCGTACACGCTGCATGAGGGCTCTGAGGGAGGTGCTGAAGATCACTTCCTAATTGGTGTACTACACTTTCAGTTCTTCGCAAGCATTTCTCACATTTGCGTTTTGTCTCTGTACTTATTCAACCAAATATGATCGATTGTGTTTGTCATTTCAACCTTGTCAAATAAACTTACGTTTTCTCGCTTTTAGAATCGTTAACCCGGGTTGGGGTTGGGTGTTGGGGGCATTGAGCAAATGTTCACCACCGAGCCTCCCCCATACAAAAGGAGCCAAATAATTGCAACAGATGATAAATAATTCCATTTAAAAAGGCGCTCCTATTTTAGATAATCAGCCAGCAACAATCGTCTATATTGCAGAGATATTTAAGTGCGTTTATGCCCGATGGATTTGCAGAGATATCAGAGAAAACCTTACAATAGCAGGGGCTGCTGTATCGTCCTTTGGCTGGAGCCATTTGCACAATCTGTGATCTCCATCTAGACTCTTCTTCAATCTAAAGCACGACACTAAACCCATTTATTCTGATGTAATTAATGAAAGATTTCCCAGGTTGTGCACAAATAATTTGTCTAGGATGTCAACTTTTTAGTTTTTGCATGTATACGTCCATGTATTAGTCACTTTACCAAGGGAAAGTTTTTGGAAAATAGAAGAGCGAGACCGGCAAATTGAGTTAAATATTTTGAGAATTTTCCTATTGTGGACAGGCCAACCCATGGAACTAGAGACTGTTAACACTTCAGTTATTATATCATAACGGGGTGCTGTATATTCATGTTTTCCGACTATCAGAAAAAAAAACAATTTTCAATGAGTAAAAGTAACAGATCTTGCAAGTTAAAACAACAATCTTTCGATTATATAGCAAGGATTTTTCATTATAAAGAGTTCCCGGCGGAATTGGCCCTACGTGAGACTCTGTGTGTCGATTACTGTGCACTTCTTCAAACTGTCACTTGGTGCAGTGGACCAGGGTGATTTTGAGGAGGGGCTAGCCACTAGCAACAGCATAGAATCGTTCTCTTTATCTGAACTGTTGTCGTTATTGTCACGTTTGCTTCGTTTACCTCGTGCCTTTTCCGACTGTTTGTTTGGCATAAGGGACCACTCAACTTGTGGGCCAGTATGTCCAAATTGAGTCTAAAGTAAAAAAAATTAACTCATTTTGTAAAGTAGCAGTTTAACTAAATTTAATTTTTGCTGCCTCCACAATGTGGTTAGAAAACTCGAGATGTAAACATTATTATTTAACCAGAGAGGTCCCATTTTACATGTAAATCCTGGTGTTTTGTGAAATAAAGCTTTTGGTTTTACTTTTTGTTCTAGAGAGAGTTATACACGAAACCCCGTCGCTTGCTTGTGAGTCAACATTTGTGACATATGGCGGTGGTCTCAATACGAGTTCATATAATGCCGTTTGAATTTGAATTAATAAAAACAAATTCTCAGGGACAAAGGTACCAAGGCCGCTTCTGGGTTGCAGGGCTAGGATAGCAGTGGAAAAGGTTTGCTAATAGTCGCACAGTGATCGCTGGGGCTATTATTGGCCTTCTCTTGGTTTTTTACAATTCAAAGAATTTGAATTGTATTGGGGCGCTGTCTTTTTTTACGACTCGAAGAGGAGTATTGGAGAAGTCCTTTTTTAATCAATTTTATTGGAGTGAATTTTGAAGCAGGAAATGAAACTCGTGAAAAAATGGAGTGGTTTTGTTTCTGAACAAAATTAAGAGTGGAGCGAAAAGAGAGTGGTTTTTTCATATCGCTATTTTTGAGAGAGCGAGAAATTGATGTGTGAAAAAATTTTCTCTAAGCGAGCGAGATTTTTTGTTCACGTGCGGCATTTTGAAGCAGAATTTTTTATTTTAGTTGGTTAAGAGTTTTAGTTATGATTTTGTTTTAATTTTAGGCTGGTTTTGGTAGTGGTTTAAAGGTTTCTGGAAGTTCATATGAATTTTATGCTAATTCGGAGGTTTTTCATGTATTTTGCTGATTTTCGGGCTAATTTTTGCGATTTTTTGACGATTGTTTTGTTTTGTTGCCTCAAATGGGTATTCAAATTACCCCTATTACTTGATCAATCTTTAGATAACAAGTGGTTACAGTTTTTTGGATATGAGGCATTCTTTTTGTTGAGAAATATGACAAAAAATTGAAACTATTTTTCTCAATTTTTTGCAGTTTTTCGGTTTTTTTCTGTTTTTAAACAAGTTTCTTAGCGTATTATGACTTTCCGATTGTTTTGCGAGCATCTGGATACCATATTGGCTGAAAGGAATTTTCGTTGGATTTATGTGTTTCTGTAATATCAAAAAAATGTTCCAGTTTTTTTCCAGTTTTTTTTAAGTCAAGTCGTTTGTAAGAGCTTTTTATTATGATTTGGCTTCAAGTATTTTTAAAATTCTCATAAGTGGTTGGTTTTAGTAGGTAATAGTTGTTTTGATGAAGTAATTTTGCAGAGATATTTATTTCGGGATCTCAATTTATGACAAAATTTTATCGGATTTTTTTATCATATTTGAACAGATTTAATTTTCTTGTTTTTACTTTTGTTTTAATAGTTTTGTTTCAAGATAATCATGATAAGTGGAGGCACGTTTCTACTGATGAGTAATTGGATGGCGTTTGCACTTCGAGTCGTTTCCGGAATTCTTCCGGCTATGTTTTTCTTTAAGATCTGTTCACACATTTTCATGAGTTTGGAAGTCAAATTGGAGTAGTGATTTTGGTCATGCCGAAACAGGTAGTGGAGCAAAAAAGCGAGTGGTTCTGCGGCGTGGAATTTTTTGCTCTAAATTGAAACTAGAGTGAGAAAATGGTGTTTGAACAAAAATTCGCTTTCTCGCTATTGGTTTTTTGTTCTCATGCGGCAATTTCACTTTGATTTTTACTGTTTTTTTCGATTTCTTGGATCGGATTTTTTTCTAAATGGTTGTCCCAATCCATTCATAGTCCATTCAAGGCCATATGTCTTAAGGATAATGGTGTTGAAAGGAAGTTTTTTGTTACGTTTCTATATTGCGATCTCGTGACGTGATTTTAGGATTTTTATGTGGGGAATGCTTTCCTTTTTTATCATTTCAAAGATTTAATATTGTACCTCACATTTTTTTGTTGTTAATAGCCACACAGCGATAGCTGGGGCTATTATTGGCATTCTCTTGGTTCTTTTTTATTTCGTCATCAAGATTTTTGTTACGATCATAAGGCGTCACAACTACTTCAATTATGCTTTTTGTTCATTCGTTAATGCAATTTTAACTGAATTGCATCCGTGATAAAGTTTTGGTTACACGTGTCTTATCTCCTTCGCAAAAATGATTTTCTCACACTGAAATTGACATTTGTATTAAAATTCAAAGAGAAAAGGTCAAGTGAATGTGTGTCACTCTGGTTGTAGGTTTAAGATCACCTAATAGAAGCAGTAGTAAATTGTACAGATTGTAATCAAAATATATCATCTCGTGTTTTCTATCTTTTTTCATCTGTTTCTTTTACGGTCTTTTTGAGACTGCAGACTATTTCGGCTATTGCCAGCTATGTTTAATTGCTCTTGAACGAAGTTCATAGCAATCATTGTAAACTTGTGTGTCTTTTTTATGCAAATTTGTCGCTTGATATTTTTGCGCTTCTCTTCTAGAACATTCTATGACTTCTCAAGTGACTTTTGCACGCTTTCGTTCTTCATTTTTGAGTAATCTTTATTCCTCCGAAGTAAAGCGTGTTGCTAATATAAATTTGGTCGCAGAATAGCAGAGGTAAGTCATTCGTAGCGCAGTGGTTAGTGCGTTCGGTTGTGGATCGGGATGTCAGTGGTTCGAATCCCGGCGGGGGAAAGAATTTTTGCACCCATAAAGAAAAATTGATCGAGTCTACAGCTCCCGAATTAATTTGCCTCGCCTGTTGTTCAAGAGCAATTCTTGCGACATTTGTCGGTTTATGTTTGTAAATTGCTGACGACTTTTGATATTCATCATTCTGAACAGCAAACAATCAAAAAAAATCAAGCTGTGGTTTTTTGTTCGGGGTTTTTTTTGCTCTGAAAATTTTTCTTATAAAAGTCCGAAATTCGTGAAAAACTGTTTTTCAAAAATTTATGAAAATACGTCAATTTAAAACTCTCTTATGATTTTAAGTCAGCAAATCCAAGCTTTTTCAAAGGTTTCACTCTGTTTTTTCGTTCTAAGTGTTTTCAATTATTTGTAAAAGGTTTGAGCGCAATCTTGTAGTTTTGATATCTATGGAAGTACAGTTAATAAAATCTCAGTTTCTTTTTCACTGATGCAGAAATGAAGTAGTGTTGGTCCTTCGTAAATATCTGTTGATCCTCTCTATCAGTTCCGTATCTGATTTGCGCGTTTCTTTGTGTTGATTGCGCGTGCAAACGAATAATGACACCCGCTTTATCAGTATACTATTTTCAAGTGTTCCACTCTCTGTTACAGTATTTACTAGTTATACAAGCTTATTAGCACAATAGAAAAGTAAGATTTTTGGGTGCTTGGGGTATATATTACGTTTACATTTGCTAAGTTTTCATCTGATTGTTTTGATTAAACTTGAGGGATGGGGTCCTTTATAGAAAAATTAAGGGATAGAAATAAGAAACAAATGTAGCCTCAAAACATCAATTAACAACTAAATTACGTCAAATAATTCCGAAAGTTTACCAAGTGGCATTCTTCAGTTAGGTTTTATGGAAAATTTTTTGACTCGCGAAGACACGTGTTGTTTTAATGTGTAACAAGGTTTTGACTTTTAAGCCCTTTTAAAGGGGACGCTTGAACCTCACATATTAATGCCACACATTAATGCAGTTCTTGTTCAACTTAGATCAAAAAATTTTTCCGTGGAATTTTAGGATAGCTGTATTTTTACATGATATTGTCACCGTTGCGTAAGGTGTAATGCCGCACTGGAAATGGAGAGCTCCAGGGGTATAATATAAAAGCGATCTCTGATTCTATATGGACACGATTGCTTGTATAAGCAGAGATATTGATGTGATATAAAAAAGTGTTGCACAATGTTCTCATCAAATCGAAGAACGACATATGTACCACCTTGTTAAATTGGCCTGTATCACTGAATAGACTAGCTATGAGTACAATAAATTTTTCGAGGCGCACCGTTTTTGTTGTTAATATTATTGACAAGCATAAAATCCAATTTCACATTTGATCAGTTATACTAGTGCAGTTTCTATTTTCAACTTGAAATTGACTGGCCTTCACTATAAAATTAATTATCATAAAATGTTTAGTGACAAGTTTTTTTCACTGCTGCCTCTTTTCTGAGGAACCAAATGTGAATGTTAATAGTTTTTGAAAACTTACTAGGTCATCGCGTGTAATCAGTGTTTGTCTTGAGTAGTAGTGGTCACTCGATGATGTAGCGTTGCCATTGGCTTTGCCTCCTCCATTAGCTTCTTGATCTGACTGATCATTGTTTTTGTTGAGGTTGTTGTTTTGGTCTGTTATTGATGAGGTTGATTCCACAAGGGCTTTCTCCAAACCCCGATAAATCTCGATGTCTCCAGTTGAGCTTTCGACCGCCACCGCACCGCTTTCTGTAACAAAACTAGCTTTATTTTTCTTCAATGGGTTCAACAAAACCTGCCTTTCGTTACCAAAAATGACAAACTAGATAGTGAAGTTTCAATTTTAAATAAATTTGATGGCGACGTCTATTCTCGCACTACTAAGAATATTGGTATTGGCAATGGTCCAATAAAATTTCAAATAATGTATTATGGAGAATTCTTTTTCGAGCTTTATCATTCTATCGCATTTATTTGCTGCCTACCTATTAATATTCTGAAATCGAGCAGATGTTGATTGAATCTGATCGAAGAAGTTAAGTTATTGGAGCCAGCAAGGTGTTAAAATTGGAGAATATGGAAAAGATTTGAATGATTTTGACTTAGTAAAAAATACAGAACATTACGGGGTCCTGAATTTCAATTTGATAAAATCAAAAAGTGTACGTGAAGACTTTTTTTGAACTATATTTTTAAAATGTTTATCACTTCTATCTACTCCAAATTGAAATGGGAAAGAACGAGAACCCATAAATAGACTTACTTTAAATGTCTCTATGATCAGATTCTCAACCTCTGTTTTGTCAGCTATGACTATCAATTTATTACAACTGCGTGAAAGGGTCTTGAAATGCGCAAACAAATGCGAGGACAACGAACGGGTGCATTAAGATAAAAAAAAAGTAGAACGTTGTTGCAACAATCGTATTTCTTTCTAGAAGCTTCAACTAAATGAAACCACTTGCAATTTGAAAGAGCATTTAATACTTTCTGAGTTATGCAAAAAGTCTCAATATATGGGAGTAAAACCAGTTAAACTTAATTGAAATCAGTCATTTAAGAGTCGAAAGTTTACGTTTAGGAGAGATATAGCTTTTTGTGTGGAATACCTTGGAGCCATTGGAGGTGAGGTCGTTTTGGTCTGAGGGAAGGATCGGCTACATGTTGTAATGTTAAATCTACGCTGCCTGTCTTCACTGGTTCAGGGGTTAATACTTGGACTGCAATGAATACGAGTAGAAACACGAAGCAGATTGTCAACAGGGCCAGGGCAATGCCCTTCCAGTTTCGCTTCTCGGGTTCTGCACCCACCAGGTCCTATAATGAGAAGGAGAAAGGCTGAATGAATGTGATAACACAACAAATATCCCGGCAACACAAACAAAATGCTCTGGATAAGAACCGATTAGCCATACAATATTTTAAAAGCTGCCTTTCATATACATTTTACTGTGAGAACTTTCTATAAACCTCAGAAAGGTATAGCTACTGTTAACTGACTGCCCACTTTTTTCAGATATGAGATGTCAAATTTGGGAAGATACAATAGGGACAAACAATAGAGAAACAATTTGCCATCTGGTTATGCTCTACTGAAAACCTAACAATCCCCACACCACTGAACACAAAGGTACACGGAAAATTTTCAAAGGAAAATGTATGACTTAAAGTAAAGCCAGATAGTTATCTTGCTTCGAAATGTGATGGTAATGTAAATTGGTTGTTAAGTTATCTTGAACTCACTGAGTTTTTATTAGGGGAAGATACTTACAGCATAAATGTTTTGTGTTGCGTTTACAGGTGTTGGTGGCATTGTCGGTGTCGGCATCAAGTTTAAAAGTTACAGATGCTAGAATGAAAAATGACTTAGTAGGTCATTTTGTTGTATACTCTTAGCCAAACTCTCGGTCGGTTTTCCAACGTTCGATTTAGAAGTCAGCAAAAAGTGCTTTAAGCTGATTAAAATCTAAAAATTGTAATTGGTTATTCGCACAATATTTCCATAAATGCTGATTTATATCGTAAGCTAAATCAAGGCAAAACTATGCTCGTTATTCGTTTTCAAGCTTTGATAACAGTGTTTCTTATTGGTTTGTTGTTGTTCTTTTGAGTTAATGATTGCGGAAACGCTTTGCAGATTAAAAGGCGTTTCAGTTCAAAAACAACAAAAATGATGGAAACGTAGAAGCGTAAAATAAGCGCCAATAATTTTTCACAATATTTTCACTTCTAGTACTATACGTACAGCAATAAAGGAAGTTAAATTGGTATGGCAATGTGTGGCCGAGTAAAGCGAAGGAAATGTTTCCCTGTGGAAAAGTTTGAGGCAACGTAACTCATTTTTCTAATTTTCCTTATATCCAATTATTTTTAACTGACTGACGCAAGTCGCGAATACTGCTCTGCTGTTTGACCATATATTTGCAGTTGAAAAAAAATAACGTCACGAACTGATTGTAAAGAAACAAAATGTCATAAATTTCAATTGATATATTGCACAATTTTGCTAATAAGCTCTAAATTTGTTTCATACACGCAAGTAAGGTTGGCGATCACTTGTGGTGAGCATATAATTTGAATGTTTAAAACAAACCATATTTTCAGAAGTCAAATATAAAACAGAGGCAGCTATGTTTTTTCTAGTCGGTTATACATCCTATACAAAAGTGGTTTTTTTAAATGTCAAACCAATCTTAAAAATTTTTGTTGCAGTATTTTATTGTTACTTTCCGTTGTACGAAAAACGTGTCATTGATTGCAGAGAAAGCTTTCAGAAAGTAAATTATTGGGGATAATTATTCTGTAATATGCTTGTACTGGGTAACTTAAAAGGAATAGAGCCCTGTTTCTGTTAGGTCACGATTTCTTTAAACATTCTTTCCGCAAAATTAGTTGACACAATTTATTTCTGATACAAAAAAGTAACGGAGGAAACGTGTTGTACAATACAAAAGTGGAGGACCTTCAATTTTTTAAATGATATTTATGTGTGTTTGGAATGGACAATTTTTAAATGGCAATACTTAACTAAACCAATGAATGAATGGTACGAGGAAAGCGGGAAAGTACCGAAGTCGCCAATATAAAAAGTGTGCTAATGTAATCTAATTGGGCTAATTAGCCCACGGCTTAAGGGAGGTCAGCTTAGCTGGGATACTGGGAGGGATTACCAGTTCCAATCAGCATAAATGGGGCTTCAATCGAGGCATTTGGCTCACGGCGACAGGCAATAGAAGGTCCGTACAGAGACACGTTAAATATTGGCTCCGTTAAGACTGAAAAATTGTCTTCTTTAATCATCCTAATTGACGCAACGTGAAAATGTACCGAAACAGACAACTATTTTCACATTTTTCCTACAGTAATTGGAAAAAATATCAGAACAGAGGACTGAAATAATGCTTCGTTTTCTTCGTTGGTAACAATTAATAAAAAATATACAAATCTGTTTTGGGAATAAATTTGACATCAGTCCGTGTTTGAGTTTGGTCAAGTTTGGTACGAATTCTTAATGTCATGTATACTGTCCAAAAAGGTTTAAACAATGTTTTTTAAATTCAAATATATTGTCAAATTTTGATTTCCGTGCTTTTTCCGAAACTTAATATCCTACTATTGACATAATTAATACAACAAGGAGGCTCGGTAAAGTGCGCTTGCGCATCATGTTCCAACCACGCTTTTGACTTAATTACCCACCAAATGAGAAAGAGATAGAAAACTTTCAAAAAATCACTATTTTTCAAAAATAATTGGTGCATCCGTTTAAAAGATTGCTTTAAGCTCTAAACACTTTGCAAATGAAACAAAAACCTATTAGAGAGCCGATGATACTTGCCATTAAGGAGAGTAAGAGACAAAACAAAGCTGCAAAGTCGTTCAAACACAACAAGCAATACTTACCACCAAAAATGTCCATCTATATTTTCTTGAAAAATTTAATGAAAAAGTCAAAATAGCATCAAATTAAATGTAAACTAAACCAAATATCTTGCATTTCATTAGAAAAGACATAGATCTGTCTTTTTTAGAAAAATTAACAAGTAGGCAGACAACAAAAGGGGCAAAGTTGGAAAAAAAGTTTACACTTTTTGCAACCAATTAGGTCTAAAGTCATGAAAGCAATTAGTTATCAACTGAAATTTTTCAATGGATTCATCAATATCTCAATAAAAAACCACTGAGACCAGTGATTATCCAGAATGTCATAAGACTACCAAAAGAACAATTACAGCCAAAAATCAAAAAGTCATTTCAATTTTGCCAGGAAACGGTCTGGAAGCCTATAAGGTCCATATCTTCAACAAAAATATTGAATATAATCAATTGCGCCCATTCCAACGCCAATAATTTGATATGCGACTTGTCACTAATGTGCTTTTATTGTGATGATCGGACAAGACAGCAAAATAGAACCTCAAAAATTGGAAAATGTCAAAAAAATGGATAAACTATGAAAACGCATATCAAGGCCAAAAAACCATTATTTAAATAATAAAACAGCAAGGTCTACGTTACAATTCATTTGAAAAATAAAGCAACCTCTCTCTTTGCTGAGACGACGCTTAAAAAATGCAGGAATAAGCTCGTTTCTGCATAGGAAGCCGATTGTCCATGTCATTAGTGAGACTAAGTAAAAAGACTTCGCCTCACCACTGAATACAGACAGAACTCAAGAACTCACGAAGGATTTTATGCAATTTGTGTGCTTTTCGCTGAAATTCTTATGTATCTTCATTGACCTCCCTTTGCACGTTAATTTGACCTGACAATATTTGTGGTTTGATTGGAAATCATTCTGGTCTGTAACTCACATAAAAAACAAATGGAAAAACTCTTTGTTCATTGGACTTTATTGGAACATAGAAAAACCTCCTATTAATTATACGGTTAAGTGAAAACAGAGTTTCTTGTAATTGCAATGAAAAATGCAAAAAATATTTTAAGAAGGACAGAACCAAACTAAAATCAACACTTTTATTGCGAAAATCAACGAGGAGACCAAAACTTGCCTTGCTATCTCTGCGTGGCTGTTAAGAAACGCAGTTGCTCTAACAGATTGCGTAATAATTTCTTTGGCAAACAAAAACCTTAATATATCAAAAATAAACTACGCAATTTTTATGAATATAGGTTGAAATTGGCGAAAGACCCCAAAAAAGTTATTTCCAGAAAGCTTTCGTAGGTAGCAGAGGTACCCATATCTGAGTTAGAATAGATTGTGTAATCAAGTTTTATGTCTGCAATACCCGTCACACTCGACAAAGTGGGCCAAATAGGCATTTTTGATGCCATTTTTTACGAAAAGAAAAAAAAATGCTGCATTTTTGAAAATTCAGCTAACAATTTCGCCAAAACAGTTGGTTGAAATGATTCATCAACTCTCTTTTATCTTTAAACATAAAATCGTTGATAATATCGTTAACAATTTTATCATATTTTAGGCAGGAGCGCCTCAAATAACATTAATTTCTGACACTTTCTTTCAGAAACCGTTCTAATAGAAACTTGAACATAATCGAAAGCATGCATGCATGCCCCTTGCTGTAAATTATCATACACAATTTTTAGCATCGAAATGCATGCGAAGATGGAGTAATGTTTCAGCGAGGGGAAATTTTATTCAAAAATAGAAAAAAACTGCAAATCGGTATGTATTAGAAAAGAGGAGCCTTCGAGTAAACCTAATTAAATCTTAAAAATTACCTTAGTATCGCTTTGGCTGCACGATTAAGTAGCAATAGACAGAATTTGCAGCTTTTGAATTCATTCCGAGTGTTTTTTAAAGAAAACCGAACCGTAGTTTGTTTTTTAATTTAAGAGAACAATGGTGCCATATTTATTATTGTCATCATGGACATTTACCACCCGGTGTTTTTAAGTTCCAATATTTCACATTATTTGTTTTCATACGAAATGTATTTCCTTTTGGCAAGTATTGACTGAAGAACAAATTAGGTTGACTGAAAAATTAATGAACGTTATATATAATTGAAAACATGGTTAGTGTGATCTTTTAGCTTTTTGTTTCACTGAACTCGATAATGGTTCAGATTTTTCCGTCTTGAGAAAAGAACCCAAAATTAGGATACTGAGTTTCATATGGAATGTTATTAAGTAATGAAAACCATATAAATAATTGAAAGTCTTGATTGTTTCAAGCTGTTAAAACATTTTATTGAATTCAGATAATCTCTGGCTTCTACAGAAAACGCTGGGTGGAAGCAGCAAGAGATAAGTTTGTAATAACAGTGTAATAAATCTGAAAAAAAGCAAATGAACTTAGGATATAATAGAATTTGTAAGTTAATATAAGTTTTGTGATAGTGGAAATTTCTGACCGACTAGGAAGAAGGCTACTTGATAATACAATGTATTGCTGTGTTAGTGATTGATAGCTTAATTAAATTACATTCCATCGACAGGGAGGTATTCGAAAAGGAGCATAAATTTCACTCTTCTCAAATTCACCCTCTGAAATCAACTCTATAAAATAGTACAGGCAACGACCCTGGGCTAGATTACTGTCGGGTGTGAATTAATAAGCGGAGAGTCCCTCAGTCACAAAATAATGAACGCTTGTTCTCAGATTAAATGTTGGCCCCAAAAATAGTTGATGGTTTTACGATTACTCGCCAGGTAGCATTGTAGAATTAAGATCTGTTTCCATTCTGGAAACCTGGTTTGTGTGTTTGTCTGGCAAACACATTGTTGCTGTTAATTCCGGCTGGTTTGTCAATATCGGAAACAAGTTTTGGACACATTGTTGGCAATGATACAGCCAAGCAACACTGTATCAACTAAAGAGCATTCTTGGACAATCAGAAAAGGTGGTGGCTTTTTAACTTGATTAATAGGTATTAACGAAACCTGGGGCTGCTTAAAGAGGATCGAAAGGCAGGAAACTTTGACAAACTTCGAAATATTGAGTTTACGATGGTTCAAAGTGAGACCAGTGCAAGCATTAATGCAATATGGAGGCACTAAGTTCGTGTTATCACGAAACATATCAGAACTGACAAATAAATATGCGTTATAGTATGAGAGGTTGTATACCAAGAGCATCGCAGATTCATTTTAAATTCTCGGAAAACAATAATTTATAATTATATAAACATTTTACAATATGTTCAACCAGTACAATATTGTTTCTTTTTGAAATTTGTGATAACTAAAGCAAAATAAGTCGAATGATTTCTATTCGACTTCGAACTTGAGTTGGATTAGGCTCATTTTTCAATGAAATGTAAACAGCCGAAAAATGTTTGAATTGTTAGCTAGTACTTGAGCAGCTCAAAATTTCATTTTTAGAATTGACGGTCTTGTCTCTTTTTGGTAATTTAATCTAAGCAGGAGCCAAGAAATGTTTCCGTATGTTAACTGATAACTTATTGAACCTTATAAATGTCTGGAAATGGGGTATGTAATATTTTAGCAAGATTTTCTCCGAACCCTCAATCATTATTCAGTCATGGAAAAAAAAACAAAGTTTTCATGCATTGTTTTGGTGTACAATTTATAAATCATTTATACATTTTTTGTGTCAACAAGCACCTTGTTACTTATTTTGAAGCTGAGATAACTAATTTAAAGCAAGTCAAATTACATTACATGTTCTATTTCAAACAGTCATACAAATGAAGATGTTTTGTTTCCGTTGTTTCTATTATTAGTCACTGTCCTTCCTCAAGCTAAAGAGTGACATTAAAACAGGATAGATGGCAATCTTTCTAACTTAGGCTGCCTTAATTGATATTAAGTCATGATAGAACTCCACAAACACAATTTCACTTCCATTGGGAGTGCTCTGTAATTGTAGCTAATGGGTTTCATGACTTTGAAAATAATGAAGTATTTTTTAATTGTACCATTTTTTTCTATTTTGTCAACTTGTTGCTTAGTCTCATTAATGAGAGGTCACGTACCACATTATCGGCGTTCGAAGAAGGTGAAATCGAACAATTTTTTGAGGGGCAAAATATAGCATTAAGGCTTTGACAGCGTTTTCTCGCAAGTTTTTATTGATTTTGTTCATTGTCTCTATTTGCTGTTCTTCTTGTAACCGCATAAAGAATTGAATAATGACAGGTCTTAATACCATCTCACATAAGCATCATTGGTAATGAAACATTTGGATCATTTCAGTTGATATCCAATGGTTTTCATTACTTTGAAATAATTTGTTTTTAAAAACTTAAGCGGATTTTTAAATTTAGCTGTTTTCATATTTGTCTAATTGTTACCGGGCAATATTTTGGACTGATCCCATATCTTTCTGTTGAAGTGCAAGTTATTTTGTTCAGTATCAGTTTTATCTGATCTTAATTGGACTTTAAATGTAAGTTTTGTTTTAAAATGCACTTAAATTTTTTGATGTAATTAATGTTTGTTGTTGTTGTTTGATTTTGCTGTTCGTCTTGACTCGCTTTTAATGATTGCAAATCTCATCAATCTAATTTGGCAGTTTTTACTCCATTGAGTTGTTTGCTTTGGAGATATTTTTGCGCATACGTCTTTTTATTGAAAAATACTTGGGGGCTTTCTATCTGTTCCTTATTTGGTAGACAATTATGCCAAAAATGTGGATGAGCGGGGTCGGAACTTTATGTGCTATGGCACTTGACCAAGCCTCCTTGTTTTTTGTAAGTTAGGCGATTAAAATCTTTAATACAACTTTTCCCTATTTTATACGTCTTAGATGCAAGATCTTATTTTGCTTCTTACCAATTCTAGAAAATTTTTAGTCGGAAAATGAAGTTGCTTTACTTCTATATCAAAATTGTCAATTGTAACCAAAGATATTTTTTTATTTATTATAACAAAAGTGCAGAGTTATGCAGATTCACTAATGAGCTTTTACAAATGATTGCATTGTTACAAATGATAAGCCACCCATGTCGAGTATGATTTTTTTTTGAAAATTCTGTTTTCAAAAGCTGAGTTTTCTGAAGCTCAAAATCAGGTAAATGTGGGCTTTTTTCAAAATTTTTGAATTATTCTGAATTGTACTAATATAAATGAAATTCGAGTTTGAAAATGCTCGTAAAAACGCATGTCATACAACAAAAATACAGCTGCAAAATTTGATTTAATATTCTGCTGATATCTATATTTTATTTGAGAACCATATATTGAATTCATTCCTGTTTAACTGACGCAATGGTTCTTGATAAAAAAATTGAAAATGAGTTTTTCCGGCGTCCTATGATTCTTTTATAACTACTTACGCTTTATCCCTTAAAATTTGAAAAGCTTAAAATTTTTTAATCGAAAAAATCCAAATAGGGTCATTTTTAATTCTTGAAAAACCATGTCCTTAGGGGAAAAGCTCGTTTTACTATCAATTCCGCAAAATTGAAGCAATTGTTTGAAACAACCTTGTTTACTACTTTCTTCAATATGAAAACTGAAAAAATCACCACTCTCATTTTGATATAATTTAACAGATTTTAAATCACACGATAGTCAATTATTTTGGAAGATCTAGCTGAAAGTTTATCTCAACAAAATGTTACTCACTATCACGATGCCATCAAAAATTTTATTTGTTGAGAATTTAAGTTTTGTCTCTTTAGTAAGAACTGTTCAAATTTATTTCTTAATCATTTGGCCCAAATTCGGAAAGTTGAGCATTTTAACTCAAACAAAACGATAGTCAATTATTTTGCAAGATCTAGCTGAAGTTTATTTCAACAAAATGTTACTCACTATCACGATGCCATCAAAAAATTTTTTTGTTGAGAATTTAAGTTTTGTCTCTTTAGTAAGAACTTGCCCCAAATTCGGAAAGTTGAGCATTTTAACTCAAACAAAACAAGAGAAAGTTTTCATCAATATCAACGTGGCAAATCAGAGAAAAACTGAGAAAAGCTTTTTCTACTTTTTTAGTACTGAAATAATCAAGTTTTTTGTAATTATTTACCTCACGCAGATTTTGTTTTTTGATCTTTTACGCAATTTTGAGTCAACTGTTTAAAAATTATTTTCCGAGTCAATTGAGCATAAATTGAAGACGGTTGCATTGTTGACAAAGATATTCTTCGTTTCTCCTCAAAATTTTGTATTTTTTCTGTTCTTGTTAAAAATTCCCCCTGTGTGATCAGTTTGGCTAATCATAGTTGTACAGAACCCTTAAATATTTGGTGGACTTGCTTTTGGCTAGTCTTTTGCAGAAAAAATTCTACTTCAATAAGAAACGTTGTCTTTTCTAAAGCAAAATTTTATCACAGACTGCTATAGAATTTCCATTAAATCGGATACTATAGCAAACCCAAATGAGACCATTTCAAAAGCGTAAGCGTCAAAATTAATTTGAGTCTCAATTAAGGAGGTTGAAAAAGAAACCTTTCTCTTGAATGTCCACTAAAGAACCAATTCTATTATTTTACATATTAACCACTAAAATGATGGAGGATTGCAATGATGAGGTGTTATAATGGATAGCTTCAATTTGCGCAAAAAATTGTCCTGATTTGATTTCCTCAAAAGAAAGTATACTGGTGATCTCCTCACGTATTTCGCACGGAGAACAGCGGATTGCTTTAATTCGAATGTTTTTTGAAGTATAGGGAATAATCAACCGAATGTAGATTTTAAAATTTCCTTTATCGCCTTTTTATATTATGTTCTCGTCTCAAATATCCGATATTTGGTCAATTGTATCGATTTTCAATCTAATCATTTTTCAATTGAAATATGGGAGGTAGATTTATGAATTAGCGTAGGTTCCCTCAGATTTTTATGAAAATTAAGTTATTAGTGTGATCTGCGCACAAGAAACTGTAATCGAGAGGCCAGAGAAACTGCCAAAGAGAAAACGGATTAACTTTTTTTCTATAGACAAATGTTTTCTGTCGTTTTCTAGTAGATAACTTAACGCAATGGTCATTTGGATACCGCTTTTCGCCAGTGAAATCAGAGGAACTATTTATATGACCAAAATCAGTTTTCATTTTCAGTTGAAATTTCAACTAAGCAGGAGCCAAGAAATGTTTCCGTATGTTAACTGATAACTTATTGAACCTTATAAATGTCTGGAAATGGGGTATGTAATATTTTAGCAAGATTTTCTCCGAACCCTCAATCATTATTCAGTCATGGAAAAAAAAACAAAGTTTTCATGCTTTGTTTTGGTGTACAATTTATAAATCATTTATACATTTTTTGTGTCAACAAGCACCTTGTTACTTATTTTGAAGCTGAGATAACTAATTTAAAGCAAGTCAAATTACATTACATGTTCTATTTCAAACAGTCATACAAATGAAGATGTTTTGTTTCCGTTTTTTCTATTATTAGTCACTGTCCTTCCTCAAGCTAAAGAGTGACATTAAAACAGGATAGATGGCAATCTTTCTAACTTAGGCTGCCTTAATTGATATTAAGTCATGATAGAACTCCTCAAACACAATTTCACTTCCATTGGGAGTGCTCTGTAATTAAAATTTTGTCGGTTCTTGCTAACTTTGCTCGATGATTATCAGAACCAAGCATTTTTTTTTATTGGTGTTTTGATTGGGGCTAAACATTGGTGTTTCTCTTTTACTCTCAACCACGGGTAATTAAAAAGTGAAAATTTGACTGAAGAAAATAAGTTTAAAAAATGTTGGAGCATTAAATAAAATTTCAAGATTCTCAAATATTTACAAAAGAAAAAAATTGGGTGCTTAAAAATTGAGCGATCTTCGTTTGTTCATTTTCACGGTCCGTTAGGAAATGCAACAACAATTACACCCATATATAGCATACATATTAACTGATACGCTCATAAAAAGGAAGCAGAGTCAGTATGTATGGTATTGATTTAGTCAATAGATGACACAAATAAGTAGAAATATAACTTGTGCACAGAATAAGCTTTGACATAGCTAGACATAAAGCTCTATTTATTGGACGTAATTTTGACTAGAGAGTTGAAGCCGTGAGGAATAAGTTAGAGCAAGAGTGTAATAAGGGATAAAGAATATCGAGAGCGTTACACCAATTGGTGCAATGGTTAGCGCGCTAGGCTTGCGAATCCAGTTCTGGTCCATTTTAGGGACATGCTTAGACCTCCCTGATTCAGTTGTGTTTACACCCCCTAAAAATCAACTGTGAAGATTCTTACTTCATTTGAATTGTACTTGGGCAATTGAGCTTGTGCTTTTGCCAGCTCACATGCTGCCATTGCCTTTGCTTTGTTTTCACGATCGCATTTGGTCCCCTCGTCGCCTTTTTCTTTGCCTTCAATCGTATCTCCAATGTTGGCAATCGGTCGACAAAAGATATTGTTGCAGCGAAGTGAAGAATCGAACTCATCTTCAAAGTGGTCGTCAGTATGCTTATTTTGGTCCTCGTTATTGTAATAGTCTGTTGGTTTGCCATCTTAAAGAGTTTGACACCCGTAAATAAGTTTCATCAAAATTTTTTCTAAGCTCTAGGAAGCTTATTGTTGAGTCTTTTTTGCCTGATCTGTATGTTCGTAAAAAAACAAATTTGTGCCTAGGAAAGCCACCCATTATAGACTGAGTAATTTTAGCGAGAGTGTTGAATAACAATTATTGCTAGCTGAATTTTTTTTGGCTGCGTTTTTCGGAGTTTCAAATCCAATCTGCATGTTCAATTGTTTATATAGTACAATTCCACGGAGTGTGGCATTTGAATAATCAATTCCTACTGAAATAAATGCAAACATTTTTTACGTCTCTTTGTATTTTTTTTTTCTATGTCGAGTGGTCAGAGATCAAACAAAAATAATTTAGAGATTATTCAGAAATTTTGTTCTGACGTAGCAAATTTAAGTGATTACTGTAAATTTTAGTAGTCAGAATTGTTCTTTGGATCTGTTTTTTTTGTTTCCCCGATGTTCAAGGAATGTACTTTTTCATCATGAGTTGAACGAAAAAAATTGTTTTGAACGGAAACTAACTGTATCACAGTATACTGCAAATAAAATTTTTCGAAATTGTGAAGAATGCTATCGTGTTTTCTTTTCCCCTTCTAATTCCGGTTATTGTTTAAAATTGATTGGTATAAGGGAGTAAATGTTTTTTAATCTGAATTAGTGGTTTGCTAGGACGTAAGTTAAGTTCTACTTCGACTCTGGAATTCTTTGGATATCCCTGTTATTTTTACTCCGTCAAACAAAAGATTTCGCTTTAGCTCAGTTTACTGCTTGTTCAATATTCTGCCTGAAATATTTCTGACTTCTCAAGGCTCTTTTCATTCTGCGCTCATTCTGCTAAAAGGGTTTTTTTTAATATGCAACTGCTCAGCGAAACAGCATAAAATTAGCAGTCAATATCGAAAAACTAAATCAAAAAATGAAAGTGGACAAAATTTTTGAGCACAATTGTAAATTCCGGCTACTTGGCCTCTGTTCTTATAAGTATTAGTTGCCATCTCCAAAGCTTATCGGAATTGGTAGGTTCGGAGTCCAACTTCAATATAGTCTGCAATTTAAAAATGTTCTTGTATGATATTCAATTTTTTGTTTTTCTGTTCTTTCACTCCCAATCAGGGTTATGGGACTGAATGATGGTTTTTTCAGTAAATCTGCTGGTTATGTTTGCGTTTAATAAAAGTTCATCAATAGGCATATGCAAAAATTATTTTCAAAAGAATTTGCTGCTCTACTGAAGATATAAAAAAAGTACACTGCAGAACTTACTTTACAAATGTTTGCTAATTGACTGCTTTGCTGTGTTTATTGTTCGTTAAAGTCAATGTGTACAAAAATTTTAAGCTATTTAACCGATTGGATTAATATGTTTCAATTTTTCGGTGAAACCTAGGGTCAATTAATCAAATTGTTGGTTTACTTTTGAGAAAATTGCTTTGCTCTTGTTCTTTTGTACGGTCTTTTGTAGATAGCAATTTATTAGCAACGATTGCAGTTTTGCTAGATTTGTAGTCTTTTCTTATTTCAACGTTGAGTAAAAAGCAAGTTTATTCATAGGTAATTACAGACAATCTGTTCAAATTATACGACCGAAACAGTACATAAAATTCCAAATGCTTCCATTTTTGTTCTTCTTTTTGATATTATTGAAACTGGTTTTGCAATCAGCAGCTTGATTGGTATAAGGTATGTATGTAATATCTTTTGCATTTTAATGTATTTTTCAAGAATTTGAACGGAATGTTAACTCTGAAAATTTATTAACGATCTTTAGTGCCAAAACTGATCTTAGGGGCAGAAATACGCGTTAGTATTTTTTAGCTAACCATAATTTCTAATTCTGTTTAAT
Source organism: Convolutriloba macropyga (assembly GCF_964194025.1). NCBI lineage: Eukaryota > Metazoa > Xenacoelomorpha > Acoela > Convolutidae > Convolutriloba > Convolutriloba macropyga. Next base: position 26,796,987 of record NC_134471.1, read on the forward strand.
TTCTTCTCTAGTTGTTATGCAAGACTTGATTACGTAAGTTTAAACTGTAATTTAAGTCTTCTTTTCTAAGCATTGGATTAAAATTGATTAAAGACGGTATATTTAGCTTGAGTAGCTATTAATTTGTGACATAATTTTCTTGTTTCTCACAATTTTGATTGTTTTGGGCTCTTAATTTTGATTGGATCATTGCCAGCTAGCTAAACTTCGATAAGCTTTGTATCAACATAAAGTCACATCATAAAATGAATTATTAACGTTGACCTATATTTTTGTATGAATGTTGCGTTACATTTAAATGAAATATAACATTTAAGGTACGATATAATTTACCCTCAAGTTAGGGAGTGAAAAGCTTTCTAAAATTATTTTTCCGTGTTTTTGAATTAATCGTGCGCACAAATTTATATTTTTGTGGTTCTCTTCTAAAGTAGTAAAGATACTATTTTTACTACTCATTTACTAGTTCATTAATTCTGGCTATGCTTAATGATTATTTGTAAAAACCAATTGATTTCTTATGAGGCAGAATTTCGCTCTTTTCGTAGCACGTTTTTCGACTCTTCGTTTTCTTATTCAATTTGGACAATTGATATGTCGTTCTTTATTCATAATTTTCAAAAATTATTTTTCTTCCTCGTAGCCTGATTTCTCTAAAAAAAAAGTTTTTTTTGGGGGGGGGGGGGGGGGAAGGAGGTAGGATAATAAGGTGTCAAACCGTGCTGTAAATGATAGTCGAGGTCATCTGTCTCGTTTTGCTCCGGTTGCCGTTGAGTTTCTGGCATCTCCGTGTTGTTTTCTTGTTCGCAGTCGGTTGTGTCGCAATCATCTACTGGCTGGTACTCTCTTCCACTGCTGGCGGTGGAGACACTTTTGAGAAGTCGATTTCCGCTTTTTGAGGTGTCCAGGGGCATTGCATGACCAGGGGCGGGGTTGTGGTCTCCGTAATCGTCCAAGTCTTCCTCCATATCAACTTGCGAGTATTTTGGCTGCATGTTGCGAGATGCTGCAGGTGAAGCAATTATGACAAAAGAAATAGACTATATTGAAGTCTTGTTAACAAGATGTGGCTCCTCTGATGTTAATTGAGAACATGCGTCGCAATGTTGATTTGGATAAATTGGATTGCGCTATATAATAAGATAGATAGGCGAACAGAATTTTTGTTTTTAATAAAATTTGATTATTTTAAACTGGTTTACTGTATTCGATTGAGAATTCGTAGATTTTCATTTGTTAATAGACGTCTGTGATAATTTCGGAAAGATAATTTTTCCGTTGGATAATAATTAACTCTTTTATAAGAAGCTGGAAGACATTAGCGGTTCCTGTTTAAATTTGGAACTGAGTTGAGGTAACTTTGTTGGTCAATTACATGCCGTGAAAGTTGTATTTTGATACATGACTGTCTCTAATACGCAGTGCATAGAGTATCTCAGACCTCCAGCAGCGAACAAGATATCCTGAAGTAAGGCGACCACGGGTCTGTAATTGCCACAGGTGAAATTACTTTTGTAGTCCTAGAGGCTCATCGAAACTGTTAAATCCGTCTTGTTAATGTCTCTGCGTTGTCATTCATTCCATCGCTCATATTCTCCGATACTTTCAACAGTCAAGGTACGAAAGCAAAATTGGGGAAATATTTCTCGATGGGCTTTTTCATTGCTCAATTGCTTGTTTATACTGCATCTTAAAACGCAACTGAAACTGATGAGTAAGGTCTGAAAGTTTTGAGAGTGGAATGAACTCTTTGATAAATTGTTTGTTTTTAACAAAGTTTTCTTCCATCGTATGCGTAGAAGCTTGAGTTTGTGTTTTCACTGTCTGTGTTGTTTTGTGCCATTGTGTCGCTTTGTTTACTTGCTTGTTTGCTCTGTTTGTTCAACTGACTCTTTCCCTCTTTGGCGCACACGTAGGAAAGCAAGTCTTTGAAACGAATTAAAATGGAAAATCGAGTATTTTAAGTCGTAAGTAGTGGGAAAAGGATGTTGAAGTGAGAGAGAAAGAGAAGTACTTTCCACAAGGGGTAGAAAAAAAGTTATCAATATTTGAACAACTAACAAATCAATATTTTACCTCCCCCTTCTTCCTTTTATTTTTCACGCGCGGTCGCTTTTTGCTGGTAAACACAGATTACATTCAAAAAATTACCAGGCTCAATTTTTTTTATTAGCAATTATAGTACGCTGCACTGTGAAGTATATTTTGTGATTGTAAAAATTGCAGATAAACTTCAACCGAATTTTATGAAGTGGACTGAAAAAAGCGTCTTTGAGTGATTTATCTCTCAAACGCAAATAAATGTAGGGATTAGAAAAAAATTTAATCAAATTCGTGTTTGTATTAAAGCTACAAACAGCAAGGATGAAGAGAAAATAGGAAAATACTCGAAGGGATTTGAGTACAGTAATACGATAAATATTATACAGAGCAAGAGTAAATAAACAAAATATAGTGTATCAACATATCAATTCTTTTGAATAAAGTTGCAAAATAATAATAGTATAGCTTGAATTAGGCCTCCAAATATCTTTTCTCTGATTTCCCCTTTCTGTCTAATATGTTTCTAAAAAGCGATTTATGTTTGTTCCTGGGAAGAAATGGGATAAAGCGGTAGTGTAAGTACACCACCATGCATATTTAGGCTGTGAAGAGGGAATACTCCGTTAATGGGAAACGCGTCGAGTGAAACGAAGCGAAACAGACTGATTGCCGATATATATATAGACTTATAACTCTGTCTTTTTTTATCGGGGAAGGTAAATGCGTCGCGAGAAACAAAAACAGCTAAAAATATAATTCTCAAAATGATACTGTAAAAATTGATGAATCGAAGCAGCGTGACTTAGACGAGTTCTGTAGCGCAAATGCCGTAAAAATAAAACAATTTGAAAAATTTTAGTCGCTGAAAACAAATTTGTTTTTGGAAAATTCGAAAAAGTTTTTGTTGCGAAAAGAAATGTAGTTTCTGGCAATTCGAAATTGGAAAAAAAAATCATAAAGAATTAATGGAAAAGGAAAAATCTGAAATAGCAAAATGGATCAAGGTAACATTACTTGAAGATTGAGACCCGTGTGTTGTGGTTATGTTTAAGGTAGCGTTGTTTATTAGAACAAGGCGTGATTAATGGCTTCATTTTAGGGGAGTCTTAATTGGTGCTTGTTGGGAGGGAGGCAGGAAATGAGAATCTCTCCCTGTTTGAAGAGTGGGAGTCAAAGTGAGATCATTAATTGTATTTGACAATTGATACATCCCTCCCCGTCCTTATACTTCTCTCCCTCCCTTATTCAATCTCGACCAAACTTATTCTCATTTTTCTCCCTCCCGATATCTCATCTTTAAAGGCTCCTCTTGACAGGAACGCGTGATTCAATTAATTATCGACTGACAATAGAATAGGGAATGACTGATTTAATGGATGTTTCAAGTCGAGCGAAAGATGTTGAGTTGTATTAAAATCATTTTTAACTTGTCATGATTTTGTAAATAGTGGAGGATTAAACCAATTTGGAGAAATAAACCGTAACAGTTTTTTTGCAAAAGTTTTTGCTAAAAAGATACTTCTTGACTAAAATATGAACGTTGAACCTTTGCACTGTGTTAATAGAATATTATTTATCAAAAAGGATAGAAACTTCGAGTATTTGAAAAACAGTTTTTTTTCCATTTGACAAAAATTATGGTGAGAGTTGAGTATTACGGGAAAAATAAGGCAAAGTAGTATAATGAAGACTTATTTTCCACCCGGTATTTTTAAGAAAATCAATTTAAATACAAAAGGCATCAAAAGGCATTGGACTGACAAATATAGGCGAAAGAGGATCGGCATAGTTATTTTTAGCAAAATGTTTTTAAAAACGAGAAACGCGCACGCTTCAAATCCCAGTTTTGGCTGTCTTTGTTTGTACGCGATCAAGGTTTGCATTTTCAGTTTTTTGCATTCAGGTCAAGTTGATAATTAAACACCTTAATATTGTTCGATTATTTGCTCAAATGGTTTCCTAAAATATTTCTAGACGACTAGAGCTTTAAAATGGTATCATTGTTTGTTTAAAACCAGAGGCTGTTCCCAAAGGTTTTTGAAAAATTTCTGATTCTTCATGATGCAAAACAGCATGTTTCCAGGTCTGGTTCTTAATGGAGTTTACATAATCTGATTGAAGTCGAATAGACTAATAGAGGATAATTATTTGATACGCGCTCATTGAAGCGCTGGCATTCATTTGCCTTTAATATCAAATCTAAAAGAGCTCACCATAGACCTAGCATCGATAATTGTCGAGATAATAGTATTGCGACAAATGAAAGACGCACTGCAGTACTGCGATCTCTGAGAAGTGTTTTAAAAAGGAACCCATAGTATATAATTTTTAATTTCAAAAGATGCGCCATCAAAGTTTCTAATGCAACGTACTACAATGCAGCAGTGTTAGCTAGACAGTCATTTATTTTTAGCTAAGACGATTTCTTTGGTAGCGAGGTTTTTTTAGTTTACTTTGTTTTCTTTACAAAAGGGAATAAAAATGAAAGTTTGAATTAAAATGAGTTCTTGCTGTTTAGGGTTAGTTTACTAAATTCTTAATGCAAGCATGTGGCTTCTTTTGAAAATGCAAGTTGTTTTCAGGCTTGACTTCAGTTTTTATTGGTTTTGCGTGCATGCGACTTATTCGGAGTTTTTGGACCAATTGGGTAAGCTGTTACCAATAGGGAGTCTTTCTTTTGCTAACATTCGTTTATGACCTCTTTAAGCTCCCTAAATTTCTGGTCTGTTATTCGTTGTTTCAGTTGGAACTTGAGCGTACCGTATTTTCTCGTCTCATTTGAATATTTCAATTTTTTAAAGAGATAAAATTTTCAGACTTTTTGTCTGCGATAGAACATTTGACTAACCTGGACTAATGATTACACAGAAATAAGTTATGAAAAATTATAATTTTTTACCTGATTTTTCTTTAACCGCTTTAATGTTTGGGGCAGCATCTTTTACAGCAGCAACATTTCTCAAAATTTATAGCAGCTGTTACCCAATTTTTGTCCAGTTTTTATTTGTTATTTTGATTTTGCTGAGATTAATGCGTGCGCACATTATTAAAGCAAGTTTTGCCAGTGCTAAATTTTTGCGTCAGCTTTTCGATGATTTTTTTCCACAAAATTGCCTAGGAATATACAAGTCTTGCTTTTGTTGAAAATAAATTGCTTTCCACTAATTCTGCATTCCAAAGATGAGTAGTTGGAATTGGAACTGGTTGTCGTCCTCAACATGTTTTATAAGGATTGTTCTGAGAAATTTGATAAATAAAAACGGCTACCATAAAACAAGAATCAACAGGGAACACTGTCGTTATAATGAGGAATTGAACCTCTATAGCGAAGTAATGCTTTGTAATCTGAACGAAAAGACACAAATTACAAGAGAGTCATTATGCTTTGAGTTGAAGATTTGTGAAAAGTATGAAGTATTAATTAGCTTAGGTTTGCCCAAGTACAAGTAAACTTCCAAGTGTTTTATTGTGACCTTTAATCTACATGACAAAAGGTAAAAGAATGATAGCTTCCGTCATCTGGCTGTCACAGAGGAAAAGAAAAGCTATAAATGGAGTGACGAAAGTCAATATAGACAAGATAGACACTGGCGATAAGGTTATAAACATTTTTATCTCCGTGGTAACAGGACATTATCAGGCTTCTTTCAGCAGTGGTTTGAATGCGAGCAGGGATTATCTTTTCTGAGTCTTTTTAGGCCTTTGATGTGAGGAACGCTTCTAATATTTGGGTCCCTGGGAGATCAGGTTGAAAAGGCGTGTGATAAATTTGTGAGCGACGGACGGGCACATGGCTTGTTTTAAGATGCTGAGGGCGATAATGATGATAAAGCATTAATAGATATACGGTGCTTCTGTTTGCGTCTTACGTGCTCGATTCGCTGAGCACCATGCTCTCCTTTGCGTTGGCTAGTGTGACCCGGGGCGGGAGGGGACAAATGCGACAGGGCTAATGGTTAGGGATCTGATGTGTATAGTCGTCAAATCAAGAGAGTTTAAAAAAAGTGGTATCATCGGACGCAGAGCGAAAAAATGCTTTAATTTTATGTTCACGTTTAGGTACATTTTATTAAATTTTAATCAAAATTTTTTTGTCAACAGAGAAGCCATGCAAGATCAAAATAAGATCTGCTTTTCAGGTTGCCCAAGACGAATTTAATAACTTCAGTTAATTAATGAAATATAACTCCAGTTAATTATCGATTAAATTTTGGTATTCGTTGATCCAAACCATATATTTTTGTTTTTTGATTAAATTCAATGCTTTTCTGTTCGAGTAGGAAAGAGCCAAGCAATCAAATGTTACAAATGGTGAATAGATTGTAGTTCAAATTTCAAATTACAAACAAAATACTCAACGCTTTCACCCGAAACATTTGCCCGATATTTTCAATACAGCAGTTATTGAAGTGTTAAATGTTCTATTTCTGCTGACTCTTTTTATAAACAAGAGTTTTTGAATGGTACAAAGTTAACGATAATGGCGTTACTCAAAAGAGCTCCATATTTGTTGTTTACAATTTGGGCTTAAAACGTAGCAATGTAAATAAATTAACTCTTGTGCCCGTAGTGAGGAAAAGTAGGGAGGGCTTTACTACTGACCCAGCAATAGAGTGATTTTGCCTATTAGTAATTTTTACATTTTCCCACAATTTCAGCTGCTCTGTTTTTGTTCAGACCCCACTTTTGGGGGACTTTATTCCTCCGCCTATTAGTGTATGATATTGCGCGCTGAATAAATAAAGGCTTTCACGTATTCGCCCGTTCGGTTATTGTGACTTTGGGCACATTGCTAACGGGACTTTGAAGAAAAGGAAACTAGAATTTCTAAAACACTAGTTGGGATTTGGGTCTCCTAACATTTAACCCCCCCCCCCCCCACCACCACCACCACCACCACCACCACCACCACCACCACCACCACCACCACCACCACCACCACCACCACCACCACCACCACCACCACCACCACCACCACCACCACCACCACCACCACCACCACCACCACCACCACCACCACCACCACCACCACCACCACCACCACCACCACCACCACCACCACCACCACCACCACCACCACCACCACCACCACCACCACCACCACCACCACCACCACCCACCACAACGTACTGTTGAAAAGGGATCGGGGATAATGAACTTATTAAAACAAGACTTTTTGGTTAATATGGTAACGAGTTCAGGGGGTACTAAAATGGTCACCCTGCGGGCTTGGTTAATTCATTTTGAAAAGTCATTTGTGAAAAAAGAGGGAGCTTTCAAGGGGGGTAAAATGAAAGAGTGTCTTTGTTCCTCTGAGCAGAATGGCGATTGCTCAATAGATGTGCTGCATTAATGCCGACACATTCATGATGCTCGCGTGCTTCTTGAGACAAAGAACTTAATGCCACAATTTTTGTTATCATAAGTTGTTAACGCCTAAGATAATATGATTTTCTAAATTAAGTATTTAAAATGCTGGAAGCGCTTTCATATTGTCAGTCGACATTTTTTTCTCAAATCACTCCACATTTCTGAAAATTTCAGACTATTTAAATAAAATATACTGAAAGCATGCATCGGAAATACGTCTCAAAGTACATGTTAAATTTTCGACTACACTTATTACGCTGTAGTACCCTAGCCGATAGGGAATGGTTATTTTGCAAGGCTTTGCAAGATTCTGGCAGAGTCTTGCAAGACGATACATTGTCTCCAAATAGATTTTTCTTCCAAAATCCTGCAAGATAACCATTCATCTTGCAAATAAACAAGTAATTGGAACATGCCCGAACAGGGACAGCATGAGATGGCTCCTTTTGCTTCTCAATATATGTTTTCTTTTTGGAAAAGATATTCAACCAATACAGCATCAAGCTTGAATTTTCTGTGCAAAATGAAATAATTATCATTCAAAAAATAGCATATGTTCATATGAATATTGAAATGAGAAAACTTGTAAGCAAATGATAGTAAAAAATAATAATATAAAACAACTTTTTGAAAAAAATATTGCTGTGTAATTTTGAATGTTTAGATTTAAAGGTACAATTGTGGAGATTGCAGAGAGTTAAAGAAACAATTCAAAATTTTTGAAAAGTTCTCTTATTGTGTTTGTAATGCTCAACGAAACAGTAACAATTTATGCTTTGATTTTACCAAACTTGTTTTTGAATATAAAGTATTTATCTTGTAATTGTCTCAAATTGCTCTCTACTGTATCTCGGACAATTTCTGCGAAAGTTGAAATATAATCCGCATTTAGAAACCAATGACATCAGGGCTTGACCTCAATGAACTTGCAAGAATCGTGCAAGATAGCTATTGTCCTGCAAGATATTGCTAGTTTATCGTTTTCTACCGAGAACTTGCAAGATAAACTTCTGATCTCGTCTAGGATATTCAAATTTTGATAGCTCGTTCTGTTCAAGACGATTAAATCTTCTCTAGAATTTGTTCTGCACCTTTTTGTTAAACGTAAAATAATTCCTACAAATTTGATTCAAACAGTTAACCTGTTTTTCGAGACAAACGCTTAGCCAATAACGCCTATCCTTAATTTAATCTCATAATCCAGATTCTGTTTACGGTTTCTGGCTCATATTTTTTTCAAACTGTAATTTCTTTTTTTTTAATCATAATAGTCAGCCAAAAATAGCATACGTTCATATGAAAATTAAAATGAGAAAACTTTTAAGTGAATCATATTAAAAATTAATACTTACTAAATTAACTTTTTAGAAAAATTTTTCTGTTTAATTTTAAAAATTAAAGTTTTAGATGCAATTGTCTAGATCCATGAAAGTTGAGTTAACAATTCAAAATTCTCGAAAAGTTCTTTAATTGTGTAGTGCTCAACGGAACAGTAGCAACTTAAGCTTTGCTGAACGAACTTAATGTTTTTAAATAAAACACATTTATCTTGTAATTTTGTTTCAAATTTCCCCTCAGAGAACACTCTACTATATCCTGGACAATTTCTGCGAAAGGTCAAATATGCGCATTTGAAAACCATTGGCATCAGGGCTCGGCCTAAATGAACTTGCAAGAATCTTGCAAGACAGCTATCGTCCTGTAAGATATTGCTAGTGAATCATTTTCTACCAGAAACTTCCAAGATAAATTTCCGATCTCGTCTAGAATATTCAAATATTGACCGCTCGTTCTGTTCAAGACAATTTAATGTTGACTAGAATTTGTTCTGCACATTTTTATTAGACGTAAAATAATTCCTACAAATTTTATTTAAACAGAGATCCTGTGTTTCGAGACAAACGCTTAGCCAATAACGTCTATCCTTAATTTAATCTCATAATCCAGATTCTGTTTACGGTTTCTGGCTCATATTTTTTTCAAACTGTAATTTTTTAAAATCATAATAGTCAGCCAAAAATAGCATACGTTCATATGAAAATTAAAATAAGAAAACTTTTAAGTGAATCATATTAAAAATTAATACTAACTAAATTAACTTTTTAGAAAAATATTTGTTTAATTTTAAAAATTAAAGTTTTAGGTGCAATTGTCTAGATCCATGAAAGTTGAGTTAACAATTCAAAATTCTTGAAAAGTTCTCTAATTGTGTAGTGCTCAACGGAACAGTAGCAACTTAAGCTTTGCTGAACGAACTTAATGTTTTTAAATGAAACACATTTATCTTGTAATTTTGTTTTAAATTTCCCCTTAGAGAACACTCTACTATATCCTGGACAATTTCCGCGAAAGGTCAAATATGCGCATTTGAAAACCATTGGCATCAGGGCTCGGCCTAAATGAACTTGCAAGAATCTTGCAAGACAGCTATCGTCCTGTAAGATATTGCTAGTGAATCATTTTCTACTAGAAACTTGCGATATAAACTTCTGGTCTTGTCTAGGATATTCTATTATTGACCGCTCGTTCTGTTCAAAACAATTTATTGTTCTCTAGAATTGTTTTTCCTTCTTTTTGTTGGACCTGTTTAGAACCTGTTTCGAACCAAACTCCTGGCCAATATCGACAATCCTTATTGCAATCCCATAATCCATATTTTGTTAACGGGTTCTGGTTCATACTTTTTTAAATATAAACTCTTTTTTATTACTGCGTTTTGACAAAACCTGCGTAATTCTGCAAGCATATATTTACAGAGTCGCTGCCAGATATTGTTAAATTATATCTTCTAATATCTCCATTTTTGTCTCCTATCTATTTTTAAACTGCTTGCAAGTAAGGTTTAACAGCTACTTTTAGTCAATTGTAATACCCGATTCCTTGCCTCTAATTTATTCACAAAAAGTGCATATTACAGTCAATGCCTCTCTTCTCTCCTCTTTCTTTTTCTTTTTTTTTCATTTTTCTCGTGCTCTATCTATCTATCTATCTATCTATCTATCTATCTATCTATCTATCTATCTATCTATCTATCTATCTATCTGTCTATCTATCTATCTGTCTATCTATCTATCTATCTATCTATCTATCTATCTATCTATCTATCTATCTATCTATCTATCTATCTATCTATCTATCTATCTATCTATCTATCTATCTATCTATCTATCTATCTATCTATCTATCTATCTATCTATCTATCTATCTATCTATCTATCTATCTATCTATCTATCTATCTATCTATCTATCTATCTATCTATCTATCTATCTATCTATCTATCTATCTATCTATCTATCTATCTATCTATCTATCTATCTATCTATCTATCTATCTATCTATCTATCTATCTATCTATCTATCTATCTATCTATCTATCTATCTATCTATCTATCTATCTATCTATCTATCTATCTATCTATCTATCTATCTATCTATCTATCTATCTATCTATCTATCTATCTATCTATCTATCTATCTATCTATCTATCTATCTATCTATCTATCTATCTATCTATCTATCTATCTATCTATCTATCTATCTATCTATCTATCTATCTATCTATCTATCTATCTATCTATCTATCTATCTATCTATCTATCTATCTATCTATCTATCTATCTATCTATCTATCTATCTATCTATCTATCTATCTATCTATCTATCTATCTATCTATCTATCTATCTATCTATCTATCTATCTAATCTATCTATCTATCTATCTATCTATCTATCTATCTATCTATCTATCTATCTATCTATCTATCTATCTATCTATCTATCTATCTATCTATCTATCTATCTATCTATCTATCTAATCTATCTAATCTATCTAATCTATCTATCTATCTATCTATCTATCTATCTATCTATCTATCTATCTATCTATCTATCTATCTATCTATCTATCTATCTATCTATCTATCTATCTATCTATCTATCTATCTATCTGTCTATATATCCATTCATCTTTGCTTTCATTTGTTGGATAAGCTTATGATTTTTCTCAACCGCAACATTATCTTGTAAATTGGAGAAAGGTTTGATTTTGTTTTAAAACGTTTGGTTAAAAGAACCTTGCTTCACATCTCCCGAAACAGGTTCATCATGTGCCAAATTTTGTACGGTAAACCTCTGGTGAGAACCTAGGTTGTATTACTTTTTATATGAGCTGAAAAAATGAGATTGTGATAGATAAAATTGATATCTGGTTTTTCTTAATCAATTGCAATGCAGCATAACGGGAAGATGTGTTGTATACAACTGTAAAAAGTTTTCTATATCAAATTTTTGTAGCATCTGTTTCAGAAGGTGACAAAGTTAATTTGAAAATTGGATACGGGATATTAGTATACGGCTTTTCTACGCTAATGATTCTTCTTTTTAATTTTCCGTGAGACATCAAATTGGAAGTCCAAAAAAAATGAAGAACCGACCTAACGAAGATTATTTAATATGGAATATTTTCGGAGTAGAAGCAATTTTATTGAACGTTTAATTTTTGGATTTTTTTCCTGTTCAAGTCAAGAATCCACCTGCAATACAAAATTGTGAGCTATATGTTTTTTATTTGTGGATTTTTTTTGTTTTTTTTTCGCTTTATACACTTGTTTCTTACACATTTTCATGCTCTTCACAAAGTACACGTTGAACCCTATGTAAATTTTAAATTTCATGAGAGCAGATTTAATATAATTTAACTTTGTTGTTAATTTTACGTGTTTTTGTTCCCAGAGCAAAACTCAAAAGAGGCCACGGTGTTGTGTAGCATGTTTTGAGAATTTCAAAAACATAAACTCAGCCTCCATAGCTGTTTGTTTTAATTTTTATAATGGTAACGGACAAGATACCACTAAAAAGAGAATAGTTGGGCGTTGCTACGAATTGTGACGTGAATAAGTGGTTTTTTGACATCTACAATATCGTAAAAGGTGTGTTCAGTTAATGAAAAATGGACTGTCAATGTAATATTGTTCGAAGATAAAGTAATATTGTCGCATTCAGCGCGAGTTTCAATATACGCGATTTTATTCGTTCAAGCGTCTAGACCTCAAATGTTGATCGGCAAAGACATGGCATTAAAATTGTATTTGAGGCAACCAGCTGTTTCATAAGCGATAATTTAATAAAAAATTTTAAATTTTCTATGTTGATGGTTGAAGCAATTTGAAGAAACATAACAGCTCCATTCAATGCAATTTTCATGGTATGTTTTGACTAATCAATATAAGTGTATGGAATATTTTGTAAAATAGTTAGAGGATAATACAAAAGAAGGTAGAATGTAAAAAAAGAAATATTGATTGAATAAAAGGTTGATGACAATGCATAATGCTGTGGTTTAATCAGTTTATCTCTCCATCCGATCTTTATATTACCAGGAATATGCATTTTCTATTTTAGTATAACTAGTGGATATAATTTAATGCAGTTATACATCCGTCTTTTGTAAATAAATAAATCAATTGTGACTGCATAAAAAACTACTCCAGAAGATCTTTTGCATTTTGTCTTTAGAATTCTAATCTGTCTCATCTTAAAATATTAATCTGCTTAAATCTTTTGGAATTCTGCACAAAAGATTGTTAAAGGGAAAATTATCGTACTGGTAGAAATTTTTGAAACTTCATAATGGTACGCAGTTTAATGACCATGGCAGCTATTTAACAATGTATTCACAAATTATGAATATAGAAAAGGAACATTAATTTTTCCTCTCTGCTACCAACTATTTGAACAACAAATCTTCAGCTTAATTCAAAAGCATCCGGTATGAATTACAATTATAACAATACCCTTCATGAAGCAGAGTTTATCGAAAAAGGGCGAATTGGGTCCGAAAGAGCTGCTGAAACTGTTCTATATTGCCAATTCAAATAAATAATAGGTCAACCAAACTCTCACTTGCAATCGGATCAAAAACTACCAAAAAACATCCACTGTAAAGATCTAGTGCGAAAATAGAATGAAATTTCGGATTAATTATAGGATTAATTTGTGTGGAAAATTGGAAGTGAGCAGATAAAAAAAATTAGGCACAGTTCAATGGTTTACTTTCACTGGACATAAGATTAAGTGCTACCGAAACGTCTCGGTGTACAAAATAATGGCCATATTTTTAACTTTTTAATGTCTGAATTTTTCTGAAATCTATAAAATTTTTCAATTTTATGACGTCATTCATAAAATTGAAAATTTCATTTGGTACAATTATGGAAACGCTTTGTCGTTAATGATTGAAGAATGACGATTTCGAAGAATGACGATTTCCTCTAACTTGTTTCCCTATAAGCAGTTCACCGCAAACTCCTCATTCTATTGAACATATGATCCTTCAGTCCTAGAAAGAATTAATGTTCTCCAGCTAAATTAGCTGAAATAGTAGTTTTTCTAAATTGTATTCGCATTTTTCAAAATCACAATTTATATTTCTGCAAAATGTTAATCACAAAGCAAATTTTAATCACTTTTTAGAACGCTGTGATAAAAAAAGTGTTGTTTGTGTTGTTTCATTTGGTACAATTATTTTATATTACCAGGAATATGCATTTTCTATTTTAGTATAACTAGTGGATATAATTTAATGCAGTTATACATCCGTCTTTTGTAAATAAATAAATCAATTGTGACTGCATAAAAAACTACTCCAGAAGATCTTTTGCATTTTGTCTTTAGAATTCTAATCTGTCTCATCTTAAAATATTAATCTGCTTAAATCTTTTGGAATTCTGCACAAAAGATTGTTAAAGGGAAAATTATCGTACTGGTAGAAATTTTTGAAACTTCATAATGGTACGCAGTTTAATGACCATGGCAGCTATTTAACAATGTATTCACAAATTATGAATATAGAAAAGGAACATTAATTTTTCCTCTCTGCTACCAACTATTTGAACAACAAATCTTCAGCTTAATTCAAAAGCATCCGGTATGAATTACAATTATAACAATACCCTTCATGAAGCAGAGTTTATCGAAAAAGGGCGAATTGGGTCCGAAAGAGCTGCTGAAACTGTTCTATATTGCCAATTCAAATAAATAATAGGTCAACCAAACTCTCACTTGCAATCGGATCAAAAACTACCAAAAAACATCCACTGTAAAGATCTAGTGCGAAAATAGAATGAAATTTCGGATTAATTATAGGATTAATTTGTGTGGAAAATTGGAATTGAGCAGATAAAAAAAATTAGGCACAGTTCAATGGTTTACTTTCACTGGACATAAGATTAAGTGCTACCGAAACGTCTCGGTGTACAAAATAATGGCCATATTTTTAACTTTTTAATGTCTGAATTTTTCTGAAATCTATAAAATTTTTCAATTTTATGACGTCATTCATAAAATTGAAAATTTCATTTGGTACAATTATGGAAACGCTTTGTCGTTAATGATTGAAGAATGACGATTTCGAAGAATGACGATTTCCTCTAACTTGTTTCCCTATAAGCAGTTCACCGCAAACTCCTCATTCTATTGAACATATGATCCTTCAGTCCTAGAAAGAATTAATGTTCTCCAGCTAAATTAGCTGAAATAGTAGTTTTTCTAAATTGTATTCGCATTTTTCAAAATCACAATTTATATTTCTGCAAAATGTTAATCACAAAGCAAATTTTAATCACTTTTTAGAACGCTGTGATAAAAAAAGTGTTGTTTGTGTTGTTTCATTTGGTACAATTATGGAAACGCTTTGTCGTTAATGATTTGAGAAGTATTTAGAGGTTTTGAAAGATTTAGAAAAGCTAAGCTTTTCTTTTCTGCAGATCGTTATTTTTGGACTATAATATTTGCTGAGTTGCGAACCAAGTTGCCAATTATTATAAACTGTTAAAACAACCCAAGTGAATATTTTGCTGTGCAGCTCATAGAGCTTTACTAGTGTCTGAGTACACGTTTCACAGAAACTGCCTGGAATCATAAATTCATGGTGCAAACGAACTATTTTGGTAGGTTTTGACCTCCTACCACTTATATGCCTCTTTATCCAGTGAGGCTAGCCTCCCTCATCCCAAGCTGGGGAAACCAAAGCCAGTCCCACACTTTCCCTTTGAGAGCAATTCGTCTGTTTTCTTCGGTTTTTCCATTTTCATCTTAAATGTACGGCAAGTGACCTCCTATTTTTTGCCCTAAAAACGTATTTTCAGAATAGTTTCCCGTTGAGACAAAAATTTTTCCAGATTTCTTAGTTTTAACCTATCTGCAAAAAAATACTTTGAAGTAACGGTGCAAATATTTACAAGATTTGTTGTTTCTTGTTAATTGCTCTCAAACAAAGTTTGTAGCAATTATATTAGCGCTGTGGTTTTTTAATGCGATTTTTCACTTCTCGTCCGACACTTTTAACTTTTTGTGCCCAAAAACGGGATAAACAGGTAAAACCCGTAGGGCATCAAGTGACTGATCACCTCTCTTAGAGTCTTTCTTTTTTCTAAAGTGCTTCCGCAAAACTGTTTTGAGGAGACAGGTTCATGTTGTGAAGGACCCCATGCTTGACCCCCCCCCCCCCCACCCCACACACTCCGATCCCCCCCCCCATGCTAGCATCCCTAGACCCAAGCTGGCTGCTACCGAAGCCAACGGGTCGCCGGTCGTTCGAGAGCAATTCGCCTGATATTAGTCCGTTATGTTACTCTTCCACATTGCTTGATCTTACAAAATTTGGCCGCTTAGTTTTACAAAAGGAAAAAGAATGGTTGCGAGTGCAAAAAATGCTCTTGTGTTGGTCCACGAACTTCATGCAATTTTGTTTCGCGGAACTTAACGTCATTTGTATTATCTTGGTTATATGCTGATACATCTGGTGTTATCAGACAAGCTTAAGCATTTATTTTGGCTCGGATATATTTACTTAAAACCGGTAGACAAATGAAACCTTGCTACGGGTTAGTTGTTTGGGTAACTGTTTCTTTAAATGATGTAATCAATCAAATACATGTCATTTATGCCGGTTATATCTCAAAGCAATGTCAAATGATTTAAGCGGCCTAGTAGGTTTGCTTTGTGTGCTTTGTACGATTTTGAAACATTTCAAATAGGTCGCTTGAATGATCTGGGTTCCTGTATTAAATGGACCGAGTTATCGCATTATACAAATAAAAGGATGATAACATGTTTTGGTGGCCATGTGTAGATAGTACCCCCAAGTCAAGGTCATTGCTGAAATTTTTGTTTCATGCAGTTTTCATGCTGTTTTGTTTCTCTTTTTCACACAATACTAAAATGTTTATAGATAGATGTTCTTCTTGACAGGTCCACTTATCAATAAATTGCTGATACGTCTAAAGGTAAACCCTAGTCATGCTTTTTTGTTCAAACCACGTCTGTGGAAAGCGAAGTGAACCGATAAGCTGAGTGAAAATTTTAATATTGACAAAAACTGAAAAACAAATTAGATACGAACACTACACAAAGTTCTATATTTTTATCACTGTTATTAGAAAATATCTGTTACATTGCTCGGTCTAAGTTTTTAAAAATTAATACAAGCTTATAACAATTTAGTTTTACTTTTGACAATACTGAAGAAGTATTCTGAAAAACTCAGGAAGAAATTTTAATCTCTGTAAATAACATCAAGTTGAAAAGAAAATTTCTGTTGCGTTTTCAAAGTAAATCCTCTGCAAAATGACTTCAGTGTGTTCACTTAAAAATATACTGACACTCAGTGTTTGTGTACATTGTGACACCGATTGTATAGCTGAATTCTATTGCACGGTTGAAAACTCGTTCATGTTGCTTACAAAAGTTGTGCTAGCTTCGTATCTCGATCATTGGTGTTAAGTAGATGTTAGTCGTTACTGACACTAATATTCGAGTCAAACGGGATCAATCTACAAGATTAATTCATCTTTTTTCTTTCATCAATTTCTCGCAATTTTTCTCACAATAATGATTTTATTATAGGAATATTGGATTTTTTTTTAAAAATGTGTAGATAGTGGTATCAAAATAAAAAACGCAACAAAATTAATATCCCCCATCCTGAAAGTGATTAATTGTCTTGAAGACAATGTAAACAGTGAATCGATAGAAAATCAATAGAATTATTGATTCTAAGTTTCAGAGACCTGTTCAGAGTACTTGGAGAGAAAATCCAGATTGAAGTTTGCCTTTTTTTCGTATCCGGTCGTAGTTGAATTTGACGTAAAATCTGTTCAACTGGATCAGAAAGCTTCTAAGTTCACAATGCAAATAATTGTTTGAAATAATGACAGTTGAAAACTCGTTAAATGAGATTCAACTTTCTGCTGATTAAGGAGAACTGGTAAATCTATATCTACAGTTTCTCTGCAACTACTCCTAACAATCTCTGCAACTACTTCCTCTGATACTTTCTTTTTTTTTACTGCAGTAATGGACAATTAATGGAATTCATTAACCCGAGAATAGAATACCTCGTTATTTACTTTTGTATTTTCTGTTAAGCTCTGTTCTTTTTCTGTTCTGAGGCTGTAAGACTAAAGTAGGGGATCAAGGATGTAAAAATTATCTCCAAAAGATGACTAAAAGTTCGTGTAATTTTCCAACCAAAAGTAAATTTTACTTTGTTAAATCATGGGTAAATTACTTTTCAGTTTACTTTAGTTTTCCGACAAGAGAGAAAAACAAGATTTATGATGAGTAAATTGAATGTACGAATGTACTTACTTGATCGTTGCCTATAGCTTGCTTAAGCTTCTTCGTCAGAACTACAGTCGAGAATCTGTTCAACGCCATGGTGCGTGAAAAAGTTTGACAGTTATTGTTTTCAAATCAATGAACAATATCTTAAAGGTAAACAAGCAAAGTCAATTTTCGGCCTTGGCTGTTTATGAGGTGCTTTATATAGTAACGCTTTTAAGAATAATTGTTCGTTTTTGCAAAAGTTGCAGCCTTATTCGAAAAATGTGGATAGTTTTTTCTTCAGGAAAGTGCTAACCGAGTCAGATAAAGCTTAAGCTATGTTAGGGTTATAACTCGAAAGGAAATAAAATAAATGATCATAAAGTTTTGATAGCCTGAATAGCCCAATTTATTACGGGGTAGTGTTGGGAACTATTCGCGAGAATTGAAAATGAGCTTCGAGGCATTTAACACTTGACTTTATGATCCTAACAGTAGTCTGGGAGTATTCAAGTTCAGACCCTTGACATTCGCATTCTGTTACAGGAAACGCAAGATTTGGGTTACGCTTTTGTTGTCTTTATTTGCAATGTTTTCTCTAACCCTTTTTTATAATATGCTGAGTGGCAAAGAAATAAAATGAGTTAATTTTTTTGCTGTACAAATATTTACAAACAACAAGGACCAATAACGAGATCGTGAAGATCTTCTCTTACAGTTTGTCCAAATAAAATTTCAAACTGATTTTGCCCAAATGCGCAAATATCAAGGGCAAACAGGTTATTGAGGAATTCGAAATTTATCCTGATGAATTAGAATTTGAAGTTATAAGTGATGTAACGTTCTATTTCTGTCTTTTCAAAGGGTTGAATTATGAGATTATACGAGTAAACATAAATTATGTATTTAGTGTTATTAGGTTTATAAGTCAGAGGGTGAATTAGAAAACGCTTTAAGAGGTTGTTGGAACGTAAAAAGGAAGTACCTAACAATATACAGTTGGATTTTGAGTGGTTTTGCTGTTTTTTCTACAGTTACGGTTGATTTTAAATGTTTGTTTTTCTTGTATTTTTTTGCAAGAGAAGGAAAGAACAATTAAAGCGACATTGATTTTTGTGTTGTGAGTGGATTATGTCACAAGTGAATAGAAGTGAGGAACAGATTTGTATGTTTCGCTTCACTAGTCCTCCTAAAGGCTCTGTCTAAAACTCAAGTCCCCTTTTGAACACTTTCACAGGGTGAGTGAACAGACCCCATTAATGGCTTTTGAAATTTACAAGCCCAAGCTTTTCAGACCCTATTGTTGCCATCCTTCTTAAAGCTGTTAAACTTTTTGACAGGGTGGTGTGTTAAAAAGGCTAATAATTGTAAACCAAATTGGGTTTTCAATGTTTTATATATCGTGTCACCCATCACGTAATCGATTGGAGTTTAAACAGATTAGAGCTACAACATTCAGATAGTTTAGTCATCTCTTTGTATTTGACGAATTTTAAAATGTTAAGGGATGGTAAAAAGTGAAGAGAAGCAGTATCGTATGAAAATTGTGATTTTTTGAGTGACGTAAAGCAGACATGAAGAGTGACGTAAAGAGTGACGATGTTTGATTTTCAGGTACTGAAATGTATGTGCTATGTATAAATATCCGAGCATTGAACTTTTGTAGCCCAGCTGTAACTCCAGCCTAGCTAGAGTGCATGCGAAAAAGTGACATAAACACAAAAAAGTGTCGTAGGCGAATCTTCTTTGCTTATTGCGACACTTTCTAATGAAAACGAGCATCATCACGACAGTCAGAAGTTAACAAAAGGGTGACAGTAAATCGCTTCAATTCAATCGTTAATCATCATACCTCTGTATGGTCACTTCTTATCCTCTGATCACATAAATAATTGAGTTTTCTAAAATGGCGCCCGATCTGACTCTTGTCAAGTACGGAGTCACCTACAATCCCCCGGCTATAGTCCTATTCTACAAAGAGAGAAACGCGCAAGACAATGACCCAAATTCCGATAATAATTCAGAGGAACCAAGTGAAAGCAACGCGTAAGTAAACTATCTCAATCAGAATTATGGACGCTGCTTTGAATGAATAAGAAATTAGCAAAAGTCCTATTAATTGGGAACTAAATTATTTTCTACAGCATCATTTATGTGTATTTTATTCTACTGCGTTTTTGTTCCGCCCTCGTAATGAAAGAACTGTATGCGAGCCTGAATTCTTGTTGTGTCACCCCCCCCCCCCCCCGCCCCCAAAAAAATGATCAGAGGAAGACATGAATGGTATCATTCGAAAAGCCTTAGAGCGTAAATATTTCTGCAAAAGGATTGTTTCGAATTTCGTTTTTGTTGAAAAGATATAAAGTTTTTAAAAAGATCTAAGTTTGAACAAAGAAATTAAGGAAAAATTTAGCGAAGTAAATAATTTCTGAGTTCAAGAGAAAAAGACGAAAATTTTGATTTTCTAATCTAGTTGTTGCGCCAACATTTAAACTTATTTTTGCGCTCCAATGATTAGGTACTTATTGGCACTCTATTTTTGTTTCGAAACAGTGTGGGAGGAACTATATACTCAACGGGTTTTGTTTGTTCAGTCAACGCAGACTGATAGATATATTTGACGTAGAACGATATGAGTGGTATGAAAGCAAGTTCTCATTAATTTCCCAAGTTTTGGGTTTAACTTGTGACGACACATGTGACATTTAATTGATTTAATTAAGTTCCTTTGTGGTCGAAGTGTAGCTTTACCACTTTTTAAAAACTTCAAGGACAATGTTTTTGTGTGTGTGCTTATTGGTTGAACAGACAAAACAGTCCCAGACGAAAGAGTCCTAATTTGCAAAATAGTCCCAGACAAAACAGTCCCGCTCGTTAGACAGATTAAAAAGAAATTGAAGCCTTGATCTTGAAAGAAAGCTTTGACGTCGGATAATCAGAATCAACGTGGCGCAGTAGTTAGTGATCTGACTCACAATCGGAGGTCGTTGGTTCGAGCCCGAGTGGGGAAAATATGTTCGCAAAAATAAAAAAGAGTGTAAATCAGATCGGAAAGTGGAAAAAACTATGAACAGTTTTAAAGTCCGGAGAACCCGGCCATGGGTTGCCGCGAGAGAAGGGAAAATGAAGGGCTAGTTCATGATCGACATTTTGCAATAATCAGATCGCTCCTAGCGTTATTTTTAAATTTAAAAAAATTAAGTCGTCTAATTGCTCTAGCAAGTCAGTGGCTGGCAGAGTCGCAAAAACAATAATTATTTTTTCATCTTGGGGCCCTTATCGTAATACATTAACTTCTCACCACTATGTGCCATCGGTAATAACTCCGGAATCTCAAATCCTTTCAGCGAAGGGGTCTCACTCATTTGTGAACGATTTTGTTGGCGCGTTCTGTTAACTGTCCTTTGGTTTGAGTTGTAAGCTGGAATATTAGCTGCTGTTTCTGGTGATGTTTTTTGGGCAGCAAATAATTTCTGGCGGGGAGTCTCGTCAGCCAGTGCTGCTCTGTCTTTAAACGCCGAGTGGAATTTTCTCTTTTCAATGTCTGCTGCATCAGGTAAATGGCTATGAACTGTGATAATTTCTTTGTTCATTGCGTAGCCTGACTCTGCAATTGCATTTTGTAATACAGCAGCGCCAAGAAGATGGGCTCTCTGTAAGTTGTCGGTGCCTAATATAGCCATAGCTTTCAAAGACGAGCAATTCCGATTTTTTGTTTGTCTGAATGAATTCCATATTAAAAATTTGCGTCAAAATTATGGCGCCAAACATCGTCAGGCACTCTTTCATATGCCGCGCAATTGAAACAAAACCTGTCATTGAGCTTAGCAACTAATATTCCGTCCACTTTTAATACTTTGATAATTTGATTCGGTTTAGCCTAATTGTCGTATTAACTTTCGTTAATGCGTTGAGTCAAAATCTGTAAAAATTTTGGGACTATTTTGTCTGGGACCTTTTTTTCTGTTTTTTAGACTATTTTGTCCGGACACGTCTAATTGTGCAGACTACCATTGCCCAGGCCACTAATAAAATTTCAGTTATTTTGTCCAAGCCGAGTGTGCATGGAAGAGGTTTTTTCTACTACAGAGGAAAAAAATTTTAATTGTGAGTATCCAAAAGCAGCAGTCTGTTCAGACATCTGTGATTTTTTTTCTGTATGCTTCATTTAGGACTCTTTGGTAGTATTATGGTCTACTCTTGCACAGTTTTGCTATTTTAACGGAAACAAAAATCACATCTGTTTAACAATATTTAAATTTCATCAGTTAGATGGATCTAGTTGTTGAAAGACTGAACTTATTTAGGGATAAAAAGTATTGGCAGTTGTATATTTCTTCATTTACGATACATAGCAGAGCGCAATCATAACTATTTGAATCATAACTCATACCTTCCTTTTTGACCCAGATCGAAGGACTTCGATTTTTGATCACGGTAAAAAAAACTTTCAAATTAGAGTTGATGTCGAAAGATTTTCAAAAATATATATTTAAAAGTGCTCAAAATGAGTCAATTGTTAATAGCTCTCGTGTGAGGAAGCGCCGAATGCCCGTGAGAGATCGGATGACAGGATCTGTGACTGGGATAGTCGGTTCTCCTGACGATAATGAAGATCCGAACAGAGTAATGACAGTTCAAGAGGTAGGGGAGAGGCTCAGGAAAAGACATCCCAAACACCTGCAACTTCTCACTAACTACAAGCTAGAGAAGTTATTGACACTCATACAAGGTACATAACATATCTACAGCCCATATTCAGTGGTCGTCATTCTTGTCAAGGTCAATTGATGTTGTTTCTATCGCAATGGTGACCGCTGAGAGCAATTATTGACCACTCTTGACCTCATGCGGATTTAAATGGCTTCTCGGATAAACAGATTTTGCGTGGAATCAATGTTCTGAATTCGTTTTGATGATAGTCTGAAGATTGATTAGGTGCTATTATGTATTTTTATTGATAGTAAAATTGACAAGGCGACTCGGTAATGTGCGATCGCACATAAGGTTCCGACCCCGCTCATTCACAATTTTGGCTTGATTTTCTACCAAATGAGGAACATAGAAAACCCCAAAAATTCAAGTATTTTAAAAAAAAATTGGTGTGTGAACGAAAAGAAAGTCTCCAAAGCAAATAACTGTGGTGGAGTAAAAATGGCGCATTAGATTGATGAGATGTGCAAATATTAAAAAAACCGAGTCAAGGTGAAGAGCAAAATCAAACAACAGCAACAACAAAAATTAATTACATCAAAAACTTCATGTCCGTTTTTAAAAACAAAACTTTATAACAAACTCAAAAAACCATCAGATAAAACTGATATTAAACAAAAATAACTTGTAATTCAACAGAAAAGATTCAAATGTTATAGATATTAATTTTTTGTTAGTTAAAAAATCAAAAATAGGTGCTGCGTTTTTGATAATCAACGAATAAATTTAGCAAAAAACGGCGAAGTTTTAAATACAGAGCGCTCTCAACGGAATTTGATGTAAAAAAGCCCCCTTTTGAGTCTATAAAGTTGTGTTAGTGGTGTTTGGGTCTGTACTTCCTGCAATTTTTATCAAAATGGACTAAAGAAACTTATTTCGTGCTGTTTTTGAAGAAAAAGTCTTTATTTTGAAATATTTAGCCAGAATTTTTGACAAAAAAAAATAATCAAAATAGCCTACAATGTTCTTTTGATTTTTTTATTTTTACAAATAATAATCAACAACACTTTCAAAAAAAATTAACAAATTTTCTCAAAATTGTCAAAGTTTTATTCAATAATTCCGGAAAAAGTGATTAAAATCTCGCCGGAATTCACACTATTTTCTCAAAATTTAAAACTCGATAACTCTCTGTAAAAAGCTAAAATTAAAAAAATCTTTTTAATTCGATATTCTACGCTGGACAAGCTTTCTAATGATACCAGTCTCAACTCTCTACGATGAATATATCGATCGGCCAAAATTGACTGAACAAAAAAACCCGTTTGAGTATATAGTTCCTTCCCCCTCAAGAGGGGTCGGAACAATAAAATTTTCTGTTGATAGTAAAAATGTTCTAATCACTGCTATTGTTGCTTTCACTTGGTGCACAAAGCTCAATTGATTTTCAAAACCTAAAGGTGAGCTAACTTTTGACAAAACCAATCAGTAAAATTACTTGAAGAGATGGCGATAATATAATGATGGCATTTTAGGTCATCAAAGAGGTCTGTCGCAAGAGGCAGTTCTAGTTAGATGGGACATGGAACACACAGTGGATGGACAGGAGGATCTCAATAAGTTAGACAATGACTCCCTCAGGAAGAAGAAACTGGCCATGGAGGAAACATTCGAGAAACATCGTATTCTACCAGGTGCATTAATTACTTAAGATGTACCTGAAATTTTGTTTAAAGAACCAGTCTTAGAATTGACCACCTAATGACGAGCAAAATATTCTATTATCTTGTTATATCGTACATCTTCTTATACGATGCAACAATTGCGATAAACTCGCGTCGTTCATGAAAACGAACGTGTATTGAAACATTTTTAAAAGTGTCTGATCAAGTGAACGGCGGCGTACATTGACTTAAGCTTAGCGTGGAAGTTTGAGGATGGTAGCTTTACTTAGGTGCTCGAAGACATCCAAGCAGCTACTGTATTTGTCAACCTTTTTTTGAAAAATTTTAAAAAAGGTTGGCAAATACGGTAGCTGTTTGGATGTTTTCGAGCACCTAAGTAAAGCTATCATTCTCAAACTTCCACGCTAAGCTTAAGTCAACCTCTGCGGTGTACGGAACAATTATCCGAGGGAAACTTAAGTGACAGCTCCGCTTGGTCACCAAGTGATGAAGTTGTGCTTCTATTAAACTATTTTGTTCTTTCTCTCTAGTATCTTGGATGCAAAATGCCTGTTCAAAGCCATTTTTATTATAACGTCTGCTTTTTACATTTTTCAATCATTGTAACCAATTTTAGTGGAAAGAAAAAATGTGTTTAATAAGATAAGCCAAAAGAATTTCAACGTCACAATTATTATTGTAGCATTTGTTCATTCAACCATAAGAATTGAATTCCTCATAGAAAATATTGCTAAAATGTGTGGCAGGTGACCCGAACTACATTTACGACAAAGAGGTCAATTTTGACGAGGGTGACAAATTGGACTGCGACTGGGATTTAGACAGTGATAGTGAACAGCACAAGCAACCCAAACCAGGGGGACAAGCTACAACAAAAAACACTATAGCAAGTCCCTCGGAACAATTTGGGTTAGCCTCTTCGGCGGTTTCTCCGACAAAACTGCTAACGACATCCCTTGACAATGACCCAATATCCACTTCTGATGAGAAAGTAAACATTCCAGCATTACAAACATTCCAAGTGTCAACCGCAGCTACTCATAGCAACGACCTTCTGGTCGATGATATTGATGACTTTTTCGATGATTAGTTAATTAAGAGATATACCAGAGATTTATCCTTAAAGAGTATTGCGAGATTAACTTTAATTAAGCGAACTGTAAACTTTTAAGAATTCTTACATGTATACTAAGTATGGATTAAGCAAGCTACTAAAATATGAAATTATGAGAGCTAATTTCAACGAAATTTGCAACAAGCTGAACGTTTTTCGCCTTAGGCTATAAAATGAATAATGAATTAATCATTTTCAATACGCCTTTCATCGTCAAGCACCGTTGCGTTTATGAATTGTTGGCTTAATTCAGGGAATAGGTGGTTAAAATCTCCGGTTTTATAGTGAGGATCAATTTTGCTGCTCAAATAAAATTTTTTCCGCCTTTTAGTTGATCAAGCTTTAACGCAATAATTTGGATAAAAATTGGAAGTTAAGTTGAAATTGAGATGAACAAGTGTAACAATAGATTGTTTTAGATTTAATTGTTTGTACTTCAATTCAAAATTGTTGGTGGAAATGCTCGTTTCTTCATTCTATAGTTGTCTGCCAAGAGGTAAATTGAGCATCTTGTTCAAGCGGCCTGGTACACTTAAGACAAGAACTAATTTGTCGCAATCTACCGAGACGATTTCAAATAAATGTTAATCGATCAACAAATCATATTGCACCGGCAATTTGTTAGCTTTCATCTTAAAATGTGACCTTGAAGCATCATGTGTGTAATCAAAGATAGAAAATTTTGAAAATGAGTCAAATCGCGTCTAAGTTTTCTGAAATTCTTCATGAAAATTGCATTATTTAGTTCATTTTGTGGCAAGATAATGATAATGATTTTGGGTATTGTGGTGCATTGGGTACTCTGGATGAGTTGTTCTCTCACTTTAAAAGTTGTTGAAACAATCGAAAACGAAAAATTTCTGCATTGCGATTGCACCCATTTTTAAAAGACGAAAGAGTGGAGGCGAAAGAAAAAATTAACAGTTTAACGCTGTAAAAACAGTTCCTTCGGCAATGCGTAAATTTTGTTGACACTTGCTTCCTGTCATACATAGCAAGCAATAGCTCCAAAAGTAACTTACCTCGTCTTGGTGCAACATGGCTCATGGATAAATAAGTAACTCAAATGATAACTTTGATCAGTTCAGTTAATGTATTTATCTTTAAATATCAAACTACATCGCCAAATGTTTTCAAATTGACAGCTACACTCAGAACTAACTATACCGGCTATCATTTTTGGTTCCTCAAACCAGTCGGTTAAGGGTGTTATAGGAAGTTCATGTTAGCCAGAGAGTTGGAATGAAAAGAGTTCGTAAGTAAAAATATAAGAATCTACAAGTGAGCTATTCTGAGAGATATTGTAGTTGCATCAATTCGGAGCATAGTATGTTAAAACCTCTGGTTTAGAGTTTGGAGCAATTCCGCTGCTCTAATAGAATTTTTTCTATAAAATGTTCACATGCGGCATTTTTACATTGATTTTTGTTTTTTTAAAATTTTTTGATCTGATGTTTTTTAGAAATGGTTTTTCCAGGTCAAACATAGTCCGTTCTAGGTCTAGTTTTTTGCTTAGTCAAAGAAAATTCTTTGAATTGTACGTCAGGACTTGTCCTACTATGTTTTATTACTTCGTCGAACGAAAATGTTTCACTTTACGTCATTTTGCCGCTTTTTCAACATTTTGCGTGAAATCTTTATGACTTCTCTAGGCTAGTTTCTCTCTTCTCTGTGTTAGATTTAATTGTTTGTACTTCAAATGAAAATTGTTGGTGGAAATGCTTGTTTCTTCATTCTTTGGTTTTCTGCCAAAAGGTAAATTGAGCATCTTGTTCATCCACCTGATGCGCTTAAGACAAAAACTAATTTGTGGCAATTATAAGAATCTACAAGTGTACTATTTTGCGAGATATTGTAGTTGCATTAATTCAGGACATAGATAGTTCAGGACATGCATAGCTTTAATGCTATAATTTGGAGTAAAATTGGAAATTTTTGGTATGACCCAGTAGCGTACACAATCTTCTTAAATGGCCTGATCATCTGCAGCCTCAAACAATGGTTGCCCGTTTCTGTCTTAACTTCAGAAAAGTTTGTAGATATCAATTACAATGTAAGAAGATGGAAAAAATCTGTCGATATCTTTTTATTACCAAACAGGTAAGCTTGATTTACAGCGCAATCTTTTTTTGATTTAAATAGTTTTCTTTTGAGAGCTACATTTTTCCTAATTAATAGCCGCCCTCATCTCAGCCGGCTATTATAGCGCTCCTAATTGTTTTACAATTCAAAGAATTTGAATTGTATTGGGGCGCTGTCTTTTTTTAAGATCTGCTCACAAATGTTCATAATTTTTGAAGTCAATTTGGAGTAGTGATTTTGGTCACGCCGAAACAGGAAGTGGAGCGAAAACGCGAGTGGTTTTGGGGCGTGAAGTTTTTTTTGCTCTAATTTTAAAGTATTGAGAAAACGGAGTTTGAACGGAAATTCGCTTTCTCGGTAGTGGTTTTTTGTTCACATGCGGCAATTTCGCTTTCATTTTTACTGTTTTTTCGATTTTTTGGTTTGGGTTTTTTTTCCAAATGGTTTTCCCAATACATTCATAGTTCATTCTAGACCTAGTTTTTTGTTTGAACTAAATTTCTATTTCTCGCTAGTGGTTTTCGTTCACATGCGGCATTTTTACATTGATTTTTGTTTTTTTTTTAAATTTTTTGATCTGATGTTTTTTAGAAATGGTTTTTCCAGGTCAAACATAGTCCGTTCTAGGTCTAGTTTTTTGCTTAGTCAAAGAAAATTCTTTGAATTGTACGTCAGGACTTGTCCTGCTATATTTTATTACTTCGTCGAACGAAAATGTTTCACTTTACGTCATTTTGCCGCTTTTTCAACATTTTGCGTGAAATCTTTATGACTTCTCTAGGCTAGTTTCTCTCTTCTCTGTGTTAGATTTAATTGTTTGTACTTCAATTGAAAATTGTTGGTGGAAATGCTTGTTTCTTCATTCTTTGGTTTTCTGCCAAAAGGTAAATTGAGCATCTTGTTCATCCACCTGATGCGCTTAAGACAAAAACTAATTTGTGGCAATTATAAGAATCTACAAGTGTACTATTTTGCGAGATATTGTAGTTGCATTAATTCAGGACATAGATAGTTCAGGACATCCATAGCTTTAATGCTATAATTTGGAGTAAAATTGGAAGTTGTTGGTATGACCCAGTAGCGTACATAATCTTCTTAAATGGCCTGATCATCTGCAGCCTCAAACAATGGTTGCCCGTTTCTGTCTTAAGTTCAGAAAAGTTTGTAGATATCAATTACAATGTAAGAAGATGGAAAAAATCTGTCGATATCTTTTTATTACCAAACAGGTAAGCTTGATTTACAGCGCAATCTTTTTTTGATTTAAATAGTTTTCTTTTGAGAGCTACATTTTTCCTAATTAATAGCCGCCCTCATCTCAGCCAGCTATTATAGCGCTCCTAATTGTTTTACAATTCAAAGAATTTGAATTGTATTGGGGCGCTGTCTTTTTTTAAGATCTGCTCACAAATGTTCATAATTTTTGAAGTCAATTTGGAGTAGTGATTTTGGTCACGCCGAAACAGGAAGTGGAGCGAAAACGCGAGTGGTTTTGGGGCGTGAAGTTTTTTTTGCTCTAATTTTAAAGTATTGAGAAAACGGAGTTTGAACGGAAATTCGCTTTCTCGGTAGTGGTTTTTTGTTCACATGCGGCAATTTCGCTTTCATTTTTACTGTTTTTTCGATTTTTTGGTTTGGGTTTTTTTCTAAATGGTTTTCCCAATACATTCATAGTTCATTCTAGACCTAGTTTTTTGCTTGAACTAAATTTCTATTTCTCGCTAGTGGTTTTCGTTCACATGCGGCATTTTTACATTGATTTTTGTTTTTTTTTTTTAAATTTTTTGATCTGATGTTTTTTAGAAATGGTTTTTCCAGGTCAAACATAGTCCGTTCTAGGTCTAGTTTTTTGCTTAGTCAAAGAAAATTCTTTGAATTGTACGTCAGGACTTGTCCTGCTATGTTTTATTACTTCGTCGAACGAAAATGTTTCACTTTACGTCATTTTGCCGCTTTTTCAACATTTTGCGTGAAATCTTTATGACTTCTCTAGGCTAGTTTCTCTCTTCTCTCATTCTGCTAAAAGTGATTTTGAACATCAGTTGTTCAGCGAAGCAATTCAAAATGAACAGAGTCAGTGTAAAAAATTGAAGTCAGAAATAGAAACGGGATAAACCCATAAAGCCCAATTTTAGATGCCCGCTATTTGAACGTCGTTCCTATAAGTCTTAGTTACTATCTCTAATGCTTATTGGTATTGATAGTTGCCCTTGTAGCCTCTCTCTAAGAAACAGAAGTATGCTTATCTTTTTTTCAGTATCTTCTATTCTTTCAATCCCAATCATGCTTATTAGAATCAACGGCGGCTATTTTCCGGCAATCTGCCGGGTATGTTCTGATGCTGCAATCATTTGTCCACAAAGGATGAAAAATGATCAAAGTAGTGCTTCGCTTTCAGTTTTACATCTTGAATATTGAAAAATGCAATACGTGTCTTAATGTTTAAATCAGAGAAAACAATGTTTGCAAGTTGGCAGATATTTGGAAACTGGCTCTAAAATAACAGGTCAGCAACAATGAAACCCTTATATTCCGTGAATGGATGGTTAAAACCTCTGGTCTAGTTTGGCGACCAATTTTGATGCTCAAATAAAAAATTTCGCTTTCTAGTTGACTACAGTTCAACTCAATAATTTGGAATTAAATTTAAAGTTGAGGTAAGACGTACACGTGTAACATCAAACCGTTCTACATTTAATTTTTTGTACCTCAATTCAAAATTATTGATCGAAATGGTTGTTTCTTCATTCTTTAGTTGTCTACTAAAGGTCAATTGAGGGTTGTGTTCAACGTGTAGGACAAAATTAGTTTCTAACAATCTACGAGACGATCTTACACAATTGTTAATTGGTCAACCAATCAGATTGCCCCAGTTTGTATCTGAAAATTGTCATCCTTAAACGTGTGATCAAGGATGAAAAATATCCCAGAATTTTTAACGATACATCATTTTTTCAAATAAATCATTGTGCCCATGACACCTAATTTATCGGTAGCATTAATGTCTGTACTGAAATATATGAATCTGTCAATGAAATTACCCGAGCAAGTAGTTCCTCCTTTTCATTAGGTTTAAGCTTCGCTATATGTAAATTCTGTGCTTAACGGATTTAACAATAACAAAAAATGAGGGCTAAAAATAATTGCTGTAATGATGGAGACTTCATTGAATATGATTCCAATATCAATGAGCTCTTAAAGTACGCTTCAATCTTGACTTAAGAGTTAAAAACTATAATATATGGGGAAACAAGAAACTTACTCGAAAATTTGTAGTTTGTGGCATTTGCTCGAGCCATACAATGTTTATTTTGCTAAACTTATCAGACAGTTTTATAAATAAGCTTAACATCAATTTATGGAAAAATGAAAATATTTGTCACCATTTGGCGATGTGGTGACTGCAGTTTTTTATAAGTAAAGTTTCTATAAACTGTTCCAGCCATTTTTAGCATAAATAACTAACACATTCCTTGTTCAGACTAGAGATAATAGATTATAGAGAATGTAGAATCAAATAAAATTGTATAAAATATCAGAGATCAAGTTTGAATACACAACTGCTTCTAAGCAAGCTGAATAGTCCCAATGCAAACATTCATTGGATGTTTAAATAAATAAATCTTTTTCTGCTTTCAACACACTGGAATTCTAAGACACGCCACTGACAATCGATTTGATCATTTTTTATTTCCAGCCGTGAAACAATTGGAGTCCTGGTGCAACTCGGGGAAAAATATTCTTCATGATTAAAAAGGCGTTATTATTACCTTGATTCCTTTTTTAGATGATCAAAGTATTTTCAATTAAACATAGGATGTGCATTGAATATTTTCCACCAGGGATCATCCATTTAGTTCTACTCAACATTTTCACAATGCTCAGATTTTGCTATAGTCACAAAGCAGTATTAGTTTTACTTTAATATCCATATATGGAATGCAAGTGCTAAACAATCAACTATTTTAAAGAAATATGCACAAAACATGTGCGCTTTGACTAAACATCATTCAAATAATTTATCACCATTTTTTGAAAATTGTTTCTTATCAGTTCTTCATTGCTTCAAACTCTTTTCTAATTTGAAATTTTGAAACCAAAAGATCTAAGTACGCTTTTATGATTCGTCGATATAAAAGTTTACCAAATAAATTTCATATTTGCTTAGTTTGCAGCTTTCATTCTGTCGCCATGATACGTCACTCAGTCTAGTTCTCTTTCCATTGTTGTATAGGGGAAATGTTCCCAACTCAGCAAAAAAGGCGCTGGAACTCGAAACGCTTGAAAAAACGAAAAAAAGTCAACAATAAACGACCAGTTATTAATTTTTGAAAACTTTTAGCTGACATAAGAAACAAGTCAAAGAAAACGTGCACCGTATTAATTCACAAGTCAAACTAAAACAAGGGCACTATCTTTGAGATTTCCGTTTCATCGGCGCAAAATATATAATTGAGGTGACGGATGAGTAGGTAGAGGATGTAAAAAATAAGATGGCTTTCAATAACCAAAATTAACATTGATTGTCGATGAATAACTAATAGAAGTCATTCAACTACTTAAAATGCTCGAATTTCAATATCATCACCAAGCAGTGTTAGTGAAATTTTATTCCAATTAAAAATGGAATAAAGTGCTAAGAAAATCAACTCTGTAAAGAGATATGAATGGGTGTATCATTATGGCAACATTCATCAAATTCAAACGTTTTCCAATACAACTACACAGGTATAACCATTGAGCTAAACATCTGTCAAGAGTTTGAAAGGAATGCATAACCTTTAATTTTCCCTTTTTCAAAATTTTTGGATAAGTTTAGAGCTTTGACTAAACAGAGAGATGAAAACTATTTATTTACTGAGCGAAACAGCCAAAAAAAACAACTGAATTGAACACGAACACACATCAAATGACTATTTGAAAAAAAATCGTCCTCTAAGACTTCCAAAAACTTTTTTCTAACGTTAGATAGAAATCTTATAATTTTGTGTTGTTAACCGAATTATTTTTTTTTTCATTTAAATGAGCTTAATGATAAAAACGTGAACGAAGTGCCCGAATAATTTTTACTTCCAATAGAGTCAATGCGTGGCAATTTTTCTCGTCTATCTCAATTTTTTTGCGGGTTTACTGGGGCTCTGAATGTGATTGAAGATCAACGTAAGAGCACTTTGTGAGAGAATAACTTACGTTTTCCTCAAGTTCATTTGCTCAATTAGAAAATTAAAAGAAATTGATTTCCTAATTGATTGAAATTTTCAATAGTTTTTCATTAATCGCATTTCTGTTGTCATCGTGAAAATATGATAATAAGAACAAAAAATAGAAAGATAGATGGTTATGAAGTTCCTCTCTTAGAACGTACAATGAGCTGAACAAAACAAGAGCACGCCTGCTTACTATTTCAACCCTCAAAGTTGTCGGTCGAAACAATTAAGATAGGATAGTTACCAATGGTGACAAAACTAGGCTTGCTGAAGATGGGATAAAGTCCATACCACTGATAGTGTATGAAGTTCACCATAACAGATAGTACAGAGCAAAATTTGCAACATTTAGACCTTTGCTATCAGTTGACGATAATTACGTAATTGCAGACTAGTTGCTATTTAAGGCTTGCATCAGATGAACGAAACAGTTCTAAGCAAATATGCCGTTTTAAAAGCCAAACGAGAAATATGATATTTTTCCTAATACAACACAAGATGTATTTTGAACTTATCAAAATGATGTGAGAGCCTTTAAATTGAAAATCTTTTCGCCAACCAAAGAACAATTAAAACCACTCACCTCTAACAGTTTTTCAATATGAGGACAGATATATCACTATTGAGCTGAAGGCCAGTATATAGTCTGTGGGAATTAAATAATAGATATTTTTTCCATTTCAAAAATTACATGATTTTTTAGGATCTTTATTTAGATTGCAAGATAGCTAAAAACAATTAATAAAATTTAGAAACAAAAACAAAAAAAAAACAGGGTCGATCAAAACCAATCGTTTGCGCAGCATTTATATGCACAAGTAAACTATTTGAGAACAATTTCATCCCAGAAATGATGCTTAAGTAAAACTCCTTGGTTGAATATTTTATTTTAATTCTCTCGTCCATGTTCTTCAAATCCAGAAATTTTTAAATATTGTTGACTCACAACCTGAATAAACTGTTCAATGGTGGCCTTTTCCTTTTGTTTTCATGATTAGAGAACACGATGAGTTAAACAAAACAAGAGACCGCCTAATTACTAGCTCAACCCTGAACGTTGCGGGTCGAAACTATAAAGATAAGATGATTGCCAACGGTAAAGTAGATGGCTTTACTTAATAAGCTCTCAGTGAAATATTTTAATATAAATGAACGATTCGGTAGTCTCAGTATCAACAAAAAGACGTGACTAATTTTATTATCAATAACAAAATCAAAAAACTAAAGTATTTAAAAAATATAGTCAATGGACCATCAAAAACTACTCATTTACAGAGGCTTTTCAATACAAATACTGTAGAATTTATATTTTCGCTTAGGTGGTTCAGAATAAAGTCTGAGCTTACTTAGCCACTTTTCGTTCAATCTAATTTATTTCGAAACTTCCGAGCAATAACCCAAGGTTAGTACTTTGCTATAGTTTCATAAGTTTTCTTAATATTCCAGAGATAGCTTAAGTTAGAAAATCCTTCTCTACACCACCCACTCGGTCTTAACTATTCTCCTGGAAAGTTATAAAAACAAAATTTAAAAGAACAAGATATGCAAAGAACATACACTGTACTTCAATAAGAATAATTTGGACAGCAGTTTTCTCAAAAGTTCTTACATCGTGTTTGCAATTATGCCAATGATGAAAACTCAACAGAACTTCAAAAATTAGTCATTGCTCAATCAACAGTTCAGACTGTTCTCAATACCATATGGTTAATCTCTTCTTCATGTTTCAGCGTGTAATTTCATATCAAATGAGTCACAGCCCCCTATCGGGAAATCTTCAAATGCGTCTATGAGTGCTTTGAATCCCCACCTTAGTGATTATTGACGATTATACTGGATTGTGATTGGATATGAATGTGAAAGTTATGGTTTGTCATAGTGTTTCAGGCCAACCGTCCGCACTTGTCCTTCCATGCATTATTCAGATTGTCAAGTTGTTTTTCGTCCTTCACTTGAAGCAATCAAAGCCTCTGTTGGTGAAGCAAGTGGAGTTAGCGGCGCACCAGCCCCTGTGATGTTGCTTTATGTGTGATCAGCGTGAGACAGAAAAACGTTTTCTTGCGGAAATCCAGCAGGACTAATGTATATAAAAATTTAAATTTGAATTTGCTTCACTACACAATCATCTCTCAGAACTAAATATAACTTACATGAAGAGGTACAATTTTTGAGGTAAACCTAAGCTAGGAACTGCTATATTACCCAATAATAGCGAACTGTCAGTTGTTGACTGATCTCTCTATAATCGCCTAATTTTTCTGCAGTAGCTCATGCCTAACTCTAACGTTAAGCAATTAAACTGACAAAAAATGACTGCAAACTTACTAAAGACCTACATTCTAACAAAACCAGTGATAAACGCAATCAAAGTAAACTCTCGACAGAGTCTCTTAGCTAATTTTTATCTCTAAGGAAAGAGTATCACCATGGAAAACAACAAAGACTGTATATCAAGCTGGTGATTTTAGATTCAAGAAAATGGGCCCATAAAAACTACTCCACAGCAAACGTTCATAACAACCGCAGTCCATGATTCGCTTTTTGGATAACCGTGCCCGGACATCTATCGTTTTTAGGGGCGCTTAACCGATTATATCAATCGACGACTGATATAAATAGGGAATATAGGCTTTTGCTATGATGAAACATTCTAAGATTCAACTGATAAAAAAAGAAAGAGAAAAGAATTAACAACTTAACGCTTGGTAAAGAGAAATCTGGAACAGCAAAAGAACTTCTTTAAAAAATAATTTCAGCATCTCATGAACTGTCACAAAATACTTAATTTTCATCGGCAAGAATTTAACATCCTAAGATCCAAATGAAAAATTCCTGAATCCCTCTCTGGTGGCCAATGTAGAATTTAAAATCCAGCTAAGTTGGTTCCGGACCTTAGCCCCAAAATACCAAGAAGTTTTGAAAACAATTTCTAAATTTTGTTTTTTTTTATAATTTAGCCCTCCAGGCGACTTCAATTCTCTGAAAAACCTGCAGCCCTAACTAAATTGTAAATAAAAACGGGCTCAATCCCACACTTCTAGTACTTTTGCCTTTTAAGAGAAATATATCAAAAACACGCCGAAATCTGGATAGTTACTTTCTGCCTTACCAACAGGAAGGAGAGAAATCAATTGCAAAATTAAATTGGAAAGAAGCTCTGAAAATATACAAAAATCAAGTTTACGCCCAATTTAGTAAGTAACCTCTAATTTGTGGTGAGAAATCTAAGTTTCAATAAAGGTTCTAAATCCGTTCAGTTTAGACAAAATCAAAACTGCCATTACGTATCAAGATCGCTATTTGTTGATTGAACTGTTTATAAAGTCCTAATCTATTTAGCCAGTATTCTTTCATTCTAATTTAATTCGAAACTTCTGAGAAATAACTCAAGGTTAGTACTTTGCTATAAATTCTTAAGTTTTCTTAATATTCCAGAGATAGCTTAAGTTAGAAATTCCATTTCTACAACTCCAAAGATATCACCGTTGAATCAGAGACCTGTCTGGAAAGATCCGATAATGCTTGCGTTTTTGTTTTGAGAAGCTTTTATTTATTATTCTATTACTATAATCTTTTACCTGTTCGTTTGGGTTATTGGAAGGTGGCTGGGTGTATTTGGGTGCTGAGGATACAGTTGAGCCCTTGTGATGGGCCATCGCTGCGCCACTATTCATAACTTAGTTTAGTAAAAAAAAATTATAAAACTTATAAATCGTCACTGCCATTAAATGACGCCTCAAATTCTCTTTGAAAAACTATGCGATAAGTTAAAAGCAGAAGCTGTTTGTATTGATATAAAAATTGGTTTCATCTAAATTTAAAAACTCTCAGTTGCAAATCAACATCTAAATGAGAAAAATATTAAAAATAACAATAATTAGTAAGTAATAATTTATAGTAACCGTGTTCCGCTTAAAATAAGTTTCCAATTAAATCCAAATTTGTGCAAACTGATTTTGTTAAGTTATTTCAAAATTTCGGCTTCATGAGCGAAATGAAAGAGATCAGTGCAAAAATGGGGAAAATACAAAAAATGCTGTAATTACGGAAGATCAACAAACTGCATCTATTTTGTGGTTGTATGTTTTTAACCTAAAAAATTGACGGCTGGGAGAAAGGTCAATTCCTTTGAGGTGTACTATTTGACCCATAAATGCAGAAATGTTTGGGTAAACAAAATGTCGTATAAACAGCAAGACTTTTGGTTCGTTTAAACCAATGGCTCGGGGGCAAAAAGAGGATTAGGTTACCCGTAATAGGGTTATTTACACCACTAAACTGTTCCTCCAAAATATTATCAGAGACTAAAATATGGGGAAAAGGAGAAAATTCCAAATTAAGACCACAAAATTGTATTATCACAATTAAATTAGGAACAAAATAGAATAAAAAACTGTATCATTCCATAATCTACGGTGAAACGGAACCATAAATTTGTCGTTATAGCCTAGGGTTTATGAAGATAAATGGAAACATTAGCAGTAAAAACAGTTCTTCCTGCTTTTAGTTACATCATTGTTTTTGTTTAGAATAGCAGTAGTAACAACTGGCATCAAACCAAATAAGAAAAAGAGTAAACAAGTAAATAAGAGGACATGGCTAAATTAGGACAAACGAATCAGTTGATCAAGTCCACATGTTACTATTCAACTCTAATCCAAATTCACTCAACAATGAATTTTTTGTAATCCTATTCTGAGAGCAAAGTCCTTCAAGTCACAAGTCCTTTCAATCCAGCAAAAACTACAATGGAAAAAGAACAAACAAACAAACTGCAATTAGAAGTTGCAAAACGCTGGTTTTAATGATAGTTATTTAACCACAATTGTGGTCAATACCAGCACAGAAAATACGAGGATTGCCGGCTTTAAGTTTCATGCTGCGCTGTCAACAAAAACAACCGAAAGGTCTTTTATGTTCAAGAAGTCCATTTCAAGTACCTAAATTGGAGGAAAAAAGTCTCTTGTGCATCTGTTAAAATCTAAATTAAAGCACAGTAAGACGACTCTTGCGAGTCTGTGAGGCGCAGAGAAAATTCCCTAATACCTCACAAAAATATGACTGGGTTGAATGATTGCTGTGAAAGATCGCGTGCTCGACCTGCTGAGTTTCATCAGATTTTATGGACATTTATATTTTTGTTACTGATTATGTTTCAAAACGAATCCGTTGAAAAGTTGCTAACATTCAAAGTCATGAAGTCAGTTGCTGCTAAAAAAAAGTCAGTTGCTGCTAAAAATGGCCAAGAGTTTCACGTTCAAACTTTTTGTTTGTATTTGCATGACGGTTTTTTTATAACTCTGTAACAATTTTCCTGTACTTGAAAAATTATATCAATAGCAAATCGATTGAAAACACAATTACTGAGCTCATGTTTTCCGAAAAAAATTTGCTTAGAAAACTCTTCTAGAGTTTTTATTCGCGTAACTGCAAATTCTCGTCATTGTATAAATGCAATTAATCTAGAATTCTCTGTGCATTACCTTACCCAGGTCTAGGTACAGACTTATGGAAAGACAATGCTCGAACAAAATGTACTATGAAAAGACCATACTCTGGGTTTTAGCTCGACTCAGATTTTTCGCAAAAGACTTTAGCTGGACCCAAAATTTTACAAAAGATTTTAGCTCGACCCAACATTTGGGCTGGACTTAAGCTCGACAAAATGTTTGAAAACAAAGTCGAGTTAAAGTCTTTTCGTTGGTCCATCATTGGCCTTTTCATAAGCCTGCTTTTTGCCATTACGTGCAATATTACATATAACGAAGTCAGCATGTATGCTCCTCCATCCTTTACGATTCAGAAGAACCGCTAATCCCTCTGTGATATCCCCAACTGTAGAGACACTCTCTCGCGCCGCAACTCCACCTCAAGTTTGTATACTGGATTCGAGGTGCGAATCCAAGCTTTGGTTAATTCGTGTGATTTCCTCTTTTAGATTTACTTAGCAATCGTGGCGCGATTGCACATGAAATTATTGAGTACGGAATTCTTTGTCAAATCCACTTAGATTGTTTTATGGTAGGAAAACAGAGAAGATTGAGAACAACTGAATTCGATAATAAGATTCAAGAGAATGAATAAATAGTCAAAAGTGGGGGATCTGAACAATCTGAAATATTGACTTTTTAGTCGGCGGTAAATTACTTGTAGGTGAACTATGACTTATAGCCTGACAAGGGCAAAAATGAAATAATTTAGTACAAATTAATAAACATGGACTTAATATGGTACAACCGTACCACATATCCTTGGCTCGAGCAAAATTTTAAACTGTAACAGTGTAAAATTTATGATAATATTAACATATGTACTGGTTATTATAAATAATAAGAAATGTGAGCAACAACAGATAAGTGACGAAGGAACAGTGGAAAGGAGGTTCAAATGCAGGAGAAAAGTAAATCAATGCAAACTTTCAACATTTACGGTAAAATATATGCATGCAATATAAATTAAGGCATAATCGCGATGCAAATCCACAAAATTAATAACGTAGAGGATATGGTTATATGAGCAACATCAATTTTAACTAAAGTATATTTAACACGAACACGGTTAGTTAGCGAACATAAACACGAAATGAATGGAAAAGTTATACGAATCCATATTTAAATGAACAATTACAGAATTGAAATTTGAACAATTTAACAAATTTAGTCTAAAAGTTTTAACTCAAATTTGGTTTTCTGCGTCAATGACGCTCATACTGATTTCTCTTGCATAGTCCTCATATTCGTAGCTCTCAGGAGACCATGTTCCCACTGGAGGAGATGCGGGAGGGCTCACTACTCGCAGCTCGTAATATGTATCAGGAACAGGGGGCTGTGCTGCTTCTTCCTGAATGATGGTCTCTATAACTGAATTCGTTGGTTTCTGTTTCTTAGAAACAGGAGCGGCTGAATCGTCACTTATTGAGCACACCGAACTCTCAAATCGGAAGTAATCTGGAGCGCGGCGAGTACGTTTATTTCTAGAGGCTGAAGGGGAAGCAACAGATGATGTCACTGAAGAGGCAGCAACAGACGAGGCATTGGATGTGTTTAAAGTTGCGGACGTATTTCGAGAACGCTTTCCTCCTGCTTGGGGCTTTCTAGGTTTTCGAGACGCCATTTTCTTGGAGATGTTGCTATTTGCTGAGGAGACTCCCGATGCTGCATCAGATTGGGTTGGTCGATGGCGGATTTTAATCTCTCAGCGAAATTTCTTCTTTAATTCTTTTGTATGTTGAGAAATCTTCTCCTCCGTGGTTTTCTCATATGGAAGGGGTCGTCGTTTGGCGTATTCCCAAAGATCTGTATTTCGTTCGGCGCGGTTGCCGAATTTGGCAATATCACTGTTTCTGACACAGACTTCGGTTACTCCTGGTTCCTTAATAACCGTAGTGGTATCAGATGTGCGGACAACTGTACTACCCGGGGCCAGGGTTTCCCATAATCCGCGAAGGTCCCGTTTGGAGCGCTTTGTGACTTTTCGAGCCAGTTTAAGATCCAGTGACTGCTCTGTCCGTGGAATAGGATTGTTCAGTTTGGGATGCATGATGAAACGGGAGATAGAATTATTGTGATCCCCATTATAGCGGCGTCCCGCGTCTACATGTGCTTTCTGCATCGCCTCTTCGATCAATATATCGCTCCGATCCCCCGTCACCCATTCATTTTCGTCCAAGTAATCTTCAACAGGGACGGTATCGGCATCTAAATAGTGGTGAAGAATGTTTTCATATGATAGATTAGATGATTTGGGTATTGTACTTATATTACTGAGTGGTGTGTTTGGCTTTCTTCCAAAATGTGCTTGGAAAGGTGTTACGTTTGTTGTCTTTTGTTTACATATACGTAATTGATATATTATTGACTTTATTGCTTCTTTAATTGTGAATGTTTTATTTCTATTGTCTGATTTCATGCAGCTTAAG
This sequence comes from Convolutriloba macropyga, assembly GCF_964194025.1. NCBI lineage: Eukaryota > Metazoa > Xenacoelomorpha > Acoela > Convolutidae > Convolutriloba > Convolutriloba macropyga. The sequence goes on from NC_134471.1 coordinate 26,837,664, forward strand.
CGTCTTTTAATAGTTTGTATCAAACGCTCCACTAATCCTATAGCTCTATGATCGTTTGCAGGGGCAGTGAGTATGTTAATATTATGTTGTTTACAAAAATTTTTATCTTTATAACCTATTAGACAACGTGCTTGATCTAATCTAATATTTCGGGGAACACCGTGGATTTGAATGTAGTCGTCTAAAAATTTAAGAACATTTGGTCCATTAGCTTTGTCAAATATTTCTACAGTGGGATATTTAGAAAAACGATCAATACATGCAAGGAAATAAATATCTTGATCTTTTTCATTTGTGATAGGTCCTCCCAAATCAATTTGTATTTCTTCATTAGGCTCTGTACATTGTAGTAAAAGTTTCCATTTAGACGCCGGAACAACGGGCTTACGATTCTTACCAATATCAGTACAAGGCTTGCACTGAGCCGCTTTGTTCAATATTCCTCGGTGCATATACGGCCAGAACGCGCATTGCCCAAGCGTTATCATGCCCCAACTTCCCGGATGTGTTAAGTGGAGGCTTTCCAAGACAGCGTCCTGAATGGTGAATTGCTACACCTTCGTCCACGCAAACACAGCCCGAGCGGACATGTAGGTCTCTCCAGTAGGAGAACATGTAAGGATTCACTTCCTTACACCTTTGAGGATCGTTTTGAAGAATGCAGTCACGTACTTCCTTCAGGACTGCATCCTTACTGGTGAGAACCGCCAAGAAGCCCTTCGTGAAGAGTTGCGTGAGGTTGTTCTCGAAGACCTCTTCTTTTGACAGGTCCAAGTTTGGGGAAGTTTGGCCTTCATTGGACGATCTGGTAGTATTCACTGCAGAATTAGGGGTAGACTGACATGTGACCCGACTGTGTGTAGGGGGAGTTTGCGGGTTAGATGCTGAGCTGCTCATCGTGTGATTGTGGATTGAATGGATATGAGATGTATTTGACTGAGTATTGAGATGTGTTTGGATTTGAATTGGCGTTGTACTAATAGTAGAATTAGACTGGATTTGTGCTGCGTTTGCAGAGTTTTCAAGAAGCAACTGAGTGGTATTACGATTAATGGCAGAAAGCAATTTGGAATAGTTTGTTGTGCGAGGATGCGAGGCACGTGTGCAATGTATGTGAGTGACGCTGTTAAGGTGCTGTGATTGACAGCTTTGTGGTGTGGTAGTTACATAAATTGCAGCAATAGCGTCGCGAATGCGGGTAATTGTTGCTACCGCAAATTCCTCGTCATATTTGTTTGTAACTTTTGCTTCTTGATTTGGTTGGCGAGAAATATAATCTACCAGCCCCTTTTTTGCGCAAGGTATATGTTCAATATTAAAATCAAAAGGTAAAAGACGATCGATCCAGCGTGTTAATCTACTATTATAAGATTTATTAGACCTATGTTCTTTCATAATTGAAAGTAATGCTCGATGATCAGTGATAATTGTGAATGATTTGCCAAATAAATAATATTTAAAATATTCTACAGACCACACTACGCCTAACAATTCTAGTTAATTAATGCTATAGCGTTCCTCATTAGAGTTGAGGAAACGAGACGCGAATGCAACTGTATGCCAGCCCGTAGGCGAACGTGGTTCTAATGCTGCTCCCAATCCCGCTCTTGAAGCATCGCATTTGATCCGCGTTTCCAAGTGAGAATTTTAATGTGTATTTTCTGTGGCGTTTGCTACTTTATTTTTAATTGCTTGAAAGTGTGTGTCATGTTCAGTGTTCCAAATGAATTTTTTGTTCTTTTTTAATAATGGACGAAGGGGAAGGCACAATTGAGATAAATTAGGGATGAATTTTCCTAGATAATGAACAGAACCTAAGAAAGATCGAAGTTTTTTTAAGTTTTTAGGTGCTGATAGGGAAGCGATTGCCGCTGTTTTTGACTCAAGTGGAGCTATTCCTGATTGACTAAACTTATGTCCTAGCCAATCAATTTCTATTTTTGCAAAATGACATTTAGGTAAGTTTATCCGTAAATTATCCTCATCTAATTTCTTTAAACGTTTATAGACGAGTTTTAAGTGGTCTTCTTTAGAACCACGGCTAACTACTATAATGTCATCCAGAAAACAATAGGTATTTTGAAGTCCAACTAAAGTGTAATCCATCACTTTTTGGAAAGCCGCTGGCATATCAGTTAAACCGTAAAAACCAGTAATAAAGCGGTATGTTCCAGTTCTCTCACCGCTAGTAATATTAAAATTACAGTGTTGAGCCGTTTCCGGATCTAATTTATGTTGGCTGTATGCGTACTTCAAATCCAATGTTGAATAATATGCTGTTTCTTGTGATGCGGATGTATTCAAATTCTGTTGAATTGTGTCGATCAAATTGTCAATATTTGGCATTTGATATTTGTTTTTATGAATAGATTTATTGAAAATTTTTGAATCTAAAGCTAATTTAACTGTTTTTATCTCTTTTAACTGTAATTACTATAGGTGAAATAAAATTTTTGTCTGAGCAACTGTTTAATTTTATGATGTGTTTTTCGTCAAGTAACTTTTTAAGTTCTATATTAACTAGTGGTTGTAAATTAATTCGTCCTTTTTGATGTGTAGGTGTAAATTCATTATGAAATGTTGACTTTACTGAATGTTTTAAAGATTTACCGACACGGGTGATGAGATCTGGAAAAACCAAAAGAGATCTGCCTCTTGATTGGACATTGATTTTGATCAATATTTGCAACTTGTTTCAATTGTATAACAGAAAAGCCTAGCTTTGGAAAGAGATCTCGTCCAATGATGGGTCGGTGACCGTCTTCCACTACAGTTACATCAACGCCCGTGGCTATCCAGTCATTACACTTTATTGATGTATTGATCACACCAACAATCTTGATTATTTCATCAGAAAAAGTTTTCAGATCATGTATTTCGGGTGACTGTACCCAATAGATTTCGTTGCATTCGGACACCACTGTGTCCGCCAGACTTTTATTCACAATAGTGCGTACGCTTCCCGAATCCATCAATGCTTTTGTGCTTGTATTTCCAACACAAATGACTATATTTACGGGTTCTACCTCACGAGTGTCGGTTTTGATGGAAATTGCAGCTACACAGTTATCGTTGTAATCATCGTAGTCGGAGTCGTAATTGGCATCGTAGATGCTCTTCTGCTGTAGTAGTCTGCTGATATTGTTAACTTGTTCCGCCGCCGTTGCTGAAGTACCTACTGTGGCCGCCTCAGAAACCGAGTCATCTACATAATTTACTCTAGGTTTTGGTTTACTGGGTTGTTTTGATTTGCGGCAAACTTTTGCGAAGTGGTTAGCAATTCCGGATGATCGACTTCTCGTGACTTCCTATATCGCAGTTTAGAGACAACTCTTGAAGACACCCGTAGTATTTTGCCACAGGTTCTCCTTTCATTTGTTTTCTAGTGAAAAATGTGTATCGATCAAATGTGATATTTCTTTGTGAACACCCTTTCGTTCAGTGAACACCCTATCAAGGCATTCCCAAAGAACTTTTGTTGTTACTCTATCGATCTGAATACTCGGTTCTTGAGAACCAAATATTCGTCTCCTTTCTATTCCCAAGCTGAGGTATGTTAGAGAGACTGCTTTGCTATCACAATATTTCCAAGGTTTTTCTCCACACAGTATGCCAACAAGTTCTATTTTTTGACAACGATTGAGCCACGAATTTTTGAGCTGTTCATTTCTGATACGTCGATCTCGTTCACTTTGAGCTGTGCTATTTTCGACATCATCCTCGTAAATAGGTTCTGGGGATAGAGTGACCTTGTCCGGGGGATCTTCAAGGAGAATGTCAATTGAAATGCCTTCTTTAGCCATGATAGCCAATTTGATCTGCCATCTATCCCATCGTAGTGGAGGTTCAAGTGTTGACTTTTCCCAAAAGGGCTCGATCCCAAGAAGTGCACGTTCTTTGGTTGCCGACTGCGCCATGTGATATCCCCCACTGTAGAGACACTCTCTCGCGCCGCAATTCCACCTCAAGTTTGTATACTGGATTCGAGGTTCGAATCCAAGCTTTGGTTAATTCGTGTGATTACCTCTTTTAGATTTACTTAGCAATCGTGGCGCAATTGCACATGAAATTATTGAGTACGGAATTCCTTGTCGAATCTACTTAGATTGTTTTATGGTAGGAAAGCAGAGAAGATTGAGAACAACTGAATTCGATAATAAGATGCAAAAGAATGAATAAATAGTCAAAAGTGGGGGATGTGAACAATCTGAAATATTTTTTTAGTCGGCGGTAAATTACATGTAGGTGAACTATGACTTATAGCCTGACAAGGGCAAACATAAAATAATTTAGTACAAATTAATAAACATGGACTTAATTTGGTACAACCGTACCACACCCTCAAAAACCAGCATTATTCTTTTGAAAAAGATATTTCAAGTTTTGGAAGGGAAAACAAAATAAATAACGCCAAAGATTTGTCATGGCTAACGGGGATAGAACCAATACACTTATACTAGCTGGTTTCATTGAATCAAGCGATCTTCTGATATAATCGAGCTGCCATAACTCTTTATCTTAAGATTTGACAAAGATTTAAGGCTTTTGGCAGTTTTCCAACTGTTTCTCAAGTTGGACTGCTCTGGTGCAATGCTATTTAGTCTTGCTCGTCCTCTGCTTCTGTATGTACAGAAGCACAAAAAAATGAAAAAATTCCGATTTTGAAAAAAAACAGACTTATGAAAAGACTAATGGTGGACCCATGAAAAGACCTTTACACGACTTTGTTGGTTATGAAATGATTAATGCTGGACCCATGAAAAGACCTTAGCTAGACTTTCATTGTTATGAAAAGACTTAAACTCGACCCATGAAAAGATATTAGCTCGACTTTACCTAGGAAGCTCGACCGTGTAATAATAGTCAACATTGGCCCCCTACTAAACTTTTAAAGTCTTTTCATAAGTTGAGGCCTAGGCCTGGGTATATTCCAATCTAGAGTTCAAATCATCAAGTTTATTGCTATGAAATATAAAATACTGTGTAGGCAATCGTTAATTGTCGATCATAGTATATCAAAATCAAAACGTTTTTCCCCTTTAGTAACAGCACAGCTTACGATAACACATTTATTGATCTCGTCCACTTTTTGTAGATAAGATAAAATAAGATAGTTTATTGGATATTGTTTTTTGATACCATCGTCTGATCACGCGTCATAAATTTCACGGCTAAACTTCTCAAAAGAAAAACTAGTCAGAAGTTAAACTAGCGTGCCTGTCAATTTTTACTTTCCTTAGTATGGTTTATAAAAATGCAATTACAGAATAAATAGAACAATGTTTTCACTACCATGCTCTTGTATATATACATAAATATAAAAACAAGGAGGCTCGTGAATGTGCGTTCGCACATGATGTTCCGACCCGAGCTGATCTACAATTTTGACTTAATTGTCAACCAAATGATAAGATAACCAAAAAAGGTTGTTTGAGTTTAAAAAAATCGTGACACACCCTAGCTACTAATTGAGTTACATAATGCCATGCCTCATTGCAGCGCTCACGAGATCCGCCAACAGAGAACAAAAACAAACAAAATAAGCAAACCTAAAAATTTACAACAAAAAAAACTTGATACCTAAATGTAAAAGTACCTAGTAAACAACGTCGAAATGCAATCAGATAAAACCTTAACTGCACAAAATTTTCATTAACTTAAATATACAGCAGACAAGACTTTTCCTTATTGAGACTAGGTTACAAGTTGAAAGAAAATAATAATGAGGCGAAATTAATTTAAAAAATTCAAATTTTTTGAAACCAAACAATTTCAAACGTCTTAAAAATCAATAGCTTTGAACAACAAAAATTCTCGATAAGTTTACTAAAAAGTCATAAAGAAACTGACAAGACCTGTCTTTGGTTAGACTAAGGAAACGGACTATAGATGCAGATAAACTCAAGAAATTACAGACGAACTGCGAAAACACAATTTATTGAAGCCATTGAAGTAACTAGCAATTATCTGAATATTGTCTTTATTTCAATTGTTATCTGTACTAATTGAGCTCAAATTATACTGAAGAAATACATAATCTCACTTGAACCTCATTTGAAAAAATTTGGGCTCTGTTATAACGCGAATGTGGTAAAAGAAGAGAAAAAGAAACCCAAATAATGACCAATCGCAAAACATTTTTGAAAACGTATATTGTCCCCAATATGTTCCCCAGCAAATTTAATGTTGGAACTACAAAGAATTCGAGGGGACCTCTAAATGACGAGAATAAATTACAAAATGACGAAAAGAACATCAAAAACTGAAACAAAAAAATTTTGAAAATGAATAATATCAAAACTTTGAACACTATTGGCAATAAAGTGACTGCATAGAGTAATATCAATCGTTCAATGTTCAGTTAAAACCTTATGAGACCTCTCAGCATTTTACGACTACTTAAATAAACAAAACAACAAAAACGTTGAATTAAAAAAAATGAAAGAAAAGTGACGAAGCCCTAAAAAATGATGATTAGAAAAACGTTTACTTTCATCAACAAATTGTTAACAGCAATAGAATTCTTCTTTTTTTCAATTATAAGACTTCAAAAAATCAACAAATAAGGAATATTATCTTAAAATCACGAAATCTTTAAGAAAACCCGTAGTCTCAACGCCATTAAATAGAATAGATTTAAACGGCAGTCGATAAATACGCTACCTTATGCCTCGTTGGGAAAAGAATATTGATTGTCGTTCACCATTCATCAATAAGACATCATAAAAAATCCCATGACTATGAAAACAAGCACAATTACAGGCAAAATCAAAAATTCCGTAGAAAAGTGCAAGCAGAAAGTGTCGAAGCCATTTTATCCATAATCTTTATCTGAAAACTTTATCCAAGATTATTTCAATGTCCACTCTGGGTCAATGGGAAATCTCAATTTTTGGATAATGTAATATATTTAAAAAAATAGTATGAAAAATATAATTAATAAAAAAGTATCCAAAATTTAAAAAATTATATGAAAACTTGTCGCATCGAAGTCATAAAAACAATCACTCAACATAAAAACGCTAACAAGGTTAATTTGAAATGCAGTAGAAAGAACAAAAAACGAGGGTCCGATTATCAATGAAACTAACTTACAGTTCAAAAAATTAAGTTCAAAATCGGCTAGCGCTGAAAACAATTCGGCTCTGTTAATTCGCGAAAGTGCTAAAATAGGAGAAAAAGAAACACATATTGTCCCACAGACAAAACATCAGTTTAGACGTAAAATCAACAGAAAGTTTAATTTTTGAACCACAAAGAAGTCGATGGAACCTCTAAATGATGAGAATAAATTACAAGTTGACGAAAAGAAAAACAAAAACTGAAACAAAAAAATTTTTGAAAACGATTATTATCGTAAAAATTAGGACTCCTCGCTTCGAACTGACTGCATAGAGCAAAATCAATCTCTCAATCGTCAATTAGAAGCTTGTGAGACCTCTCAGCATTTTACGACTTTTTAAAGAATAGAAAAAAACAGCTACAAAAGGAAGTTCAATAAAAAATGAGAGAAGTGTCGAAGCCAGTAAAAAAACGTGTTAGTAAAACATCTCTTTTTTCAAAAACTTTTTAGAAGCAATAGTATTCTTGTTTTTTCAACTATTAGACTTCGAAAAATCAATAAATATGAACAATTATTTTAAAATTATTTTAAAAACGAAATCTTTGAGAAAACCCGTAGTATTAACGCCATTGAAATCAATAGCTTTCAACGGAAGTCAATAAATACGCTGCGTTAAACCTCGGTGGGACAAATATGCTCTTTGTTGATCACCGGTCATCAATAAGACATCAGAATAGTCTCAAGACTATGAAAACAAAAAACAAATACATGCAAGACCAAAACTTCAGTAGGAAAGTGCCAGAAAAAGGTGTCGAAGCCATTTAATCCACAGGCTTTTCTCTGGAAACTTTATCCACCATTCTCCTAACGTCTTCTTGGAGCCAATAGGAACATTCAATATCAGGATAATGTGATAAAATTTGTAAAGGAAACAAAATTATGAAAAAAAAATATCCAGAAGTTAAAAAATTATATGAAAACTCGTCGATACGAAATCATAAAACCAATAATTGAAGATAAATCCGCCAACCAGGTTTATTTTTGTTGCAGTAGAAAAAACGCGGGTTCTGTCTTTATTGAAACTGACTTAAAGTCCAAAAACATATGTTTAAGATCGGTTAACGTTCAAATAATTTTTTTCAATTTCTAAAGATTATATTTAAAGACTTACCAGCCTTTAGCTGTCCACTCAGAGCACTAGACAGGTTCAATTAATTTTCATTGGGAAGCCTTTTAGTCAAAGTGTCTATGTTCTAGGACTCCAATGCTCACTACAATCTCAAAAGGAAAGTCAAGATTTCGATAAAAGTTCCGAACACTCAGAGTCGAAGCCAAAAAAATAAGAGCGATTCCTTGAAAACTAATTTTCTGTTGATTGGGCATCATTGGACAGCAAAATAGGTTTGTCAACGAAACCTCTATTTGACAGGTGATGAATCTCTTAGTGACCTAAAAAACAAAAAGAAACTTTTTCTAAAAAAAGCTCACAAATAGAATTTGAATTTTTTTTATAGTAAACTTCCCTATGAAACCAGAACTAGTCTTTTTAATCGCTATTCGCCTATTAGGAACACCAAATTAATGCATTTTGAAGCGTGAAATCTAATTTTGAAGCAAAATTTCCATAGAAAGAATGTTAATTCGAACAAAAATTATGGTAAGAGTGAACAAAAGTGAACCTAATATCCCGAGTTCACATGAAACTTTAGACCTCGATAACTCCCCGAAAAAAAACGAAATGCCAAAAAGTCGTTTCTATTTCGAGTTCAACGCTGAACGAGCTTTTTAATGATACCACTCACATTTCTCTACGATGAATATATCGATCGGCCAAAATTGTCTGAACAAAAAAAACCATTTGAGTATATAGTTCCTCCCCCCCCACAAGTGGGGTCGGAACAATTAAATTTTAAAGGAAGTTAAATTGAAATCGAGCTCAATACAGCTCACGATACGAAAACTGGATTAGCAAATGATTATCAGAATTCTATTTCTTGTGCAGTAGCTTTTTCTTTTTTGTTCTAATGGGCAATTTTGTATGAGGAATCCTAAAGTTGTATTTTTGTACATGTAATGAAGTATGCTCTTCATAGCTCACTACAATTTGCTAGCAGCATATAGGGGTTGATGATTGAAAACAATAATATCTCATAAGAATCAGTGTTGCCTTTACTTCGCTTTCAATTGTCTTACAAAAACGTTTCACATGTAATAAATTCTGCTAACCGTTAAATAACAAAGGAAAGATAATAACAAAACTAAAATTATCTGGTCACACAGAACTGAACTCAATAGCATAACATCATTAACACATCTTCAAAAAAGCAGCAAACAAAAATATTTAAGCACAAAAATATTGCGTCATGAAAATAAGAAGAAATTTTCAAAAAATGGAACTCAAATCAAATGTTGATTTTTGAAATGTCAATTTTTGAACATTCTAATAACACTTAGTTTCGATAAGAATTGGGGAGATGGTTCAGATTATCCTCTCGGGCATTCATTTCCGTTGATTTTATATTTAGCGTGTTATCATATCACAAAAACAAGATGTGGGCGTCGTCAAAACATCATACAAAAAAGGAGACAAGACAGAGCACCAACAAATCTGTTTTTGGTTCTAATATAAACCAGGTTTAGGACAATAATAATTCAACTCAGCTCTTGCTACTGCTATTTGTATGAAAAAGTTGATTGTTCGTCTCCAAGAAAAAAATAAAATTGAAAAAAGAACGACGAGATGATTGTATTTTCAAAAATTCCTATTCTCTTTTGTTATATTCTAAAGTTACATTGCATGGGCTTTAAGTAGATACAATTCTTATCTTTCAAAATTGCGTAGAATAGATTTGTTTTATGGCCTAGATTATAAAGACGGCCTAGATTATAAATTCCCCGATTTCGATAAAATCTTGAATAGTAACTCCGACAATGATGAAACTACAAAAATTTAAGCTACACTTTACCTCGTTTAGTGTTCTGGGTTTTTGAACTATTTGTCAATGGCTATAATTAAAATCAACCTAAAATATATAATTTTGCCCCTTTTTGTTCAATTTGTTGGAAAAATCTAGAACAATGCAAACTCAAACATTTTGTCAATTAGAGTTATAACACCAGCACTTCCTTTATATACCGAGAAGGAGTCATTCAAATATAGGTATTGGTCTGACCAAACAGACCGAATTCTTAAATTTGCACATTTTTTTCCAGACCAATAATTTGGTTCGCACCAGACCCCCCTGTCCGCGACCAGAGTCGGTCCGACCGATACCTGACTTGGGTCGCGGAGCTCATCCGGGGTTTCAAATAATGAAAACGAATAATTGCGTTATTCAACGTAGTTGAATGCTAGTGAGTACAGCAAATGATGCTAGGCATTGAAAACGCTTTAATAGCTGCATTTAAAGGGGAAAGTTGTTTTGAGCTGTGAAACATGACAAACCAGCAGGCAAAATTTCAGCGTCAAATGACGAAAATTGAAATCAAAACACGAGAAATATAGCTTTCGCTCAGCTCACCGATTCCCATTAATAAAAATATGGGAATTTTGATAACACTCTTGGAATGCGTTCGTCGTCAGAACTCAGAGCCAAACTAGGAGTACGAACTTAAAACGGAGCAATAACGTTTCACGAAAATACTTTCCTTTCATCGCATGTTACCGCTGATTTTACTTCAGTTTTCATATTTTGCATAAAATAAGAGGAAAATTAGAAAAGCATCAGAGATTTGTCCATCAAATTTGATAGAGCTGGCAGATAAAAGACTAGATAAAACTGTTATCTAAAACAATTGATGCATGAAACTTTGATTTAATCTCACCGTGTCATCAAATATGAGCTGATTGGGGTCGACATTGGAAGTAGAAATTGGAACAGTTGCCATTGCCACACAATTCGATCTCGAGAAGAGTAAACAAAAGATTTCAAAACGGAAAATATTTACAATTTTTTCCCAAAATGAACTATTTTGTTTTACTTTCCGGTTACGTTTGATGACAGGTCAATGGGAAGTAAGTTTAAGCTCGGAGAACGATATAGGAATAAAGCAAATTTGTTTTAAAATGCAGGCCAGACAGATAATATACATTTACCCGAGATTATAATTACTAACTATTACAGCTTTTAAACAGTCATTTTAAAAGTTATTTAGTGATCACGTAAAATAAAGCTGACCATTTTTCATGTGAAATTGAGTAAAATTTAAGTTCATTTTAATGCTTTACGTTTTTTAACTGTTTAAGTTTAAAAAGGTTGCTAAAGAGTAATATCGAATGTTTTATTGCTATAATGTAAATTAGCTGCAGAATAATTAAATATTGCAAGTCACTGTTAATTTTTTTTTTTTGGATGTCATAAAGGCGGGCGCGATATTCTGAGCGGGGGTAAAACTATCAAAATTGAAAAAAATGGTGATCAGCTTTTGGTTATCACTGTGCGGAATGACTTTGTGCCTCATTTGACGCGATAGTAATGAATCGGTCGTCACGTGATGAGGATAAAGGAAAGCGGGCAATTTTTCCCTTTTATTCCTGACCAAAAATTAGTTTGCTCGGCTAAGATGATTGTTAATCTGGCATTGTTCCCCAGAGTGCAATAAAAGGTATCGACACGCGACTTGTTGGCCCAGTTCAAGTGTATTTTATGGTGAATGTGATGCCATAACGAAATGTGTAAAACTAGATAGTCCAAAAATAATCCCACAAATCCAATTTGTTATCTAACAACTACATTAGCAACTTCCACCACCTCCACCAAACAATACCTCAACATAGTTCAACTTTAAACTGCTCTGGAAAAGTTGCAAAAAAGTTGCAACGAAATAGATTATGAAATATTTCGCATTGATGCGCGAACATTTAAGTGCCATTGTAAAATATATATCGCGGGCGGCCGCAGCGGGTCTGAAAACTGTGGAAAAATCAATACAATGAAAAGAAAATTATAAAAACAAAGAGAGGGAAAGAAGGTAGACGCCCCAAAGGAAAATAGTGGAAAGAATATGTGGGCGTATGATCAAAATTTGACAGATAAAAGATGGAGAGACAAGCACCTGTCTTTATAAGCAGCTGTTTTCACACACATCAGACATATTGTCAAGATTCTGTAGATGAAACTTAGAAATTGCCGACAACATCAAGAAGAGACGCAAACTTTGAACAAACTGCTCAAGTTAAATTTTGTGTTCTCTGAAACGGCATGAACAGAACACAAAATGATGCAAAAATGATGCCAAGATGGAAAAGTCTGTTTCCAACTCAGCGGCTGACACCAGCAGCGGGACCAAACTGACTTTGTTTTAAATTTTTTTCTTCGGGTCAACCTGAGTAAAATAATGTTTTATCAAAATCACTTTTGCACCTCCGCATTTCATACCTACGCTTTCAGTGGGGGCTAGAAATTCAAAAGAGAAAAAAATTATTCTACTGACCTTAAGCTTGTAACTATGGACCTTGGAACTTTTAATAGGTTTTATAACTATTTACAGTTTATACTGTTTTTCAACAACTAAATTACTTTTATAAAGTTTAAGTCGGCAAATCACGTTTATATTAAATCACATTAATCTTTTAAAAGGATTAATAATTAGACAGGATTAGAGGTTCCGTATTTTCCCATTTATTATGACCACTTCAGAAGTATCCAATGTTTCTTTAGCAGGGCACAAGTTTAAATTGTTGAAGCAATTTCTTGGTACTTCGATATTTCGAGAGCATATTTGTCGGGCGTGTTAAACGCTTACTCTCTGCCGTTGCTTGATTTCAGTAAAACTAGTCATTCAATATTGCAGTTTTCTATACTTGAGCCTTATCATCGAGAAACAATCAGTGTGAGTTAGCTGTGGCTGGTTAATTACTAAAATGAAATCCAGTTCTCCATGAGACGGAAAAAAAAGCAATTAGTAATCTTATTAGAACATTAGAAAAACTTTAAAAAATCTAGGCGAAAAAAATGAAATTGCCATGCGGCTTATTCAACAAGATGATTTAACTATCTGCAAAAAAATGCCAGAAAAGCCGAAACATTAAAAACTAATTAGTAAATTTTAAACAGTTTTTTGATGAAAATTAAGAACATAAGTTGAGTTCTATTCCTCCAATGGCCTGATAGCAAATAATTGAAATTGCTGGCACACCAGTTTTCTGCACTATTTTTAGGATGTTTAACAAAAAGTAAATAAATTTGTTTCTGCATAATTGCAGTGGCGCAGCATTAGGCATTTGGTCTGCAGTGCATTAAGAGCAGCTGTTTTCAGCTATCCTTTTTCTTATTCAACTCATTTCAGACTGTCCTTTTTGTGAGAATGCATGCACTTTTTGATTTAATACTATGGCCACTTTTTTAGTGTCTGACAATTTAACACCATTACGGTCATGATTGGACAGGCTATGATTAAACTGGAGCTATGGTTAAGTGAGAAATGATCCTCACACTGTCAACTTCACAGGGGAAGGAGATCAAACTATCGATCATTGGTATATGAAGCACACACCTTACTTCTCGGCTATCACGCTACAGACAGCAAGAAAAAAGAGATTGATCGTCAGTGCTTCATTTCATGCGCTGGCAAATTTTTATAGTCAAATAATTTGAAAGTATGAGTAAAGTAATACGAGTATATTGTTACAGAAACCTGAAAAAAACTTGATCCCACATTGAATCCGAATTAAGGAAAAAATTAAAACAATGAGGCTTGTTAATGTGCGTTTGCACATGATGTTCCGACCCGCGCTCGTCTACATGTTTACTTACTTAACTGTCAACCAAATGAAGAGAAAATCAAAAAAGAACTCGCGAAATTAAAAAAAAAAATTGTGATACAAATTAGAAAATAAATTAAATATTGCCATGCCTCCTTACAGTGGTCACGAGATCGGCCATTGAAAAGACTATAAGAGAAAAAAAAAACAAACAATAAAATGAGCAAAAACAAAAACAATTTCTACTGCAAAATTTCAACAACTAAACTTAAAAGCACCTAATAACGAAGTCAAAATGCAATCAGATAAAACCTTAAATACGCAAATTATTTTTTGTGACTACAAAGCAGATGGGACTTCATATTAATGAAACTAGGCAAAAAATTGACAAAAAGAACAAATAATGAGGTGAAATTCAAAAATCAACCAAAAATATATAAACCAAAATATTTTCAAAAGTTTCGAAAACCATTCGCTTTTAACAAAAATATCTTGATACATTTAATATAAAGTCAATAACCAAACAAAAAGACCTACCTTTGGTTAGAATAAGCCAATGAAACGGACTAAAGGTGAACAAAAACTGAAAAAGTTACAAACAATTTGCTAAAACACAAACCATTGAAGCCAATAAAATTTTTCGCTGTTATCTGAATTTTACGTTTTTATTTTAAATATTATGTAAAGTAATTCAACTAGAACTATACTGATATATTAAACATGTTCAAATGGGCTACATTCGAAAACCATTTGGATCTGGTAATAGCGAATATGCTAAAAGAAGAGCAAAAGAGCACAAACATTGATCACTAACAAACTTTTATTAAAACGCATATTGTGCAACAAAGAAAACCATCAGTTACAACGGAATATTTGAATTAAAAGGAAGTGGATGGGGCTTTTCGATGATGAGAAATAGATACAAGTTAACAAATACAACAACAAAAACTAAAAAAACATTTTGAATTGTTTGAAAAAATAATATCATAAACTTTATGGCTGTTTGCTATAAAAAAATGCAATTAGTAATTTCATTTTTTCCGCCCTCAGTTAGAAGCTTATGGGACTTGTCGGCATTCTACGACTACATAAAGGTTACACAACAGGCAAAAAAATCAGAGAGAAATGGGTTGAAGCCCTTTAAAAATGAACTATTCAGTAATAACTTTTTCATTTTTAAATCATTTTTCAACAACAATGGAATTTTTTTTGTAACGTTTTAACTTCAAAGCAACCAACAAATATGAAAAAATAATTTAAAACCACAAAAATTTTGAGAAAAACCGTAATATCAAAGCCATAAAAAAAATCAATAGCTTTCAACGGAAGTCAATAAATATAAAGTTGTAATAAATTATACCTCACTGGGAAAGCAATCAATCGTGTCGTTCTTAAGTCATCAGAACATCATCAACAAAGTCGCTTAACTATGAGAAGGGCAACAAATACAGGCAAAAACAAAAAAAAATCAGTAGAAAATTGACAGTGCCGAAGCCATTGAAACCATACGTTTTTCTGTGAAAAACTTATCAATGACCAACTGAACGTCTTCTCTAAGGCAATGGGAACCGTCAATAACAGAATAATGTGATATGATTTCAATGGGATCGAAAATTTTAAAAAAACAGCCAGAATTTAAAAAAAAGAAAAGTCGTAATATCGAAGTCATAAAGACAATTTATTAGAAGTCAAAAAGCTAAAAATGTTAATTTTGGCTTTATTTTTGGTTGTCGTAGAAAAGTAGTAGGCCCTGTCAATAGTGAGGTTGACTTACAGTTCACAGAAACAATTTAATATCTGTAAGTGTTCAAAAAAAATTTTTTTAAAATGTTTTTAAAGCCTTAACAGCCATTAGCTGTCCACTCAAATTTCTACATAGGTTCACTTACTGCCCATTAGGAAACCTATTGCACTTTTAGTCAACGAATCTTTGCCATAGAACTTCAACTGTTTACTAGAAACTCAAACAGAATATCGAAATTTAAATAAAAAATTACGAAAACCCATAATCGCGGCCATAAAAAACATGAGCGATTCCTTGAAAACGAATTATTTGGTCATTGGGCATCATTTGACTATAAATGAAGTTTGTCATCAATAAAACCTTGATTTGGAAAGTAACCAGTCTCTAAGGGACTTGAAAAAAATATGAAATGGTTTTTAATATAACAGCTCTCAATTAGAAAATGAATTTTTTGATAGGAAACTTCCTTATGAGACAAAAACTAGCCTTTTTTATGGCCTTTCGTCTGTTAAAAACACAAAATTGATTCAATTGTTTTTTAAAATTTAATTTTGAATTAATATTTTTATAGAAACAAATCTCAATGTGAACAAAAATTACGCTAAAAGTGAAAAAAATATATGCCAAACATCACGTGTTCACAGAAAACTTAAAACCTCGATAACTCTTCGAGAAAAACGAAATTCAAAAAAATGTTTTTGATTCCAAACTCTACGCTCGACGAGCTTTTTAGTGATACCACTCACATTTCTTTGCGATGAATATATCGATCGGCCAAAATTGTCTGAACAAAAAAATCCTATTTGAGTATATGGTTCCTCCCCCCACAAGTAGGGTCGGAACAAATAATACTTTGGCCTAAGAATGCAATTTGAGTGCTGAAACGGCTCGTGGATTATTTGGTAGCAGAGTAGTTCTTATATGATCCTGGTCAAAGTGTTGGGCAAGTATTCCGTACACATTAGTAGATAGGTCACGGAAATTTCGAAATCCGCGTTATCTGCTTTAAGAAAATCCATTACAATCATGCTTTCATTTCGTGATAGAAACCGCTTGTTGGCACACCAGCAACAAAATCAGATTAACATTTTGGCTGAACTGCTGGCCCTTCTCGTAAATATAACGAAAACAGCTGAAGAGTCAAGATAATAAAACTTTGAAAACGTAATTTATATATATATATATATATATATATATATATATATATATATATATATATATATATATATATATATATAGGGTATCTTTTAGATGAAAAGCAGAAACTTAAGCGTGACTTTTTTCGAAAAAATTGATTTATCGCGTTGTCGACTAAGTTACGTCTGGTCGAATACCAATAACATTGAAAAGTTGTCAACTTTATTGCATCAGCTAATTATGTCTACTTGACGAATTTTTTTATGTGCTGTTTGTAGAAAGTAATGAGATTTGACTTTTGTTCACCAGGAAATTTAGCAAATTGAAGTACTCGCAATTATCTTCGAATAAGACTAGCAATAAATAAAACTAAATGTATTTCTGAAATTTTCAAAAATCTTTGATTTGAGACAATTAGTTAAATTGAAATAATTGATATGCTTTCTTTTTTACATTGAGCTAAACTAATTAAAAACTTCGTGGAAAGATAATTTAATGGAATTAAAATTTATTTTTCAAGGTCACTCATAACATAACAGATCGAACTATGACCACTGACCTTTGTTAACCCCTTTTTGACCTTGACTTACCTTTTCGTCAATTGCCCTGGGAACACACGCCTCACTGGCAATGTACATTATTGTACCCCACGTTGTTCAATCTGTGTAATACCCAAAAAGTTAAAGGATCGGATTAAGTAACCCGCAAATAATACCGCTGTTTCCAAGCTCTCAAAATAAATGAAGGGTCTTGAACGCACGTTGTCAAACACAGGGAAAATATCAATCAAAAATAATTCATAACTTTACAAAGGATCTTTTCGTAACATTTCCCCTTTTTTAGTTTGTAAAGAAGATGTTTTTTCGAAAGAGACATAAATTTACAAGGTTAAAAAATTTCGTCAGCCGATCTTGACAATAAAAAATTTAATTAATTCGCTTTTTGACAATAGGTTCCCAAGACCTCGTTAACTTATTCTGGAACTTATATTAACTGCCAAACCATAACATGTAACTCAAAAATGGATAAAACTTGATTTTTTACGAAAAGGAATTATGGAAAAGAAATCGAAATTTTATGGAAGTGATCTTGAGAACGTTTTTATTCACAGTAAAAACTTTATGATAAGTGCATGTAACAAGTATGTTGTAAATCATAGATTGAAATAAAGAACAATATTATGGATACAAATAAAATACACTAAAATAACCGAGATTGAAAAATGTTTTCACGTACAATTTATACAAAAATTTGTTTCCTTTTTCTAAAAAGTCACTACGCATAGACTGTTATACCATGGAATAGTAAACAATATTATCAATAATAGTTGTAACCAAAACGCATTTGAAGTAAAAGGAGCGTATCCATTCAATCTGTACAATGACAAGAGAAGTTAAACTACGCATAAAAATAGTTTTCCACCATATCATATAAAAACCAGTGATCCTTTTAAACTCCAGATATTCTAACCAAAGTGGCAAATTTATACTCCAAACTACTCTTCAATGAAAGTTTGTTCATTAAGCAATACTGAACCATGGTATTATCAGTTAATATCAGTACTGAACCAAGATAATATTAGTACTGAAGCAAGATAATATCAGTTAAAATTGCAGTACTGAACCATGATATTTCAACTCTGTATTTTAATACGGGTCATAACATGACAATGTCAGTTTTTTGGGCTGGGCAGACAAAAAAAACAGACCAAAAATTTGATTTTTGGAGCAAACGGCATATGTGTCACTTCGTCTGAATG
>NC_134471.1:26861269-26896918 GCF_964194025.1 Convolutriloba macropyga
TAAAAAAATATTACAAGAAGTTTTTTTCCTAAATTAAGTTGAGATAATAATCCTTCCAGATCATCAACATCATAGTTAACAATTTTTTGACTTCAAAATCAACTGCTCGATAACTTGGTCGCTACTTTCATTATCATAAAAATCTGTCTTTCTAAAATCATCTCAGAATTTCTTCACGTGGTACAATTTAGATGTATGTTTCTTGAACCAGTCCCAGAGTTGCATATAATTTGAACATTAGGCTATCTGGGTATTTTCAATGGGGGTTGGTAAGCAGGATTATGGCCAGAACAGAATAATTCATCAATATATCTAATATTTTAGAATCACAGTCCCTTAATAGAACTGATTGTGCGTGCAAGACACTTCCTATTTTTTGAAATAGACTGTTTTGATGATCGAGAAAATAAATTTGTTGCGTATTAAGTTTTTCGATAATTAAATGGATTTAAAATCTTGATTGTATGAATTTGAACAACCCTGGTCAAACTCAGACAATCATTGTGTGAAAGATCTTGCAAACGTCTCTCGCAAGACTCGCGTGTAGCTAAGTATGATCTTGGAAGAATCATGCGAGCTTTTAGCCCCGTAACCGGTTATTTTGAGCCAGGGGTGTTACAAAAGTTATCCGTCTAGAATGCACGGATAAGACTGGCCGTTTTACTCCAAAAAGACATGTTTGCAAACAGCTGTTTAAGCAGAATAACCTTTGGCACTGTTTAAGCAGAATAAAATTGTTGGAAAAGTGTTTCAATTAGCCAAAATAATGAATTATTGTATCGTTGTTAACTACGCGAGACTTTAATTTTATAGAAAACATTTAAATCTCCAAATTTTCAGCGCTCAGTAATCCGCAATTTTTTTACGAGAGACTTTTATGCAATCATTTTCAATTATTTTTCCATTCAGTTCTGTCAATTTGGTTTTGCACAACGCGAAAAGGTGACAAGTGCGAGCTAACTAACTCACAAAAAGCAGCTATTTTCCAAGTAATATTTTGGAGCGATAATCTTTCTGAGATGCAGTCCAATTGCTAGTGTTCTGAGACTGTTGGGATTAACTTAAAGACAAACAAAATATATAACAAAACATTTGGGAAAATAGAAGAAACGTTTATATAATTGTGTAATGCGTAAAAATTGAAAGCTAACTGCATTGAAACTTGTACGATTTTGGATAATTAATATAAAAGGCAAGTGAAGGAAAACAATCCAATCTGAATGCTAGAATAGCCCCCAGGTTTAATCAGCCAAAGTAATTTATTACCCCATAAAGTACGGCACAAACAATATGGTCAACATTTTTGCCTTTCGCGTATTTCTCAAGTAATATATCATAGTAAGTTTAAAATTTACATGTATAATCTTACAATGTCTCGTTGACATCGTTTTCCCTTAGATTGATTTTTTTTATTTTCTGAAAAAAATTTGAACAATTAAAATATTTTTTTTTTCATTAAGAGTGATTTCAATTGCTTGGCGTGAAACGGAACGCTAATTTTTATTTACCGATGAAAACACATGATTGCGCAACAGAACTTGAGCAATAAAATTTTATTTATATCTCATTTTTAAGAAGCATTTTTGGATGAAAATTAACTCAGCAAGCTGAAAAGTCTCATGAATACCAAACTAACCTTTTCTATGACAACTCTTATTTTTAGGACAGAATTAGCTTCAACACATTGAATTTCAAAAACACAAGATTATGTCTGAACGTTTTTATTTCAGATAAAACCTCAGGGATTCTGGAATATTTATCGCGTAAGATCTGATAAGATGCTGATCAAAAAACTTTATCGTGTAAGATCGTATCTGGTCTTACACGATGAAAATTCTGCCCTAATTGAACTTTAATCTTACTATGTACTATGGATCTATTTAGGAGTCCAAGATAGGTCTGGTCTGAACAATTTTTTAGCTTAGGTTGGCAATCGCCGCTTCAGAAAAAGCCTCTGATACTCGTATGACTTCACAATATCTTATCGTTCACAAAAGACAATATAAAACAAAAGTTTGTCTTTGTGGCTCTGACACATAAGTGTTGCATGCTGTAGCTTTTTGGCTACTGCTTTCAAGCATCTCTGAATATGAAAAACATGCTATACCTAAAAAACTTTTAT
The DNA here is from genome assembly GCF_964194025.1 of Convolutriloba macropyga. Taxonomy (NCBI): domain Eukaryota; kingdom Metazoa; phylum Xenacoelomorpha; order Acoela; family Convolutidae; genus Convolutriloba; species Convolutriloba macropyga. Next base: position 26,863,392 of record NC_134471.1, read on the forward strand.
CGTATGAGGTCTGAACAAAATCTCATCAAAACGATGAGCCATAGCTTTCCGAATGTTTATCTTACAAGATCTTATAAGATTCTTATAAGATCTTACACGATAAAATTTTTGTCAAGCAGAATTTTTATCGTGTAGGATCCTTTAAGGCAGAATTTTTATCTTGTAAGATCTGACAAAAGTGAGTTTTTATCGTGTAAGACCTTATCAGACCTGATCAAAAATTTTATTGTGTAAGACCCGACACATTTTCTGACAAATTTTTAATCAGGCGACGCATAATCTTATAAGTATTTGTAAGACACTTTTGAAAGAAATTTGTAATTTTTACACAATAAAAAAATTCCCATCTGTGGAACTAAAAAACCTTCAACTTTTAAAATAAACCGAGCAACTTAAAAAAAATGTCTATCACTGGAACCTGTTCCATAATAACTTTTTCGTCTTTATAAATAACTTCAATCTTAGTGACAATTTCTTTGTAAAAATTGACAGAAAGCGCAAAATTAATATCAAATCAATGAGTGAAATCTGATTAATCCTAATAAATTGGTAAAGTCCTTCAGATCAGATTTCACTGGCGCTTTATTTTGGCCATTTTTGAGTAATTATTATTATATAGGGGAATTTAGAAATGTGCTCGCATATATTGGGAAAAAATCTAAACAAGCGTTTGAAAGAAGAGCTGGCCACTTGCGGTTGAAAGGGTTAAATTATGGGGACGGAGAGCATAAGCATAAAATCCAAAACTTTATTTGATTATTGTAATTTATATTAAATGACTCTGCAAGAATCATTTTTTGTAGTTTCAGCTGCATCTGGTAGAGAAATTTTGATATAACTAGTTCGATATAATTGCATAAACAAATGGATAACAACTTAGTTTTAAAAAATCAGCGATTATCGAAGGGTACTATTATCCGGGGGATCAAAGTGGGTCTCATGATTAATTATTAGGTGTTCGTTATATAATATAAAAGTTTTTTAGAATAAAATTCACATTAATTGTACGACGGAAAACTGGGGTAAATGAAATTCGCCTTGAACGGTTGAGAACATTTTTTAATAGGATTGTATTTTAAGCGGATAAATGTGACAAATCTAATTAAGATAAAAGATGGAAAAGAACAGGAGCCATCGCAAAGAATGCAGTTTTGAATTTCACGGAAGTTCCAGCACCGTAATTTAATTAGATAGTCTGCGTAATTTTAAAAGTATTTTTAGGCTTTTTGCATAATTTCAGTTCAAATCTATAATTTGAGCACAATTAGCAAATAAAAGATTCTCTTTCTAGTCTGAACAAAGTGAAATAGCACTTAGCAAAATTATGCAGTTGTTTTTAGTCCACTTTTTAAGGCTTACTTGCTTAAAAAATGAAAATTAAAAATCGTAGCCAACAAATTAGGTTCACTGTTTGAAACGGTTTCAAAACAAACATGGCCATAAAATGTAAATATTCAATATAAAATGATGTGTTTTGGTGGCAAATGGTATCAAAAAGAACTATCGTACTGAATGAGAATAAGAAAAATTAGTTCGCGTGACAAAAGCAGGACATATTGGATTTTTTAACCAAAATTTTCCCATTAATTTACAACTGCTCTGGGATTTCTACTCGGGAAAATCACATCAAATAAATAAATTGCTGTTCTAGACAAAATTACACGAATGAGAGTAACAGAATAAGGGGGAAATCGGCAAAAAAACTGATAAAGATTAAGTAAAAATGAGAACTGTTCTTAGAAGTTTAATTCGTACGATTAATAGCTTCAACCTTCAATGAAATGAAGTACAGCACTTTATACAAGACCTTCTTTTTTGTTAAGCCAATTTTGGCTGACCAATAATTTTTGCGGAGAGACACAAAAGTTTCAAAGAAAGCCTCTTGAGAAACTGAAGGGATATTTTCCAGCTTCATTCAACAATTTTAACTTATCAATTGATATTATCAATAACTGTAATGATAGCTAAGAGTGGTTAAAATTGCCTTCTCATGGTCTTCGTATGATTCGATGAGGAGTTCTGGTGATCTGACGAGAAAAGTAGGCGTGAGAAAGAATGATGTTTATGCTGAGAGAAAACATTTTGATGAGTTTTTTCAATGCAGTTCTTTTGTTTTAATTTAAATTTTATCAAACCAATTGCTTATTTGTACACATATTAATGAGTTGTTGTAAGTTTGAGAGTTTTCTGACAACTTTGAGGATGTATAAGGCTTTTGCATTCATTTATGAACTATTTTTGACACTTTGTCCTTTAAGAATTCTTTTTCAGGTTTTTTGTTCTTCTCCAATGTTGACTGTCAACAGGGAGTTTTTTAGATTGTAAATCAAGTTTGAGAAACATTGATTATCTCTTGGTCTCATTTTGTCTCAGTAATATATGTTATTAATGTTAAAAAAAATTTAAGTCAAAATTTGGCTTTGTTTGAACAATTTTGATGATTTCTTTCTAATTCTACAGTTTTTTTTGTGCACTTTTGGAAACTATTTTGTTCGATCATGTATTTGGAAGTACTAAGAAAAAATAATCGAACGATTGATAGGTCTGTTAATATAAATATAAATGAAATTTTTTCGTTGTATTTTAAACAAGTTTTCATTTATTTTGCTTTAGTTTTTTTGTAGTTCAAAGTTTCATACGTCACTGATGAACCACAAACAGTATTTAAGAGTAAAAATTTATGTGATTGTTAAACAAATTTGAGAGAATTTGAAGTTTAACAAATAAAACTTCAATTTTTTTCTCCGTTTTATTTCATTTTTAATTTCCTTCTCCCCCGACTATTTTTTTATACATCGGTCTGATATCATTGTTTGTCATATAGGTACTTCCCCATTCAAAACAAAAGTTTACCACAGTTTAGTGAAAACATTTTCCTTAGGGGCAATTCTGAGGGATTTAATCGGCTTTTTACTTAATGGTTACTCTTTTTCCATTTGCTCTACCCATTCTTTCTTAATGAATATTTTTGAAGCAAATAGTTTACATGAAAAACTATTTACCAGCAGCATTAATCGATTGTGAAATCAATTCCACTACCACGTTTGACGTCTATGTTCTTCGAAATTTGTCGTCAAACTAACTCACTTGAAATCAGACTCCAAAAAAATTTGAATCAAAAGTTTTCTTTTTTTAATTTTTAAGGGACAATCTTTATCATTACAGCTCCGTGAAGCTCACAAAAAATCTCTGAAGAATAAGGGGATCCGAGAATTTAGTTGCCAAACTTAAATAAAAGTAGTTTAATTACACAAAGTATGAAGAAAAATTGTACACAAAAAGTTTGTTTTTTTTCCAGAATTTTTGTATATTATTAAAGCAAATAATGTTTGTTATTACTGAAAAGTTATCATTAATTGCACACTTGAATTTTTTTTGCTTCAACTACAAAAAAATACAAAACTAATATTAAAAAAATATCTGTTTTTTTCCTAAAATCGTAGTTCATTCAAAATCTTTGTTTCACAGAAACAAGTCAACCAATTTAACAACTAAGCTAATAGTCAGATTCTAAAATTTAGAGGTCTAAACTTTTTGTGAGATGGTTTGGGACATGGATAATTCATTTAGCAAAATGCGGTTTCTTTTTTTTTCTAAGCCACTTTACTTAATTATCTCTTCCTGAATAGTTAATTGTTATTAATTATTTCTTGACATTTTTCATGCAGTGAAGCGAAGAAAATCTGTGATCTAATTAGCAGCAATAGATAATTCGAGATTAGGATGTAAATTAATTTAAAACTGCTGTTCATTTAAAAAAAACTTTCCACTACAACCATTACTGGATCAAGCAGAACGTCCAGTTATTATACAGCTACTTGTCAACAATCTCATTATTTAAGATTCCATACTTAAAACTTAACTGAGATTAACATTGCGGGTGGGAGTGCACTTTAAGTTATTATGCTATATACACTGTTTACCGTTTGAAGGGTTGGAGCACAATCTGCGAACGCACCTTTAATCGGTTGTCCCGGGTTTTTAATTAGAAGCTTTGAATAGGGTGAAACCACGGGAATTATGGTTTTATTTTGAAAAATTCTCACCTCATGCTTTACAGATTTCGAGATTAAGAGAAAACTTCTCGAACAATAAAATAGATCAAATAAATTAAAAAAAATAGTCTGAATGGACAGAAAGTAAGGACAATCTCAATCAATTAATTTCATACGTAACCAAAGCTTTCTATACTAGCAATTTGAAAGATAGCATTGACAGGAATATGTTTAGCGTTATTTAATAACTGTTATTAATAATTTATTTATTCCATGGATGTGTTCATGCTTTTTCCCAATCAAGTAGTTTTTTGACCCACTGGTTAAGGCTCCTATCCTAGACTCTCACAAACAATGGAAGAGCAGGATATTCAGACATTCTGAACAGACGACTGCATACTACACAAGAGGGGAATGGCTAAAAATTGTTCGGGCAAGGGGGAATTTTCATTCCAACCCTTAGGGAAATCCGAATTAGGAATTTTAAAGCAGGCCTTTTTTTGTTCTGCATATTTTGGCTTATCAATATCTTTTGCGAAAATATATAAAACTCATAGCCGTGAAACCCTCCTAACGAAATAAGTCGATCGTAGAAGAGATGCGTTCATTTTTTTAAGTCTCGGGGTATATTGACTATTAACATTAAAAAAAACTCATACACTATAAAGATTTAAAAAATAACCTGGAAAAAGCATATTTGGTAAATGCTATTTGAAATATCATAATTCAGAAAGGCCAAAGTAGCATAAAGCAGATTCAGACGCTCATTTTGTCCAGCATTTTGTCGACGCTCATTAAAAAATCTTTACAATCTTCCAAATTTTAGCAAATTTGGTTCAAAAAGTGTTTCAATAGAAATTTTATAACATTCTCATACAGATTCCTTCAATTTCTTAGCGATTGACAAGAAATGGCGAAAAAAATATGTCCAAAACTGCTTAGCGAAACTGATTTCAAACTAGTTGAAAGTAAAATTTTGGAATCTCTTTAATTCTCACTGAAAAAGATCATTGTGTATGATTGACTTTTGGAAAATAAACTAGATATGACAAAATGTCTAACCATTTTTGCCAAGCTTTTTCAACAAAAAATTTTTCGGCAGTCTTTTAATCTCGTCCGTAAAATAGACACCATACTTCATCAAATTAAACCATGGTCAACATAAGCTTCTCGCTCATTGTAGAACAAATGGTCATTTTTCATATTTTGCATGTCAACTTTGGAAAAAAAATCATTATTTTAAATGTTTAAACTTCTTGCTTGTCTGTTTTGAGCTTGGCTGTTTTGTGAGTATCCATCAATGTTAACTATAAAGAAATTCTTTACTTGATCTGTTAAACTGTCAATCAAACAAGATCTTTATCAAGTTGAAGCTGACGACCAACTTGGAGTCGTTTTCTGTTAATATTTTTTTCTCAATGACTTAAAAAAAGATAAACTTGAACATTTGTCGAAAGTTTTACAGGTTAATATCTTGACAATTGAGATAACTTTGCGAGAAAAAAATGAGAAAAAGGTTTTTTTTCGACTGCTTCAAAAACAACGCTTTCCAGGTTCATTGAACTTTCTTACCATAAAACGAACCATATATGCTCCGTAAAAATTCATTTCCGTTTTTATGATCGTTGTATGTTAAGTAAAGTTCCACAAAATCAATGCACGGCGTTTTATGAATGGTAAGTTTGTTTTATAGTAGCCTGTCCGGGTTATTAAGTGATCATAACCTTTTGAACAAGTTGGATTAGAAACGCAGTTCTGTCACTTTTTGTTATTAATGGAAGTTATTTCCATGGATCACTTTTTCATATTTTCATTATAAACTGGAAATATATTTAATAGAAACAACTCAGATGCTACTTTTCTGTCCCTTGCGTGTGAAGATTTTGATAAAATCGAATTCAAAATTTCTTTTCTGTTAGTCTTCCGGAGTCGAGTTTTCACCCTAACTTCGCCCCTTATTAGCGGGGAATAGGGTGTAATGCGTATTCCACACCTATTTAGCGGGGAAAAGAGTGCAAGAGTGTTACTTTGAAAAATTACACTGTATTTATACTCGTTGTTCCATTCTTTTTACACTACTTGCAACAAAGAGGCTCGTTAATGTGCATTCGCATATGAGGTTCCTACCTGAGCTGATCTACATTTTTGACTGAATTGTCAACCAAATGAAGAGATAAAAAATAGATGTTTGAAGTTGAAAATATATGTTGGAGTTTTAAGAAATCCTTTCACACCCAAACTACTAATTGAATTACATAATGCCATGCCTAATTACAGCACTCACAAGATCTGCCAAGAAAAAGAATAGGAGAAAAATAAAAAAAAAACAAAATAAGCAAAACCTAAAACATTAGCGGTAAAAACTCAATATCTATATGTAAAAGCACCTGGTAAACAACGTCAAAATGCAATAAGATAAAAATCTTAACTGCACAAACTTTCTTCTTCCTTAGGTATATAGCAGATGACATTTTTTCCCAATAAAACAAGGTATCAATTAATAAGAAAAACTAACGAGGCGAAACTCAAAATTCTATCAACATTTTTTTAACCAAATAATTCCAAACGTCTGAAATATCATTAGCTCTTAACAAAGTAATTCTTGATAAATTTACTAAAAGTCATTACGAAACTGATAGGTCCTGTCTTTGGTTAGACAACGCCATAGAACAGTACTAAAGATACAGCAAAACTCAAGAATTTACAAACAATCTGCGAAAACACAAATCATTGAGGCCATTAAAGGCACCAGCTATTATCTAAATATTGTTTTTTCAATTGTTATCTACACTAATTGAGCTAAAATTATACTGAAGGTTTGAAAAAATTCACTTGTGCCTCATTTCAATATAATTGGGCTCTGTTAATACGCGAAAGTGGTAAAAGAAGAGAAAAAAACACAAATATTAACAACTCACAAAACATTTGTGAAAACACATATTTTCCCAGAAACAAAACATCAGTTACGACAGAATATCAGAAAAAACTTAATTTTGGAATAAAACAAGGGGTTGGATGGGATCTGTCAATGATGAGATTTAGTTACAAGTTGAAAAAAAGAACAACAAAAACTATACAAAAGCAAAACAAATAACAAAAGTCGAAAAAAAAACTGAAAACGAATAATATAATAAACTTTAAGACTGTTCACTATGGTTTAACTGCATAGAGTAATATCATTACAACTACATAAGTACGTCACAACTACATAAAATATAAAAAAAACAGCAATTTCTAAAAAAAATGACACAAAATTGTCGAAGCCATTAAAAACTGAATTTTTCTGTACAAACCAGTCTATTTTTCTGTGCGACCAGTCCATAAAAAGGTTTGGTAACAATTATACAAAAAAGAAGAAAAACAGTAAAGTAAAAAAATTAACTGATTTTTTTGAAACAGTTAACTTCAAAGTAATAAATACCATTAGGATTCAATTAATATTACCACAAATTTACGATTACCACTGTTTCTATAGAAGGGCATTAGGACCTCTCCTTATTCATTTTTTAAAGCGGCTAAAAAGAACACCAAAGAACAAACAAAATTTCGAAACAAAATTACATTTAATGTCATGAAAGGCATTAATTACAAAAAGAGCTAATTAAATAGGGTCGTTTATTCATAAAAAGGAAGCCCTCGAGACCTGTAATGATCCAGAATATTTCTTGCATCTACAAAAAGAACGTCAAATATGACAAAAATCACATTAATTTACTTTTGTTTTGTGAAAAACCGGTGTCGAAGCCAGTAAGGTCATAACAAATTCTTTAAAAGATTTTGGGACACCAATCCCTCTTATTCCCTTGACACCCATAATGTCATAGTTGACCTGTAATTAACTAACGAGATTAGGTAACAAAAAGAAACATAAAAAGAACAAAATTGCGAAATTAAAAAGTTTTTTTTTTAAATTTTGGAAAACGATTGTTTTCAAAGTCATGAAAGCCATCAGCTATCTACTAATATCAGAATATTAGTTCTTCTTTTCTTCCATGAAAGGCCAATGAAAGCTATCACTATACAGGAAATTTCATACGACCGAAACGACAAAGTATAAATGACAGTTAGAGACAAAATTAAAAAATTCAATTGATTTCTTCAAGAAAGAGGCGTCGAGGCCGTTAAAATGATGATGTATATGTTTCAGGATTTTAATATGTTCAACTGTGCTTTATTCTGAATGCTAATAAGGTGACATGAGAACCGTTAATAATTTGATAATGTGACAAAATTAGAAAACGTGAAAAACTGGAAAATATCAAAACAAACAAAAATCTGAAATCTTGTGGTATCAAAGCCAAAAAACAATAACTTCAGACTTAAAACTGCAACCGATAATAAATGTTAAATCAGTAGAAAGAAGAAGCAGTCTTCCTTTGCTGACATTAAGCTGGAAGTTGAACAAATTAAGAAAAATGTAGAGGAAAAGTTAATTAAGCCATTATTTATTGAAAAGTCAATTATTTTTTAAAAAAGAAACGACCATAAACTTTCAATTAAAAAACTAAATGCATTAGCTTGGAGCTGCTTAACAAGCAAATTGGTTGGATCTATCACTCCTGAGCTTTGATTTGATATGTTCTGTTCTTTATTATTAAAAAAAGTCTTTTTTTAAAAAAAAAAGACCGGCTGATTACAACCCGATTTTTTTGGATTGTAACAGTCCAAGAATGGCCCAAAACTAGCCCTGATAATACTTATTGTCCGTTAAGTGCAATTGATTTTTCGAATGTTGTAGATATAGATAATTTGTTAGTTGAAAACTCAAAATAAATTAAATAAATTCTGCATTTTTGATAATCAACGAGTAAAGTTAGCAAAAAACGGCAAGGTTTTAACTACAGTGCAGTCTCAGCGGACCCTTAAGTAGAAATAGCCCCCCTATGAGTCTACAAAGATTGTATGAGTGTTGTTTGGGGGTGTCCTGTCGGCAAATTTAATCAAAGTGGACTAAATTAGCTTATTTCGTGCTGTTTTTGATGAAAAAGGCTAAATTTTGAAATGTTTATCCAGATTTTTTGACCAAAAAAATTAAATCAAAACAATCAACAATGCTTGTTCGTCTTCAAAAATAAAATCAACGACACTATTTTTAAAAATTATAACAAATTTTAGCAAAATTGACGAAAATTTAGGCAAAAATTCCGGAAAATGTGAATAAAAACAACGTGAATTCACTCTTCTTTTCTCAGAAGTTTAAACCTCGATAACTCCCTGTAGAATACGAAAATTAAAAAAATCTTTTTAATTCCATATTCTACGCTGGACGAGCTTTCTAATGATACCAGTCTCAACTCTCTACGATGAATATATCGAGCGGCGAAAATTCACGGAACAAAAAAAAAAAAACCCAGTTGTGTATATAGTTCCTCCCCCCTCAAGAGGGTCGGAACAATAATTTTCCTCTTTCTCTAACTACATAACTTCAGAAACTCAACAAATATGGACAAATATTTTAAAACCATGAAATCTTTGAGAAATTGATGAATGCATTAACAAATACAGACAAAAATGGAAAACTCATTAGAAAATTGGGAGAAGAAAAAAATATCGAAGCCATTTAATTTAAAAACTTTTCTCTAAAAACTTTATCCATGATTCTTTTAACGTTCTCTCTAAGCCAATGGGAACTATCAAAATTAGGATACAAAGATAAAATTCCGAAAAAAAAAACAAAGTTACGAAAAAAAGTTATCCAAAAATTTAAAAAAATTATATGGAAACTCGTCGGATTGAAGCCATAAAGCCAAAAAATGAAAAAAACAAAACTAGGCAGAATAATTTTGGTGGCACTACAAAATACTGGGGTCCTGTCATTACAGAGACTGACTTAGAGTTCGCAAAAATAAGTTTAAGAGCGGCTAACGTTCAAAAATTAAATTCGATATTTTTTTTTATGTCGTAACAACCATTAGCTGTCCTCTCAAAGCACTAGATGGGTTGACTTATTGCTCATTAGGAAGACTATTGTACATTAGGAAGACTATACATCAACGTATCTATGGCATAGGAAACCAAAAGTCAGTAAAATCTCAAAAAGAAAATCAAATTTCATGAAAAATTACGAACACTCAGTGTCGAAGCCAAAAAAATATGAGCTATTCCGTGAAAGCTGTTTTTCTGCTCATTGGGCATCAGTGTAAAATAAATGAGGTTTGTCGATTACAGAACCTCGATATGAAACGTGAATATTCTCTTAGTGACATAAAATGCAAAAAAAAAAACTTTTCTATAAAAAACAGCTCTCAAAAAGAATCCGAATTTTTTGATAGTAAATTTCACTGTGAGACCAGAACTAGTCTTTTAAATTGCTTTTGTCTATTAGGAAGACCAAATTGATGCATTTTGTAGCATGGAAGTTAATTTTGAATTAAATTTTTCACGGTAAAGACGTTAATTCGAAAAAAAATTACGCTAAAATTGAACAAAAGTGAACCCAATATCCCGTGTTCCTATGAAAGTTTAAACCTCGATAGCTCCTCGAAAAAAACGAAATTCAAAAAGATGTTTTTAGTGGTGAATTCTACGCTGGACGAGCTTTTTAATGATACCACTCACATTTCTCTACGATGAATATATCGATCGGCCAAAATTGTTTCGGACAAAAAACCCCATTTGAGTATATAGTTCCTCCCCCCACAAGTGGGATCGGAAAAAAAAGTGTAATTTAGGGTGTACTGATAATAAATTACTCTTACACAATTACCATTATAGCCGAATTGAAATGTCTTCTAGTCTATACTCTATTGTCGTAGAAAGATTATTTCCAATCGTGTAGGTTTGCGTTTTCGTTTTTACCAAGATACTGTTTTCAAATTTTGATTTTTTTGACATAAAACGGGTGTGATATGCGTACCTATAAAACTCCTCGTTAAATGTTTTTTCTCGGGGAAAGCCAAACAAGTCGATATAAAATTAAACCGGTGCAAAAGTAATTTAACAATTACGCAACGCTCAAAAAGAATAAATTTTTAAATGTTGCATTTCAGACATTAACGAAAATTGCCATTTATGATGCAATATATTAAACTAACAATATCTGTCAGAATCTGTATTCGCGCAGATCAATGATGGATAATCATCTATTATATTGAATTTTGTGGGCTAAATTGCAGACAACATAATCCTATCTAAGATAGCCAGTTTGAATTATCTTAGAGATAAATACATTCAAATCGTTTAAATACTATTGTTAAGAAATCGATTATGATAGATTAAGTCGTGTAACCATACATCATTTTCCAGAAGAACCTAATAAAATTTGTCCAGGACCTTGCTTTGGGTGTCCAAAGCATATTAGAACTACTTGATTATCAAATTGCACTCAACAAGATACCAGGATGTCCAATAACAAACAGAAAACAGATGTAAACAAATAGACGATCGCCAAGCTGGCAAAAATGACAGGGTGACCTACAAACAAAAATTTGAGAAAATGAGCCGATATCCCGACTAAAACAATTGTAATGGTTGGATCAACTAGTGATATTCTGAACAGTCAAATTTGTCGACCAATCAGAATTAAGCTGTTGGCTAAATTTCTTATTTTTAACTTTTTCGGCTTAACACCCTGACGGCTTAGCATATTCCTAGCATTGAACAAATATTTCATAAAACCTCAAACAAAAAAGTTTTTGAAAAAGTTTCCTTTAAAAAACTTCAACATCTAAAGGAAATCCTGAATGAATTAATTAAAATGAGGAAAAAAAATAACAATATTGAAAGTCCACAAGCTCTTTTGAGCTAGTCTATTCGTTTCCAATGTTTGCAAATAGAACATAAAGTTTAAAATAAAATAAAAAAAGTTAGCATTAAATTTGTTACAAAATGTCCCGTGATCTGATCTTGTACCCGTGCAGAAACTTCGGATTGAAAGACTAAAAATTTGTGAAAATTATAAAAATGGTTTTATATTTCTATTATGGAAGATCTATCTGTTGGTTCCATTTAGGGGTTATTAATTTTTTCTTAGTTCAGTTCTCGGTTGAAAATAAAAAGTGGAAACAATGCTGACAAAAAAAACATTTTTAGATCCAGGTTGACCGAAATCGACGGTAGCAGATACCAGTATCACATAATAAACCAACTGAAAATATGAAGTAGAATGTACTACAGTCGCATCTCATTTGAAAAAAAAAATGTTGCAGCAACTTATCTATTTTGTCGGATATCTATTAAGTAAAAAAACAGAAAAATTGCAAAATGAAAATTAATTGATTGCAGTGAATTTTTTATAGTGGCCGTTTCTTATCGCAAAACAAAACTAGGCAACTGTATGCCAATACATACATGTTGAAAATGAATTGTTGGAAAAATCACTGAAAAGTGGAACAGAGTAAAGGCAAATTAAAAAAAAACTTTATATTGCAGATGCAAATTTTCAGTTTGATAATAGGCGCATAAAAAGTTAAAATTTGTTTTGGCAAAGAAAGGAAAATTATGGTTCGCTGCAAAGGATTGCATAGAAACACTTTTTGAAGCACTGAGCAAACAAAAAACAGGCAGGTGGAGCACGTCAAGAACTGTCGAAAGTTGGACATTATGTAATCAATTTTTTTAATTGAAAACCTAAAACTGAATCACTGCACAATCAGAAAATTTGAGGAAAGCCAACTGCTAATCAAAAAATTCTTAAAAAAAATTGCGAAACAATCAAGAAATGAACAAAATAAGATTTTTAGTGAGAAAAAAATTATTTGCGGAATTAGTGAAAAACTGTTCACAATTGTATGGATACCGATTAAAAGAGCGCAATTGCAAGTCTATCAGTTTGTGAGTGATTTGATGTCGGAAAAAAACCTTTCTTGGAATCTACATATACATGTAGTGGCCTCCAGTGATAACGATCTCGAGTTCTTAGCGAAGGTTAAGAAATGCGCTACTTTTTACAATTTCAACTTCGAAAAACTTTTTGACTTAAAGACCATTCATATAACAGTGGCAATATATAATATGTTGTAATCTTTGTACATTAAATTCTTCAATGAAATACGAGAAGACTGGCATCGCTGACTGAGAATGCCTGCAGAAACTAAAATTTTGGTTACGTAGGGCAAAATAACGAAAATGCCGATCATTCATTCAAAATAATGCAGCCGTCCGGTTATTATCATAAGATCAGAGAAATTACTCAAATTTATTGGCATCTGAGCTCGTCTAGGCTGTCATGAAAAAGCGGAAAACTAACGAAAAGAATGTGAACGTTGAAAAACTTTCCAATACTCTCAAAATTAATTGTTACTCGCAGACTCTTAATACTCTCAACATAAAATTGAAAAGACTACTGCAAAATGTTGCGCATTATTGTGCACAAAGTGCTTGCCTAGCTATTTTTCCCGCCAATTTTTCGCAATCTTTTTTTCTTTATCTCACTTTCTCTCTAACTAAAACTTAATTGGGTGTTATGTGGACTGCGATTAACCTATCTTATTTCTAGCGTATGATTTCGTTATTCAACTGATGAGAAAACTGATTCAGACGGGACAAATTTGCATCGCGTCAGACCTCGGTCAACTTTAAAACTAAGTGGAAAATTGCCGAGTACCGCGCATTCAGAAAACTGCACCAGAGATTCCAATTGTATCATTGTATCAGTCTGTGACGGCTAGTTATTGACACATAATGGTTTTTGGGTTAAAGTCAGCAACCCAAGCTACTTCTGATCCAACAATCCCTGAACAATCTGACTTCCGAACGATCAACCATTCAAGAATTTGGTACCATTTCCATTTTTCTAGACTGATGCAAGATTTTTTCCTGACCCCGGTTGTGCGACCGGAATGGTACGCTATGATAGAAGGCTGCTTGTGACCGGCAGCTAAAGGCCTGGGCCAGCTAGCATTTTAATTTGTGCTTGCCAGCCACTTTTAAATATCGACTTATCACAAGGATGGCGGGCCAAACATTAGCTGATGGATTCAAAATGAAATCCAAGTTGACTGATGAAAAGGCTTTGGCTGAACTTCAAACTCTTCCAACTAGAGGGAGCCCCTTTGCAGGCAAACGCACCCAGTGAGAGGGTAGAAATCACAGAGAAATTTGGTCTCATCCAATTAGAGGGGAGCCAGTAAAGCATATTTCATGCACTAACCCGAATGGAGAAGATTATTCCACTTGGCTTTTTCGATGTGATTCACAAAGAAACTGATCAGTATGCACCAACTGTTTGATAAATTATCAGAACTAAGCTAAAGTTAGCCATGACCGAAAAGCAATTATTAAAATAGACTTTATAGACTTCAAATAGGGTATTGGATGTTGAAAATTTGGCATTTATTGGCCCCATGTTCTATGCCAGAGATTGTGGATCTGTCCATAAGTTGAGGTATATACTTGGTTTACTGTCAGCTTGAAAAGCATGCAAATGACTGACCTCGAGGAGCTCGAGGTACTCCGCCTTGAGCATGTCGAACTTCTTGTCTCCAGAGTTTGTCCAGGGGAAGTCTTCGGCTGCCTTCGGGTTGTTCTCCAGCACAGTCGTCAATGACATCTTGTGTACTGAGGGACTCACTATCGACATCACAGATCCTGAACACACAAAACCGTTAGATGGTTGGATTTTATAAAAATATAAATCGTTAATACATGTAAGATAAGCTTGACATAGATTGACAAGAAACTCTACTTGTGCAAAGTAAACGTAGCGAGAACAATGAAGCCCGGAGGAACATGAAAGAACACGAGAAGGGGTTTAAAAGGGATGCCCAAGCTCGAGAGCTGACAAAAAGCAGGTGTAATGGTTAACATAACAAGCTTGACAATCAGAGCAATTTAAGCATAACCAACCAGTGAAAAAAGTTTATTAAGCATTAAGACGAAAGTTTGAGTTTAAGAAAAGTGACTAAAAGTTCTTGTTGATCTCACTCTGTTAAAATACTTCAATCGATTCAGGCGTACTCAGCCACAAAAGATCCATAGAGGACTTCTACTGGCAGGACTTGGCGTTAACAAGAAGTTATGAGTTGAGCTCTTGGCTAGCCTCGTAGAACAATGATAAGGTAAGAATGCTCTGGCAATTGACAAATAAGCTTGAAAATCAGAGAAGCTGGTTCGAATTGAATACTGGTCCATTTTCACATAAGTTAAGCCTGCTTAAACCAATACCAACAAATACGCATGCTTCATTCGTTTACAGACAATTTACCCTGCACCAAACTACCCAATTTATACACTTTGATCTTTTGATTCAATAATCCGATCAAAAATTTTACTAAAAGCATGTTTTTTTTATCATTTTTAAACGGATAATTTGATCTCATGTTCTGTTTTGACAGTTTCATGAAGTCCGGTAGCCCGCTGAGTGGATGGCAAAAATGAACTAGTTTTACGATTAAAACTTGGTAAATATACTTCATCAAATTACGAATTACTATTAATGCATTAACTTAATGCATTATTATGGTAAACAATTTTTCTGATAATTTTAACAATAAACTAAAATTTATTTACTTTGAGTATTTTGGCACATTGCAGATTTTGGCATTTCGTATTTGATGCGACCTAGTTATTTATGTACCAGGGATTGGACGAGATCTACCTTAAATTCATTTCCATTTAAATCATCTCAAAATGATAACACGCCATCACTGTTACTTTCATTTTTGTGAACAAGCATGTGTTTGCTTTTGCAAGTAATTAAAATGAAAAACTTTCCAAAAAAAGTATTCGTCTCAAAAATTAGTACCGTTCGAACTTCCGCCTTTACACCACAAAGCGTAACCTCTATGGCCTTGGTTAAATTCGACCAAGCATGTACCTAAATTCTTTTTTGCTATGCTTAAACATGTGACCTACATTAAATTTCCGGAGTTGGGTTACAATGAAAAAGTAGAATAGCGATGTTGAACTTCACCGAAATTAGCGAGCGGAAAGTTATCCAAAGTCATTTCTGCCTTTGGAAACAGCTTTGCTAAGATCCTTGGTAGTGACGAATTTATAGACAAACCACATATTGGTTCAGCTATTAGGAATCTGAAGATCTAGTTACCAAACTACTTTACTAATCTAACTTAATTCCGCAACTAAATGTTACAAGTTTCATCATTTTTTGTAATTAGCAGACTTCTGGTCGTCATCAATTGTGATAGTTTCATATCAGAACCCCAATGGTTAATACAATCATGGCAAAGTTGTACATTCAATATTTTTATAATATTTACTTTAATTCTTTAGAAATAGCCTCACTTCGGAATTATTATAAATAACAACGCTGGTGATAATTTCAACAAAGGGGTAAATGTTAGATATGTTTCGGGCAGATTCAGTTTTCTTGACATAGCTCTATATAATTTAATAATTAAAATTTTTCTCTTATATTAGTCTATACCAAAAAACCAACTAGTCAAAGCATATTTTATTCATTTACCAAACAGAAGGTGTTACAATAAAATAACAAAAAAAATTAAACATAAATGAATCACACATATAATAAAAAATCGTAGAGTGATGATGATTTTCCAAACTTCAAGTACGAAACACAAATAGTACTTCCAAAAAGTTTTGGGCACAACAGGTTTCTATTGCACCAATAAATGACACTTTCATTCATTTTTCTGAAATTTTTCGTTATCCCTTTATTCTTTTTTGTTCAGTCAATTTTTGCAGGTCAATATATTTAACAAAGAAAGAATTAATTTGCTTCAAAATAGTGAAAAGCTATTGAACCTCTAGGCCAGACCCATTCTGCAAACCTTTGATAAATTGTTCTTAAACATAACCAGGCAGATTACCCAAAAAAATGCACCCTTGACCTCTGTAATGGGCACCGTGATTGAAAAAAAGGAAAAGATACAAAACGACAAGTTTTTCTCTAAGTGTCAAAGAGTTTTCTAATTCGGCGTACAGTTTCTATTAAATAACACCAAGAGAAAAGTCAGCTTCTATAACGAAAGTTTTTGAGTCCAATACTAATGCCAGTTAGCCATCGCCCATTGAACTTTGATAGCCTAATGCACTACAAATAAATGGCCGGGCTTAATCGTCTCAATCATTTCCTTTGATTTTGCCCAGGGCCTCATTCTATGACTGCTCTTTTTCGTAACTTTAATTGAATAAAATTTAAAATCAAGACAAAAAATTTATTTTTAGTAAGCAGTTTGATATAAGGCGTTTTGATAGGCGTTTTAATAGAACACTAAATTAGACTACATTACGTCTTCGTGCCCTCACATTATCGGTGTATCCCGTTCTTTTGTTTTGATCTTTTGACATTGGCCGCATTCAGTACATTAATTAATCAAATAAGAAAAACAAATTAAAATTCATTAAGTTGAATGCCTGAGTGAGGTAAAGCAGTAGTTCGATCTAAAAATTGCGGCTAGTGAAACACAAAAAAGTGATTAAAAGGTGAAACGAATTATAAAAAACATCTGTAAAATCTTTTACCTGACTAGTAGACCAATTGAGCATCATGACCCTCACAGACCACAAACAATTTCAGAAAATCAGAGCAAATAAAAACTACTGGCGTCTGTTTTGTAGTTTTTTAGTATCAGCTTGTTGAATACCAGCGTTTTCCACGTAAAAAATGATACTGAAAAAAATTGCAATCTAAGCAAAAGTTTGATTCATTGCGTATAAGAGACAAGCAAAGGCAGGCAAAATTATCAAAAAATGTTTTAAAAATATGAAATTGTTGTTCCATTTTTTATCTCAATACTTTAATGTTTATTGTAACTCTATAACTAACAAAAACAGATGTTGAAAAATCCGAGACACTTGAATTCAAGAGTTTTCCTTTGATAATGTTTTTATGAGCAAAAATATCTGTAAACAAATTCGAAACAGTAAAATTTAATTTTAGAAAGTATTGCCTGACTCCGATTTTTTTTGTTTCAAAACAAATAAAATTTTGGACAAAATATTTGTCCTAAAATTGTTGCAATTTATATTTTTTGTATTATACATTGCCTTTTTATATGAAAAAGTGAAAATAATCACTCCTTAGTAATGAGCTTCAAATGTAAAATTACCAATACCAATTCTCACAAATTTATTTGATAATTTTATGAAAACTACATCAAATAAAAGATGATAAATTTGTCCTGGTTTCCGTTTAAATATTCTGAATATATTATAAAATCCAGAACATCAACAAAAAACCAATCTCATCAGTTTTGTCTGTTTTTCGTTCACTTACATTGTAGATTTCACATTTAGTTGAAACCAAATTTTTTTCATTTTAGAAACCACATTCAAGTATTTCATTTATAACTTCATTGCTTTGTTAAGGAATTCAAGGCCGCAAACAATTTTTCTTGAATAATTGTTCTAACCGATTGGCTACACTGATACGAATAAAAATTGGAGATTTTGTTTTATTTATTTTGTTGTTCTTATAATATATAATCTAATGTAGTTAACTCAATGACGCAAAAAACAAGATGAAGTTGAAGTATTTTATATATTTCTGTGTTGCGGAGAAAGAGGGGTATCAAGAGAGATCGAGAGAAAGAAAGAGGAAGAGAAAGATCTGAAAGAGAAAAAGAAACATCATCTCTAATCATCACTTTGTTATTTCTCACAAGCTCTTCATGATTTTTAAGCGTGTTTTGCAGTTTATTTAACTGTTTTTTTATTTTTTTAGTATCAGCCTGTTGAATATTAATGTTTTCGATGTAAAAAAGCAGGAAACTGAAAAAACTGCAATCTAAGCAAAATTATTATTCATTGCGTATAAGAGACAAGCAAATGCAGGCAAAAACATCAAAATATATTTTAAAAAATTGAATATTGTGTGCCATTATTATCACAAAACTTTAATAATTATTGTAATTCTATAACTAACTAAAACAGATGTCGAATAATTTGAGACACTCGCATTTAACAATTTTCCTTTGATAACGTTTTTATGAGCAAAAAATATCTGAAAACAAATTAGAAACCATAGAATTTAATTTTAGAATGTTTTGTTGCCTGACTCCAATTTTGTCGTTTCAAAGCAAACAATAAAATTATTGGTCAGAATATTTGTTCTAAAAGCGTTGCAAATTATATTGTTATTATTAAAAGTTGATTTTTTAGAAAAAAATTTCGAAAATACTCACTCCTTGGTATTGAGCTTCAAATGTTAACATACCAATACCATTTCTCACAAATATTTTTGATAATGTTAAAAAAAGTACATCAAATAAAAAATGGCAAAATTGTCTTAGTTTCTATTTAAATACACTGAACATATTATCAAATCCAGAACATCAACAAAAAACCAATCTCATCAATTTTGTCTGTTATTCGTTCGCTTAAGATGTAGATTTCACATTTATTCAAAATTGTTCACACCAAATTTATTTTTTCAATTTAGAAACCAAGTTCTTTTTTATTTATAACTACATAACTTCATTTAGATAATTCAAGGCCGCTAAAATTGTTCTTAAATGATCGTTCTAACCGATTGGCTAAACTGACACAAACAAAGTTTGATGACTTGTTTTTTAGTTTTGTTTAATTGTTCTTTTTCTTATGTAATATAATCTAATGTAGTTAACTCACTGACGCAAAAAGCAAGGTGAAGGTGAAAGAGTTTTTATATTTCTTTGTTACGGATAAAGAGAGGTATCGAGAGAGATCGATAAAAAGAGAGAGGAAGAGAGAGAGAGAGAGAGAGAGAGAGAGAGTGAGAGGGAGAGAGAGAGAGAGAGAGAGATAGAGAGACAGAAAGAGAGAGAGAGAGAGGGAGAAGGAAAGAGGAAGAGAAAGATCTGAAAGAGAGAGATAGAAAAAGAAACATCATCTCTAATCATCACTTTGTTATTTCTCACAAGCTCTTCATGATTTTTAAGCGTGTTTTGCAATTTATGTAACTGTTTTGTATTTTTTTTTAGTATCAGCCTGTTGAATATTAATGTTTTCGACGTAAAAAAGCAGGAAACTGAAAAAACTGCAATCTAAGCAAAATTATTATTCATTGCGTATAAGAGACAAGCAAATGCAGGCAAAACCATCAAAATATATTTTAAAAAACTGAATATTGTGTGCCATTATTATCACAAAACTTTAATAATTATTGTAATTCTATAACTAACTAAAACAGATGTCGAATAATTTGAGACACTCGCATTTAACAATTTTCCTTTGATAACGTTTTTATGAGCAAAAAATATCTGAAAACAAATTAGAAACCATAGAATTTAATTTTAGAATGTTTTGTTGCCTGACTCCAATTTTGTCGTTTCAAAGCAAACAATAAAATTATTGGTCAGAATATTTGTTCTAAAAGCGTTGCAAATTATATTGTTATTATTAAAAGTTGATTTTTTAGAAAAAAATTTCGAAAATACTCACTCCTTGGTATTGAGCTTCAAATGTTAACATACCAATACCATTTCTCACAAATATTTTTGATAATGTTAAAAAAAGTACATCAAATAAAAAATGGCAAAATTGTCTTAGTTTCTATTTAAATACACTGAACATATTATCAAATCCAGAACATCAACAAAAAACCAATCTCATCAATTTTGTCTGTTATTCGTTCGCTTAAGATGTAGATTTCACATTTATTCAAAATTGTTCACACCAAATTTATTTTTTCAATTTAGAAACCAAGTTCTTTTTTATTTATAACTACATAACTTCATTTAGATAATTCAAGGCCGCTAAAATTGTTCTTAAATGATCGTTCTAACCGATTGGCTAAACTGACACAAACAAAGTTTGATGACTTGTTTTTTAGTTTTGTTTAATTGTTCTTTTTCTTATGTAATATAATCTAATGTAGTTAACTCACTGACGCAAAAAGCAAGGTGAAGGTGAAAGAGTTTTTATATTTCTTTGTTACGGATAAAGAGAGGTATCGAGAGAGATCGATAAAAAGAGAGAGGAAGAGAGAGAGAGAGAGAGAGAGAGAGAGAGAGTGAGAGGGAGAGAGAGAGAGAGAGAGATAGAGAGACAGAAAGAGAGAGAGAGAGAGGGAGAAGGAAAGAGGAAGAGAAAGATCTGAAAGAGAGAGATAGAAAAAGAAACATCATCTCTAATCATCACTTTGTTATTTCTCACAAGCTCTTCATGATTTTTAAGCGTGTTTTGCAATTTATGTAACTGTTTTGTATTTTTTTTTAGTATCAGCCTGTTGAATATTAATGTTTTCGACGTAAAAAAGCAGGAAACTGAAAAAACTGCAATCTAAGCAAAATTATTATTCATTGCGTATAAGAGACAAGCAAATGCAGGCAAAACCATCAAAATATATTTTAAAAAACTGAATATTGTGTGCCATTATTATCACAAAACTTTAATAATTATTGTAATTCTATAACTAACTAAAACAGATGTCGAATAATTTGAGACACTCGCATTTAACAATTTTCCTTTGATAACGTTTTTATGAGCAAAAAATATCTGAAAACAAATTAGAAACCATAGAATTTAATTTTAGAATGTTTTGTTGCCTGACTCCAATTTTGTCGTTTCAAAGCAAACAATAAAATTATTGGTCAGAATATTTGTTCTAAAAGCGTTGCAAATTATATTGTTATTATTAAAAGTTGATTTTTTAGAAAAAAATTTCGAAAATACTCACTCCTTGGTATTGAGCTTCAAATGTTAACATACCAATACCATTTCTCACAAATATTTTTGATAATGTTAAAAAAAGTACATCAAATAAAAAATGGCAAAATTGTCTTAGTTTCTATTTAAATACACTGAACATATTATCAAATCCAGAACATCAACAAAAAACCAATCTCATCAATTTTGTCTGTTATTCGTTCGCTTAAGATGTAGATTTCACATTTATTCAAAATTGTTCACACCAAATTTATTTTTTCAATTTAGAAACCAAGTTCTTTTTTATTTATAACTACATAACTTCATTTAGATAATTCAAGGCCGCTAAAATTGTTCTTAAATGATCGTTCTAACCGATTGGCTAAACTGACACAAACAAAGTTTGATGACTTGTTTTTTAGTTTTGTTTAATTGTTCTTTTTCTTATGTAATATAATCTAATGTAGTTAACTCACTGACGCAAAAAGCAAGGTGAAGGTGAAAGAGTTTTTATATTTCTTTGTTACGGATAAAGAGAGGTATCGAGAGAGATCGATAAAAAGAGAGAGGAAGAGAGAGAGAGAGAGAGAGAGAGAGAGAGAGAGTGAGAGGGAGAGAGAGAGAGAGAGAGAGATAGAGAGACAGAAAGAGAGAGAGAGAGAGGGAGAAGGAAAGAGGAAGAGAAAGATCTGAAAGAGAGAGATAGAAAAAGAAACATCATCTCTAATCATCACTTTGTTATTTCTCACAAGCTCTTCATGATTTTTAAGCGTGTTTTGCAATTTATGTAACTGTTTTGTATTTTTTTTTAGTATCAGCCTGTTGAATATTAATGTTTTCGACGTAAAAAAGCAGGAAACTGAAAAAACTGCAATCTAAGCAAAATTATTATTCATTGCGTATAAGAGACAAGCAAATGCAGGCAAAACCATCAAAATATATTTTAAAAAACTGAATATTGTGTGCCATTATTATCCCAAAACTTTAATAATTATTGTAATTCTATAAGTAACTAAAACAGATGTCGAATAATTTGAGACACTCGCATTTAACAATTTTCCTTTGATAACGTTTTTATGAGCAAAAAATATCTGAAAACAAATTAGAAACCATAGAATTTAATTTTAGAATGTTTTGTTGCCTGACTCCAATTTTGTCGTTTCAAAGCAAACAATAAAATTATTGGTCAGAATATTTGTTCTAAAAGCGTTGCAAATTATATTGTTATTATTAAAAGTTGATTTTTTAGAAAAAAATTTCGAAAATACTCACTCCTTGGTATTGAGCTTCAAATGTTAACATACCAATACCATTTCTCACAAATATTTTTGATAATGTTAAAAAAAGTACATCAAATAAAAAATGGCAAAATTGTCTTAGTTTCTATTTAAATACACTGAACATATTATCAAATCCAGAACATCAACAAAAAACCAATCTCATCAATTTTGTCTGTTATTCGTTCGCTTAAGATGTAGATTTCACATTTATTCAAAACTGTTCACACCAAATTTATTTTTTCAATTTAGAAACCAAGTTCTTTTTTATTTATAACTACATAACTTCATTTAGATAATTCAAGGCCGCTAAAATTGTTCTTAAATGATCGTTCTAACCGATTGGCTACACTGACACAAACAAAGTTTGATGACTTGTTTTTTAGTTTTGTTTAATTGTTCTTGTTCTTATGTAATATAATTTAATGTAGTTAACTCACTGACGCAAAAAGCAAGGTGAAGGTGAAGTAGTTTATATATTTCTGTGTTGCGGATAAAGAGAGGTATCGGGAGAGATCGATAAAAAGAGAGAGAGAGAGAGAGAGAGAGCGAGAAAGAGAGAAAGAAAGAGAGAGAGAGAGAGAGAGAGAGAGAGAGAGATAGAGAGACAGAAAGAGAGAGAGAGAGAGAGAGAGAGAGAGAGAGAGAGAGAGAGAGAGAGAGAGAAAGAGAAATATCATCTCAACTCATCATTTTGTCATTTCTTACGAACTCTTCAAGATTTTTGAACATGCATATTTGAATATAACAAAAAATATTCCCATTCTAGTGCTTAACGTTTTTATTCTTGAAAAGTGTTATTGTCGATTTATAACAATCAATTGAATAATAATTACAAGGAAAAGACTCAAATGAAAAAATACAATGCTCAGCCTAAATTGTCAAGTTTTTTCATCTAGTAGCTTAGCAACCAATAACTTCAATGAAAATCGACAAAATTTGGTGCATAGAGGAAAAAATAAACTTGGGTAGAATTGGCGGCTGCACACGTCTTTTCTTATAATATTTTTATTTCTTTTTAGTTCTTGTTTAGTTTTGCTTATTACCTTATTTTTTACAAAATGATATACCTTTTTATCTAAAATATTTTAGGGTAGATTCTTGGAGAGGTGTATAAATTTATAATTTGTAATGTTTTGACATTAAACTCGCCTTTTAAATGTGTTTTTCACGGTTTCGGAAAAAAAATTAACTGCAAAAATTCCACTCAAGTTAAGATAGCAAATAGGCCCCCAAATGACTATTGAAAAGCTGAGAATTTTGGCGCGTTTGAACATCCCTAACGGGCCATGGCTATGCCTTAGCGGCCGGGCCCGTGGTACTTGATATTAAACTATCACAACCAAACAAATTATTACGACCAAAATTTAAATTTGAAATATTTTTTTCCACCGGCGTTTTTTTGTCGGGGTTTATTTTCTACCCTATCATTGGTGGATTTTAGACCCATTTTTTTACATAGCGCGAAGTTTCTTTGGCTACTGAAAATTTGGGTCATAAAATTTTGGTTATAACTTTTGTTCCGACAAACCTTGAAAATTTGAAGAAGAGTTTAGTTTGCTTCATTAATTTTCTCGGAGCTTGATTTCGTAATTTTGTTCTGAAATTTATGTCAATTTAAAACTGCTATCAATTTTTAGATTGAAACGTTAAGCGATGCATTTCTTGAGTTTCATTGATTTGTCGAGGCCAGAAAATTATCTGCGAACGCACATTACCGTGCTTCGCTTTTGCATTATACAATTTATTAACAGTTTAACTAGAACTAAAGACCAATGTTTGCCAGGTGAGACCGAGCCACTGTTAACCAGTGTTAATAACAAGATAATAGGAAATTGTACTAAACTTGTAATAACTTTATCTTCTTTATGTTTTCTTACCTACATGAGAATGTAAATTGCAAACTCAATTTTGAAAATTTGATTATCTTAACAATACCTTAAAACTGTTTCCAGTAGAAAACTTTTGAGCCGTGTTTCGAAAATATAACTCTCATCCATAATGACAGGGCAGTCGCGTAGTGTCTGGCTTGAAGAGTTGGTATCCAATATCCATTAAAGAACGGAATTTAAACATTTACTAACTAATTTATATGAAGTTCTTAAATTAATTCTTTACCTCGACTTCTTTTCGATTGGGACGCTGGTAAGTGAGCTGGCTAACAAACATTGTTGTGCCAAACTAAATGAAGCACAAAATTTACCTTCTCGTTGAAGAAGAACAGACTCTGGAAGCAGAAACGAAGATTTTTGGATCTATTCCATCCCCCCAGTCTTTCTTATGACCCGCACATACAAATTATGAGCTGTTATATGACACATTAATTTTTTGAAAATAGCACGTGCGGCTGGGGGCGTAATAAAGAATTAGTTCTTGGTGGTGGGGGCAAAATAAAGAATTAAAACAGAATAGTGAACTGAAAAATAAACAAGGAGGCTCTGTAATGTGCGTTAGCACATAATGTTCGACTCCGCTTAACCTAATTTTCGGCTTAAATGTGTACCAAACTAAACAGATATAGGAACATTTCAAGGAAGAATTCATGCTTGGTAATTTTGATGAATTCTAAAAAAATAGCACTTGTACACCAGCAAAAATATTTTTCGTTTCACAAAAATGGAAAAAAATGAACTGATCAAAACGTTTGGTTCAAATTGATCCTAATGAAATTTTAAAAAATGCTCATTAGAAAAACCATTATACCAAGCAATCACCAGATTATTCAAGCATTAAAATTCAACTGTTGAAAAGTAGAACTAACCAAAAAGTCACTACTTGCCTTCTTGATGTGTAACAAAAACACAGGCACGGAACGAATAAAGAAACAAAAAAAGTCGTAACTAAATCCTAAAATGTGGACAATTGGAGGGCCTTGACGTATGACTAATAAGAAGAATAATGAATTGTTGTCGAAAAAGCGTATACCAAAAGAACGGCACTTTTCATCAAAAAGCATTGGTGTTAATGTTATCACAATCAATTCCAAGCGGTATAAACTCAATCTGCTTCTCCTCATAAAGCAAACAAAAACATTGATGAGAATCAACGAGATAAAAAATAACGAAAAAAAAATTGAAACGAAAAGTAGAGGTCTTTTTGCAAAACCCAAATTTTTTTTTAATAATTAGTTGCATGAAGTATAATAAAACTCGGAATAAAATAAAAAATGTTTTTCCACGCGATAAGATCTTGACGTTAGAGGCCAAACAAAACTGTTTTCTTATTCTACTGAGCAACAAACAAGTTATTATGACTATTTGATAAGAATCAAAAAGCAAAATATCACAAAACTGCTCTTTTACAATTGTATCTGAATAAATATCATCTTCTGCAATCTGATATCGCTTACCCAGTATGAATTGTTCTGTCAGAAGGTTTATAGGAACTTTTCTATGTGAGAAATTTCAATATTGTTATTAGATATTGTTCTCCTAATTATTTTGTGGCAATCTGAAGTATCAAAATCAAATAACATTTAGGACAAATTTAATTCCAAGTTTCAGTTCAACAAAAAAGCAACAAGAAGACACAAACATTCAAAAACATTTACTAACATAGGGTTTTGAAGGAAAAAAAGCAATAAAAAGGAAACCTAACAAAAAACTGTTTGTCACTTTTTAGAAAGACAATGAGCGTGTCATTGACGTGCCACGACGAGACAAAAATGAAAAAAAATTGGCAAGACCTTAAAAAATGGTGAAATTAAAACAAAGTATAAAACCATAAAAATATAATCTAAAAATTAAGAATTTGAAAATTTTCAATTGGAAAAATTTCAATAAATCGACTAAGAAAACAACAAAATCAACAACAAGACTCAAAATTCGAAGTTTTATGATAAATAAAGAATGCAATGTAAAAGTAAAAATTCTATCCAGTGGTTGTCTCAAACAAAAGAATCTACGCTCCATGTGAATACACTATTCGGCTTTAATCTAAAAAATGTGAAGAAAAAACAAAAAGCAGCGAGAACTCAAGTCAATTACAAATGTAAAATAAAAATAGCACATAAAACAGAAATTTTGCTTCAATAAAGATTCTAAGTTTACTAAAAAAACTGTCTAAAAAACCCTAGAAAATATGCTTTTTGATACTGCAACAAATGTGATCGAAACGGATAGGCCAATTTACTTTTCCTTGATATCAAATGTTTGAAAAAAAATCGTAGTACAAGTTCTGAAACACATTTACACACAATTTTTTATTATCTCTGACCGCATCAGCAGCTCAATGGAACATTAGGAGCCTAAGTGGACTGATAAATAGTGCATCGAATTTAGAGAAAATTGCAGACAAAAAACGATGCTAATTGATTATATATCAATTTAATTTAACAAATAGACCGCATAATTTCAATAAGAGAAAACTCTCTTTGGAAGCGGACTTAAAAAAACACCTCATTGGAGATTACAAGGTTTTTATGTTTTACATGGGATAAAGTTCCTACCACCCCCCCCCCCCCCACTAAGTGGGGTCGGAACAAAAATATTGTTGCTTCTGATATTGAATTTACACTATGGTAACAAAAAGCTACGTACAACCGAAGATTTTTCAAAAAAGCAATACAAACACCAAATAATACAACATTTTGAGTTCAAATTTGTTCTCTAGTAACGCGTCATTACATCTTTAGTTTTTTTTAAAGTCTAGTAGACCGTTTTTATAGTTTTCATACAGGTTTCTCACGACGTCTGCGTAAATTTTTCAAATTTCATTATTTTTTTCTTCTAAATTTTCCCAAAAAAACTGCTTGTTCTCGTAATCGTTGCATCAAAATTGCCCATTAAAAGTTGATAAGATTCCGATCCGGACTGTATGCTGGTCATTCCAGTACCTTACACTCGTTTTCTCGAACCAAATTGTCGATAATGAGTGTTGAAAAAAAAATGGCCAGGAAATGCTTTTTCCTTCGTAATTTTTTAAAACTTACAAATAATCAACAGCGGTTAGCTTGTTTGGACACTTAACAAGCAATTTGCTTCCATCTGATTGTATTGCACGCCAAAACATAAGTGATCGTTTGTCCAAACTCAAATTTTTTGTGTTTTTTTTTCAAGAAATCTCGTTCCATTTCTTCGAATAACTCTAAAACTTCCGTCGCTGGAGATGCGCAGTTTTGTTTCATCAGTAAAAACAACATTCTTCCAGAAATAAAAAGGCTTCTTTAGCATATTGATACACATTTTGAACGATAACACTTGCTTTTCTCCTTCAAACTGACTTTTTTGCAGCATTTATAGAAAAAACACCATATATTTTGAGAATTCGTCTAACTGTACCTCTGGAAATTGTATCGTAGCAAGAGAAAACATTATGGGCTACTCTGATGCGCTCCAGTGAGGTTTTGGGATTTTCCAAAATATCGGTAACTAACATTTTTTCTTTTTTTTGACAATTATGGGGATCTTCCGCAGGATTTTTAAGCCTCGAAACTGTTTTTTTAAGAAACGTTTGTATGCATACTATGCACTGGGTCTTGATTAAAAGTTGAGTTTCTTTTGTATTTTAGTCTATGAAAATCCGGCAAACGGTGAGTGAAGAGAGCTGTTTAACCATCTTTTCTGTTTAAGCGGAGAAAGTGAGAATGTAATTTCTCTTAAAACTTCTAAATTCTACACATTTTTTCTTGCCTTATCGCAAATCATGCTCATGAAACACGAATCATTCTTTAAAAGCAAAGATTATGCTGTACGTAGCTTTTTGGTACCATAGTGTTTTTAGGTCATTTATGGATCAAAAATTAAATGCTTATGAGACTATTGCTACAGAATGTGGATTAATTGCAGGTTAGGTGTGAACAAAGCTACGGTTGCAAGTTTTGAAAAATAAGAAATTTCACCTTTGTAGGATTATGAATTTTTCATAAAAGGACCTAATTTTTTTTTAAAAAATGAGATATCGTGATATCGTAAATGCGCTTTCATATTAAGGAACCAACGCTTACAAACTGGTGATTTTTTCTTCAAGACAAAATAGAATTATTTCAGAGTAAGCTATTACTCATAGAAATGGAAACCTTGACTGGTCTTAAGGTTGGCAGAAATTGAAAACCATTCCTTCAATTGTTGATGGTATGTTATAAAACATTTACATAAAAATGCATAGATTCAATTCGATGTCGCTTCTCAATGTCCCAATCAGGCAAAACCTATTAGTAGAACCCTAATAAAGGCAAATAATCCGAATTGAGATGTCAATTTCATCGCTTTCAGGTCAGTATATTGTGTAAATACCGCACGAGCACTTGCAAGTTGCAAACAATGTGCATCCACTGATTGGGGGGGGGGGTTGCAAAAGCTGAAAAGATCCAAATTAGAGGGTGAATATCCCCCCGCAGGTTAGTGGGCGCATGTTTTTTGCAACCTCTCAACGTATGTGAATTATTTCATTTTTCAACATAATGATTTACAATGTAATGGTACGTGCTCTTTAACTGGGGGTGTTTAACGTACCAGGTACGGGGGTTCAGAAATGGAAAGGACATTTTATTTCGTTTGAAAACATGCAATTGTAGCGAAATATCTTGCTCACCTCTTCTGGATTCGTCTATGGACTCTAACTGGACACTGCGTCGCCCGGACCCTTCTGTCCCAGAATCGGCTGCCTGATCCATTGACATCCCACGACCATACATAGACAGCGACTTGCGTTGCTGTTGCTGAAAAAACATCAAAGTCTCTCGAGGTGACAAACCGCTCAAATCGGGGGAGGGCGAGTAAATTTGGCTCGAAGTGCCCCCCGGCCCAGCTGGGTTCGAGTGGTGAAGGTGATGGATTACTCCGAACTTCCGTTTCGGATCTCTGGTTGGAAGTTGGACGCTGACTTTGGCTCCGGGGTTGGGGGATAACTGATACTGGCTAGAGCTTGAACTGCGACTTTGGATCATAATTTTCAACTCACACGTTTGGTAAACAATAAAAAACAACTGTAAATAAGAGACAGTTGCAGACAAAAAGCCTTTTGTTTTATGACTATCGTAATATTATGCTAAAACTGTTTGTGTAACACGGTAATAACCTCTCAACGTGTTGGCTGCCAAGATTTAGTAAAATTCCCCAGTTTTGTAAGTTTTATAGAAAGTTTTCACTGAATTAAACACCGTAAACCCACATTTGAAAAGTCATAAATTGCAACTCAAGGGTAAAATACAAGAACTGAATTTTACTTTATATTATAACTAAATAAATCCAAATTAAGTTTCCAACGCATGTACCATTGAAGTTTCGGCGCAGTTTACAAGATTTCCCCAAATCTTTTACATTCTATTTTCCCGAACTTTAAAACAAAGGGAGAATTTTGGAACGCCCGGCCGAGTAGCAAAATTTGTTTTTAATTTATTTGAAATTTGGTTCAGACGAAAGATTGCGTACATTTTCGGGGACAAATTTATATACCCGAGCGGGTTTTCTAATCTATTGTGGTGAAAATTCTCTAAGTGATATTTTTGGATGTAATTATGATTATGACCAACTTATTGGACTATATTGAGAGCAAAGAGCAGAAAGTAAACTAAACATAAATGAAGGAGCCAAATAACATACGTCACAAATGTTTTGAGGTCTGGGCATGAAAAAAACACTAAATTAACTAACTTACTAATAATTATCCAACAATATTTTCATCTAAGCTGTTTAAATAAAACTAAACTCGTGTTTATCAACGTTTCAAAGGTTTATTTTGAAACTGATTTTTAACTCGAAACATTATTCCTCAATACTCAAAAACCAGTTGCATTTTTTAAAGCACTTGTTGAGCTCCAAATTAAGTTTGAACAAATCGACCCAGTCAAATTTAATCAGTTTAATCAGTTGAACTATCTTTTGAGAGGTCAAATATTTATTTAGTTCTCGTGATCGGTCCAACGAAATTGGAGACAAGACCGAGTTAGTGGGTATAAATGCAGGCAGAGTATAACGTGCAGTGTTGCACTTGTTGGGCTAAAATGTCTTAAAGTGGGGGTAGTTGTTGTTGTTATCTTGGCCCACTTGTCCTTAGAGTAAATATTACTCCCAGATCCCTATCTCTCCTTTCTGGTATCTCCAAAACCCACTTTCCAACTGCTTTTCCTGCTTCCCTTCGCGCTTTCTGCACCCTATTCCCAGGTCTGTGCTGAAGGGGAGACAGAAAGTGTCTAAGAAGATATATCACAAAGCCTACAGATCTAAGAGCCCATAAAGACTTTATTTAAAACCCAAAAATTTCGAAACAAATTTTTCTTAAAATTGTGTTAAATATTACGGAGTAAAGATTATCCGAAAATTGCGAATTTGTTAATTTTGAAATTTAGGTAAACTTATTTGTATAGTTGACGGGTAGTACTGGATATTGTTCATTACAGGTATGTAAAATTAACCGAACACTTTTGATTAAGTTTATGTTTTGCATTATTTGACGCAATAGGCGTGAAATCATTCCAGTGGTAAGAATCAAATGGTAATATACTTTGTTCAAGCTGTTCTAAATGTGTTCGTTTAATTGAAAAGAAACATAGGCTGTAAAATCATAAAGAAAAGACCCGAATAAATAAATTTCTCAACAATTTATTCATCTTACAACCATAAGAAAACGCTGTTTTATTGTGATCTGCTTCCTTTTTGCATTCAATTAAGAAGTTCCTGCTTTTTTTACCTTGAAGTTTTAACTCCGGCATATTACACCAAAACCGCACGCAGACTCTCTCACACACAGAAAGCCACACACAACACACTTACACACACACACACACACACTCTATCTCTCTTTCTCTCACATACACACACTAACACACACACACACACACACACACACACACACACACACACACACACACACACACACATACACATATCCGCTCACTCACACACATACACACACAAATGCACCATCAAAGGCATAGACAAACACATTCACCCACACCCCCCCCCCCCACACACACACACACGACTACATACATACATACACGCACAAGCAAGCTCGCACGAAGACTCGGACACACGCAAAAACGCAGTGGCAGCCCACTTCCATCCTGATTTACCAAACTATGAAATAAACCCATAAATTGGCACGAATAGGGCACGCATGTGCGAGTGCACTAGCACATACAATTCCATGAGACGTATACCACACACATACTCACACGGATATATATATATATATATATATATATATATATATATATATATGAAAATTTAATTTACAGATATTTTTCTAAAAACACAAAAAATGCGAAATCAAAACTGGTATAAGAACGCATATATTTTTTAAAACATCTTGTCTAAGACAAAACCGTTAAACCGATAAATGTTGATATGGCAATTTTCGAACAATACAAAAATTTAAGGGTTTCACGTGAGGACAACAGTCAATTACAGCTCTTATCCATAGAACAAAAATTTCACCCGATTGTTAACATTTTGTAAGCATTTAATAATGATCGTTTAAATTCTTTCTTTACAACGACTGGAAGAAAAAGGACAGTTTGGGATGGTCAGTTTAAAGTAGATGATTTTTGTTTTTTCGGCTCAAAAAGCGAGATAAAATTTTAAAAAAATTTTTTACGTTGAAGTTTCAACTCCGACATATTACACCACAACCGCACGCAGACTCTCTCACACAGAGAGAACCATACACAACACATTTACACAATCTCTTTCTCTCTCTCTCTCTCTCTCTCTCTCTCTTTCTCCCTCATATACGCTCACTCACACACATACACACACAATTGCACCTTCAAAGATATAGACAAACACATTCGCCCACACACACACACACACATACATACATACACGCACAAGCAAGCTCGCACGAAGACTCGGACACACGCAAAAAGGCAGTGGCAGCCTACTTCCATCCTTATTTACCGAAATATGAAATGAACATATATATTGGCAAGCATAGGGCTCGCATGTGCAAGTGCAATCGCACATGTACAATTCCATGAGACGTACGCCAAACACGAAAAATGCGAAAACAAAAATGGTATAAGAAAGAACATAGTTTTTAGAACGTCTTGTCTAAAACAAAACAGTTAAACCGATATATCTTTATATAGCAATTTTTGAACAAAACAAAAATTTCAGGTTTTCACGACTGTCAAGTGCAGCTCTTAGCCATAGGACAATAATTTCACCAGATTGTTAACATTTTGTTCAGCATTTAATAATGATCGTTTAAATTCTTCCTTTAGAACGTTTAGAAGAAAAAGGACTTTGGGATCGTCTGTTTAGAGTAGATGATGTTTGTTTTTTCGGCTCAAAATGCGAGATAAAATTTTAAAAATTTGATTGCAAATTAAAAATTAAAATTATTGAGAGCAATCAAAGATTGTTTATTGGAAATGCTAAAGTTGTCTGTATAAAATCAAATAACCAATTTTTGCAAAATTTTGGGGTCAAACTACTCATCGTTGCATTGTTTGTCTCTAGTCCTTTCATTGCTTTACAACTATTGGATTATTGCCCACCAGTGTGAAATATGTTTAGAAAAAACAGTGAATGAACGTCAGGAGCTCCTAAAGAGCGATAGCTGTAACTGGGAAATTGCTGTCCGCCACCATTTGGCAAATGTGCACTAGGATATCTTTTCAAATATAATGTCATTGACACAATTTGCACTGCTGCAACTAGAACCCTAGTGTTTTAATATTTTCTAATGTAGAAAACTCTTTCTCCATCAAAACGTAGTTAAATGTAACAACGAGTTAAAAATGCAATGTATTCGTAACATGCTCTCTTTCATATTTCACTTTCAAATTGTTAATGGACAGAGCATTTGGGCAGCCGAACATGGT